>NC_090935.1:575626726-575929756 GCF_040938575.1 Ambystoma mexicanum
TTATGGAGATATTCCCATAGATATTATAGGATGCTTTGATGCTGAACTACAATTTAAGGACAGGAAGTCCAAAGGTTACGTGCATGTTACCAACAAAGGGGGAGAGTTGTTATCATGGAGTGATCAGGCCGAATTGAAGATAAGACTTGAGGCAAGTCATCCCGAGCAGGTGATGTCTGTGGCTGGTGGAGATTCTACAGAGATACAAGCAAGGCCGTCTGGGAAATTGGGGTGTTTGAAGGGCTTTGTTCATGTGATTTGCCTAAAAAGGGGTGCAGTTCCAAAGATTGCAAAGTTGCGAACCATTCCCTTGCCCTTAAGAAGGATGTAGATGAGGAACTCAAGAGAATGGAAAGTGATGAGTCATTGAAAGGATAGATGCATCTGAGTGGGTCAGTCCCATAGTGGTGGTCAGAAAAAGTAATGGGTCGTTGAGACTTTGTATTGATCTCAGGCATTTGAACAGCATGGTTGTGGCAGACAGATTTCCTCTTAGCAGAATAGACGATTTGATGGTGGGGTATCTGGCTCAAAGGTGTTCTCTACACTAGATCTGAAGTCGGCCTACCATCAAGTTGAATTACACCCTAATTCCAGGGATCTTACTGCCTTCATCACTCCAATTGGTTTATTTAGGTGTGTTCGTATGCCATTTGGGTTGGTCTCAGATGCAAGTGTGTTTCAGAGTATTATGCACAGATTACTTGGGGGTGAGAAAGGGGTGATGTGTTATCAGGATGATGTTCTGGTGTGTGGGAGTAACGAGAAGGAACACGACTATTGGTTGAGGAGAGTTTTAGACATATTGAAAGAAGCAGGTATCACGGTTGCCTTGGAAAAATGTACTTTCAAAGCTAACAAAGTGATGTACCTGGGCCATGAGATCACTGGGGAGGGGGTCAAACCCAAAGAGGAAGCCATTGAGGCCATAAAAAGGATGGATGAGCCCAAGTCTAAAGGTGACATATTATCATTTTTGGGACTGGTTGAGTTTTATGGAAAATTTGTCAGAGGCTTGTCATAAATGTCAATGAACATGAGATTTCTTACCCGCAAGGGAGTAACCTTTAAATGGAATGGACATTGTAAGAAAGAATTTATGATGATAAAAGAGGCCATTGTCAATGCTCCTATTTTGAAGATATTCGAGGAAGGTAGACCTACATTGCTCTTCGTTGATGCTAGTGATTATGGCTTTGGTGCTGTTCTGATGCAAGAGGATCAGACAGGTTTACAGACTGTGGCATTTGCATCCAGGTCTTTGAAGGGACCAGAATCTAGATACTCTGTGGTTGAGAAGGAGGCCCTGGCATGTGTTTGGGGTGTTGAAAAGTTTAAAAGGTTTTGTGGGGGAGGAAATTCACCATTTGCACAGACCATAAACCCCTGGTTGGAATTTTCACAAAAGGTGGTTTGGAGGGAGTGTCAAGGCGTATAATGAAATGGGTCACGGCAATGCAAGGTCTGCAGTATACCATGCTCCATGTCAAGGGGGAGGTCAATGTGGTTGCGGATGCATTATCCAGATCTGTCCAGAAAGAATTGTCGAGTGGTGAGGGTGATGACTACCTAAGTCCAGGGGAGAGTGCAGAGATATTCCAGGTACATGAAACATTAAAGAAAGGAGGATCTATGGGCTCAGGATGGCTATTTATACAAAGGTCATCAGATGGTTGTTCCAGTTGGTATGAGGAAATCTGTTTTGGAGTTAGCCCATGTTGGGCATCTAGGTCTTGCCAGAATTAAGGGTTTGGTAAGATCTGAATTTTGGTGGCCTGGTATCGACAAAGACACTGAGGAACAAGTCAATGATTGTGTGGAACGTGTTAAGGGGAACAAAGGGTTGAAGGTGCAGAAGGTTCCCATGATAGTGAGGGAGTGTCCGCGTGCCCCTTGGGATGAAATTGCTTTGGACCTCCTAGGTCCATTTAACATTGGTGGTGGAAGGGATAGCTACTTATTAGTAGTAATGGATTTATTGTCGAAATGGCCAGAGGTTTGTGTACTCAAGGACATATCCAGCAATAGCATAATGAGATTTATGGAACAACTATTCTGGAGAGAAGGGTTTCCAAGGAGGTGTTTGTCCGACAATGGACCCCAACTTGTTTCCAAAGAGTTCAAAGAGTTCTTGGATAAGCATGGAATTGAGCAAGTGAATACTTCTTTATATCATCCCCAGAGTAATGGGTGTGTGGAACGGTTTAATAGGACCTTAATGGAGGCTATCAGGATAGCGGTAGCTACTGGAGGAGATTGGGTAAGAACAGTGATGGAACGAACTTTCCAGTATAGGTTAACTGCCCACAGCGTCACAGGTGTGACCACATTTGAGATCTTGAAAGGAAGAAAACCAAATACTCATTTATGTCCAGGTTGGATGGGCAAATCAAAAACGGTGGGTGTTGATCTAGAGAGTGTGAAAAGGAAAATGTTTGAGGCTGGAGTTAGATCCAAGGAGAGGTATGATCAGATGAATTGTTGTAGGGAACTCAAAGTCAAGGAGGGTGATTGGATTAAAGTTAAACTCCCTACCAAGGTTCGCAAAGGAGCCTCGTTGTTTTCTGAACCCAAACAAGTCATGAAGGATTTGGGTTCATCAGTGTTAGTCGAGGGAGGAGGTATTTGGAATAAAGAAAGGGTGGCTCTATTCAATCAACCTTAATTCTTCCTCAATTGTATGCAAGAATATCCATATGCAAGGACTTTGCTCAATCATTTTAACATTTCCTTCACTTTGTCTTCTGTCACCTTAGTTACCATAGAACATAGAACTGCATCATATGTAGGGAGTTCTAGTGTGCAAGTGAGTGAAGAAGCAGGACTCAAGTGGGACGGTTGTGTCCCTCCCGCTGGGGGTCGTCCTATATGATCAACAGAACCTTTTACAATAAAGATCCTTATTGAAAACTACCAAATGTTTGAAGCGTCCTTCAATCCTAACAACGCCTCATTGATATGGGCCAACGAAAAGGATTACCCGGATGAAGATGGCTACGTCCAGGACATTAAAACAAGAAACTGAGCGCACACCAGAAATCATGTGATCAGGTACGAGAACCCTGGTGTCAAAGGATCAGGGATAAGATGGGAAATAAACCCGAGACTGAACGTTCGAGAGAAGACTGCAGAAGAGGCTCAAATCTGGAAGAACAGAGGCCAAATGCAGATCAGGGGGTCAGTGGTCTCCCCAGATGAATGAGAAGACGGAGTAGTAATCTGCTGAGTGTGGATGGTCCTTGGGGCCGGCAAGGAAGAAATAGAGAATTCACAGAGGTTATGCAATAGTGCCACTGGAGAGCCTGAAATTATGCTTCAGAAACAATGGCACAAGGAAGATGGGAGAGAATCAAAACTGCGGACAAATCTTTGAAGCTCCAGGAATGACACAAGGAACCGCAGTTATTATGGACCATTACTGGGCATGTGGATCCAAGGCATACATAAGGCTGCCGAAAAACTGGGGAGGCATATGCACACTAGTGATTCCTAAGAATTACCTAAAATTGGACAGTTTCCCGAAAGCAGATGCTCATCTAAGAAGAAGATCTGTGGAACTGGTATCCAGGATGAAGAGGGAAAATTACTTTTCTCCCAAATCAGAAGAGGCATTCCATGCAATCCGGTATGAACACAGGCTGTTCAGCCTCACCTCAACAGTATTCACAACACTACTCCTGCCCCACATCCAAGTTCGAGTGAATGCTAAATGGTTGCAGATAACGAGATGGGAGTTGTTGCAGACCATCAATACCACAATAAAAGGATTCAACGCGATCAGACCGATGACCCTCCAAAACAGATATGTGCTTGACATGATCACAGCAATGGATGGAGGTGTTTGTGCAAAAATCGGAGAATCATGTTGCACATATTTACCATCACACAATGAAGAAAACGGAACCCTAACAGAGGCCATAAGCATGCTGACAAGCCTGAAAAACCAGATGATCGATGAAAGTGACGAAGTAGATGATGACAGCTGGTTTGGAGACCTATTCTCATGGGTCGTTTCTGGGAGCTCTACTAGCAATGGTATTGCTAGGATTCTGTGTAATCAAGATAATCATTACACAGTGACAGAAAACTGTGAAGAAGGCCATAGGGATGAAAATAATGATTGATGTCGAACCAGGATGGAAGCCCACAGACCTGACTGATGAAGAAATAAGAGACTTTGTGAAAGGCAACAAATTTGCGCCAGAGGGAACAAAGTTCACATACCCTAAGAAACAAAGAAGGTATGAAGGAAAATGGATCTACTGCAGCTGAAATGGACAATGTCAGCTAATGATGTGGAACAAAGACGAACATGTGAAGACAGCAGGGAGTTTGAAGGGAGTGATAAAAATATGGACTCCAAAGGCTCACACATTCACACCATCATGTACCAACGCAGAGGACGATGAGCATGACACTGAAGAAGCAAAAGAAATGAATGCAAAGGAGATTGCAGAAGTGGTTGATGAACCGACCAGAGGGGGGAGTGTAGAGGAGGTCCCAGACATGGCCTGCACCCCTTCCCCTCATTTTGAGGTACCAGGAGCGTACTCGCCAAGGTATGTGACGTATGAAGAGCAAATTAACCTACAAAGAGCTGCAGTGGGACTCTGCCCAGTATACATCAGAAGATCCATACCGGTTGAAGCACCCATAACCAGACAACCCTGGGCAGCACGGTACCCTATCAGACAGCCATACCAGCCGCTGATACGAAATGAGGAGTCCACGAAGTCTACACACGGTCCACGAAGAGACCCCAAAAGCCTTAATGGAAGGCCAGTGGAAATGACACAAGGGCCTGAACAGATTCGAGAATGAACAAGAGCAGCTATCAAAGATAACACGCCAGTGCGAGTAACTACAAAATTGAATGGAATAGGCACAGAGAGGAGACAATGTTACAACGCCAGGAAACAGTGTTACGAGACAAGATGGAAGCAACCGTCTTGTTAAACGTGTGTAAATAGGCTTGAAACGCAAGATGCTAAGAAATCGATACTGCTTGCAATGCTTAGTAAAAGATAGAGCGGCAAGCGCCAACCGTATATCTACCTCAATAAGGCACATTATACAAGTGCGACTCCATTTTGTAAAAGCAGAAAGGTACCCAAGCGGCCAGAGGCCTGACAGACCAAGTTTCGAAACTCAGCCAAAGGCAATAGAAGGAACCGAATCGAAACTCTACAAAGAGCTGCTCATGCCTAGGAAATCGAGGTCAACCAGAGAAGGGGAGGAGAGCATCAGCTCACAAGACTCCAACTTCAGAGCATACCAGCCTGCCTCATGAAGGTCAAGATAAGGGGGGGCCCATGCAGGTGGCTAGGCCGACACAGAATTAAATGCACTAAAAGCTGGAAACTGAAGCAGATTCATGGTGAACTAACACGTGACCAGCAATGCGCAAAGAAGTACCATCGCCTGATGTCATCCAGAACCCAGGATGCATTAACTTTTCCTGATAAGAGGCTACAGTCTCAAGGCCATACCCAGCCAATGAATTGACACATAGCCCTAGGATACTGATTGATGGAAGGGAGGCAGGGTGAAACTTGGTACACCAGGCGCTTAGGTGTCCACTCTGCATGCTGCTAATTAAAATGAGGATTTATGTCTAGGGTGTAACCTGACCAATCACAATGGACCAAGTTATCTGGAGTCCTATAGATATTGTAACCAGGAGGACGTCGTAGTTGTAGTGACGTCTATCACGCGTGATGTAGAGGTATGGGCGTAGACGCCCACCCGATAAGAGTTATCCAATCTGCATGCCCTATTATCATAAACAGATATAACACCTATACTTAAGTTACCTTTCCTAACCAATTATATTGCATGTCGAGTTTTGTAAAGTTAGACGTCAATGATGACGAACATTGCCTATAAGAATCTCTGTTCAATTGAAGTTCGAGGAAGTTGGAGCGATACAGGTGATCGCACTACAGCTGATTCCCATTTGTTTCCCTCTTTGATGTATGTATCATTAAACACACTTCCTTTTGCCAAACTACTGAGTCCTCGTTATTGAGTCGTGTCGGAGTAAGTGAATCCTGCACCCCCTGTCCTCACATGGTACAGCTATCTTGTTTTACAAGTTCTAGAGGGTGAGTGCTGACCAATGGGCCCGTCGGCGAATTCCTCTCCTCGTGAACACAAGCTACGACCATCAAATAATAATACAGTCCTAGTGGAGTCTAGTCAAATAAAAAGGGCCTCTACTAAAAAACAACTATTGCCAATCCTTACCACTATGTTACAAAACCATGTGGGATAAAGTTCACAAGAAAAGAAGGAATTGTTCACAAAATGATAAGACAGAATGTTATGGTCAGAGTCTCCCTTCCCCACGTTTTTAGCACGGGACAAGGCAGGACTCCTGAGCACAGCACATTCCTGGGCTTTTCTGCCACGAGGATACAGTTCCTTTCCTCTTCATCAGGGCCTTCTGTGCCCAAGTCTCTTTCATGCAAAGTCTCTTGCCTCAGAGGGCCTGGTATATCGTAAACAACACAACTTCTGTTAATATGCACTTCGGGCGATTACTCCTCACCCTTAGATCCCCCTCAGCCGGACTCTGATCCTTCTCTCAATGATAGCTTCCCTCAGTCGGGCTCAGACCAATAACTTCACTGTAGACATCCCTCAGTCGGGTTCACGCTTGTCGTCACAATGTTTATGGGTGTGTCACTATTCACCCCAATTCGCAGACATCCCTCAATCGGGTTCACGTTTGCCTTTATCACACATTTCACTTTGTTTTCTTACAAATGCGGTATTCGCTTTCCTTAGCTTTCTCCTAGCATCTCTCTGTCGGGTTCACACTTGCAACAGGTCACAATTTCAGAAGCTCATCAGAATGCAGGGGTTTCCTTCCCTTAGCTTTTTCTCTGCATCCCTCTGTCGGATTCACACTTGCCACAGTTCACAATTTCATTCTAGACCCCTTAGGTGCTTCCCTTTACCTAAGTCTGGGTCGCAGCCCCCAATCAGGCTTTCCCTTGAGCCCCCAGTCAGACTTCACTTTACTTCCACAACGTGTCAAAGACTTTCAACTGTATTAGGGATTTGGCTTGATCCTCGTATGACCACTTTGACACTTCACGCCGGCCTCCCCTAAGGCCTCTTGGTACTTGTAGTTCCCACAATATTAGCCTTGCTTCATTGTCCTTGTTCAGGAGAGGGGTATCAGTCAGAGTCCTTCGAATGAGCACCCACTTGGTGCCGGACCACTCTGTTTTTGGTACCAAGTTAACTCACAAAAGACCTTTGTCTATTACCTTCTTTCTTCATATACAATGTTGCCACTGCAACCTTGAGCCTAACACAGTCCGGTCCACTATCAGCTTCTTACGACTCAATGGCGGTGATTAATTCATTGGCGTTTCTTTTGCCACTAGAGTCGAGGACGGTGCCATGATGGCAACCGCTTCTCCCGCCCTGGCTTTCAGTGCGTGAGGGTCCCATGTACCACTGACATCCGTCACACCACTCACCAGCTGCGATTCCCGGTCTTACGTTTCCTATCTCAAAGGTTTTGCGGGTCTGGGTTGAAAAGGGCAAGGTCTATTCCCTCCTGGTCGTCCTATCTGGTCTCCCCCCCCTTTCTCCTCCGTTTGAACTTCCGTCCCGGAATAGCTGCTTCCTCGTACATTCGGCCTTGCTCAAAGTGTGCTCTCGTGCTCCGCCTTTTATCTCTCTGGGGAAGGGAAAGGGCAGTCAGGTGTGTGTAGTTATCAGCAATTGCCTGACTCTGCCTGACCCTTGCGTGTCAGGTAAACGGTTCTGGTGTTAGTCCGTTGTCGCTCATTGTGTGAGAAAGTGTTTGTGTCAGAAAAGGGGGGGATAGAGTTTCTAAATATCCTACCGGGCAGGATGGGGAAAAGGTGTCATAAGAAAGGGGATACCATGTCTCAACCTTCGGTGTCCCACTTCCACAGTAGCAACGGAACCAATCAAT
The DNA here is from genome assembly GCF_040938575.1 of Ambystoma mexicanum. Lineage (NCBI taxonomy): Eukaryota > Metazoa > Chordata > Amphibia > Caudata > Ambystomatidae > Ambystoma > Ambystoma mexicanum. The sequence goes on from NC_090935.1 coordinate 575,634,684, forward strand.
ACCTTAACAACCCTGCCCTCTGGCTAGAACACTTCGCAAAGATACCAACTCCGAACCAACCTTGCTCCCTCCTGATTAGAAATAAGAGACTTGGTTCTAAATTCCGCCTAGCTCCCACCCATAGGTACATCTCTAAGCAATCTATTGACACACCACCCCTCTCACCTTCACATCCCAGCACGGCGAAACCTAACACAACAGCTGCCAAACCACAACAAATCAAGGGCGCCCTCATTAACGCCAGATCCCTTCCTGCTCACGCCCTCGACATCGCTGACCTCATCACAACCCACGAACTTGACTTTATTGCCATATCGGAAACCTGGCTACATGCCGCCTCTGGACCTGCCTTAGCCCTGGCCTTACCGCCAGACTACGGCATCACGAGATGCGATCGTACCACGGCCCACACCAGAGGTGGTGGTGTGGCCTTCATTCACAAAAATTCTCTTGGTCTAAGAGTGTCAACTAATTCTAAACTAGAATCAGCCGAACTACTTTCACTCAAACTTCCACTCACGCCCAACCAAACCACCACCATTCACCTTATCTACAGACCCCCTGGCCCGGCACCCTCCTTTGTGGGTGATGTGTCCACCTTACTCCTTGACAAAACCAAAACTAAATCGCAAATTATAATCCTAGGTGACCTCAATCTAGGACTTGGGGACCCCAAAGACTCTTCTGCATCCGACCTTGAGAACATACTGACTGACCTAGGCTTCTCCCTGCACATCCAAGAACCTACCCACTCCAAAGGGAGAACTCTTGACTGCTTAGCCAGTTCCAATTGTAACATTAATGTCCTCTCCAACACCCCCTGTCTATGGTCTGACCACCACATCATTACCTTCAACATTGAAGCAGCCCCGCGCGTCCCAACCTTATTTGCTCCGGCCCTCCCCACCAGAAATAAAAGAGACATAACGAAGGAGAAACTACTCCCACTGTTACTCCCTTCGCTCAATGCCGCCACTTACTCTTGCACTGACCCCACGTCCCTAGCAGACACCTATAATCACACTATGCTCTCTGCCATCAATTCCATCGCCCCTATTAAACTTAGAAAATCCAAACCACGTGCACATCTCAACTCCTGGTTTACACCACAGTTAAGGGTGCTCCATAAAGCTAAACGCTGTGCTGAAAATCGCTGGAAAAGTCACCCTTCTGACGCGCATAAAGACGGTTTCATCCTCGCCTCCATCATCTACAAAGATGCCATTATCACAGCCAAAAAGGACTCCTTTAACAACCGTATCCTCCAAGCCGACTCGAACACTAAAGAACTCTTTAGAATTTTAAAAGAACTCGAATCCCCAGCCACACCCCCTGACACATGCGTTAAAGACAGCAAATGGTGTGCCAATATTCAGTCTGCCCTTCTGAACAAAATCTCCACTCTGCAATCTAAAATCAAAGACAAACAAGACAGTTTGAAGATGGACAACCGTCCACCCACCTACGCAAGTGCCCCCCCTTGATTCCCCTAATATCAAACCATTTGCCTTCTCCCCTCTCACCATCGCTGAGGTAGAAGAAATCATCACGAGAATCAAACCCTCAAACTGCCAAGGTGACCCGTGCCCTGCTGCTATCATCAAGGACTAGGCCCACGACCTGGCCCCATTCATCACGGCCTTCATCAACTCCTCTTTTAAAACTGGGACAGTCCCTGACAACCTCAAAGACGCTTGGGTGATCCCACTGCTCAAAAAACCAACTCTAGACCCTAGCATACCCACTAATTTTAGACCCACAACCACAGTCCCATTCCTGCTTAAGATTCTGGATCGCGCAGCATACCTGCAGATCCAAGACCACTTGGAATCTAATAATCTCCTTGGCTCACGGCAATCTGGATTCCGCCCTAAACATGGGACAGAAACGGCCTTGATAGATTTAAAAACCCAAATTGGGATCTTGAAAGATAATGGAAAACTAGCTATGCTTCTTCTCCTAGACCTCTCTGCAGCCTTTGATTTGGTCAATCACCAAATCCTATGCCGGCACCTCCACACTGCTGCCCATTTCTCAGACTCCGCCTCAGCGTAGATCAAATCCTTCCCGAGCAACAGATCCATGAGGGTCTTCTCACCATCTGCAGCCGCTGACCCTGCTCCTATTCACTGTGGCGTTCCACAAGGATCTTGTGTGTCACCGACACTTTATAATGTTTTCACTAAGCCGCTCTTTGATGTGCTTGATTATCTGGGTGTCTCATATACTAACTATGCTGACGACACTCAGATACTCATTCCCATCACAGGCGACTACCTAGTTGACACTAAGGCCCTGAATGACGTTTATTTGGTCATCCAGGCCTGGATGGCCCAACATGAATTATGTCTCAATGATGACAAGACGGAGCTTGTCATCCTGGGTTCACCGCAACGTCTTGGTAAGCTAGATCCTTCCTACCAGGCATTCATCATAGATGGTAATACTATCAAAGTCCCCAAAGACACTAAAACATTAAGTTTTTACTTGGACGCCACCCTCTCCTTGACCCAACAAACTAATGCTGTTAGATCAGCGTCGGCATACACGTGCAAACTCATTGCAGCTTGCAGACCATTCCTGACCACCCCGAACAGTGTCACCTTAGCTAGAACGCTCATTATGTCTAAGATTGACTATTGTAGCGCTCTATATCTAGGGACCAGCCAAGGGAATCTAAATAAACTCCACGTCACCCAGAACAATGCCATTAGGGCAGCCTTAAACATTCCCAGAAACCACCACATCTCCGAAACTAGATCCAACCTACACTGGCTACCTGTCAAACAAAGAATAGCACTGAAAACACTTGCCCTCATGCACAAATGCCTAGCCAACAAGGCCCCCCCTACCTTTGCAACAGGCTCTCCGTCCACTCCTCCACCCGACCGCAAAGAACTGCTCAGCTCCATAGCCTCTCTATCCCTAACTTGAAACTGCAAAAAGCGGTGGGTACGAGCTTCCCTGTCCTTGCCTCCAAGCTGTGGAATACCCTCCCTGTCACCATCAGATCTGAAAACACCCTGAACACTTTCAAGCTAAAAACCAAACTTTGGCTTTTTGATCAGAACTAGGCACCTCTGCCTCTAGGCCTATCTGCTAACTCCTACTGTTAGTTGTATATAATCATGTTTGCACATTCACTTGTATATAATAATCTTGTATGTATATCTTGTATATAACCATGTATGTAGACTACCTGTATGTATATTAACCTAAGTTGCGCCCGGATGCCCTTGGGCCTGATGGTGCGCGTTACAAATAAACAAAATACAAAATACAAATACTCCCCGAAGTCCCCCCATCCAGGTGATCCTCCCGCACTGGTCCACCCCCAGGAACTGGATCCAATAGCAATGGCCTTGTCCTGGCCACCTGGATGACAAACCCCCGGGACTAGTAAGTGAGACACCTTGAGGTGTCTCACAGAGCCATGTGGAAGGGACGGACAAAGTAAGATGGCGGCCGGGTCCGAATAGTGATATGATATGGTTTTTTTGTTGTTGTTTTGTTTTGTTATTTTGGTTAAAAATGAATTCAACCTTTAACAATACACATAAATACATTTCCATAATCAAATGTTAGAATACATAAAAGTAATTATTATGATATAACAATTCTAAGTAAAATAGTCACAAGAAAAAAATATATATATTAGCAATCCATTAAACGTCCAAAGCAGGAATTAATGAACATAAAAATGAGACCACTGCATTTACTGTTGCAGCATGGCAGACAATATTTTCATATTTCATCCAATGTACAGCTTGTGTTTTCATGAAAGAGTTTTTTTTCCTATAAAATGCTCTGTCCCTTAGCGATTTTAGTGCCACACAGGGTAATAGTATATGCTTTACATTTTTTCTTATTGACTCCACACCACAGTATCTACAAAAGACAGAACTTTCAGTGACCAATCCAAATCTTAACCATGTTTCCTTTGTGTGCAATATGTTTAAACGAAAGCGCATAAAGGTAGACTGTTGTTTTACTCGAGTAAATGGAGAGGTAAGGTGCCAGAATTCCCTGTTTTTATGCTCCTCCCTTAAGTGGCTCAGTGAGGGGTATGTGTGGAATTCGGTCACCATATTTGCCCGGTCTGGGACAAACAATGCTTTTTTCACTTTATCTGGGTTCCCTACTAGTTCCTCTGACAAAACACACCAGGGCAATGGCCCTTAATTCTGCCAGTGCTCTAGAACCTGACATTTGACAGGCTATCCCTAGATCGTCATCAGAGAATGAGCAGCGAGTCCAGCATGTTCCTCTATAATGACAGATATTGCCAAAGTGTTCTGGCTTTCAAGGAGATGGTAACCAATTCATACCGAATAATGGAGTGAGGAGTAGATCGTGGTATGGATAGTACCTTTCTCCAGACCAATGCTTCTAATTTAGGCAGATAATCAATTACTGCCGGATCATAGGTCTCAATGCCGTATAGTCATTTTGCGGCATGGGAGAAGTGAACATTTACCAAACTTCGAATTTACCCTCTGTAGTTGGTTTACCAGTTTGGTCGCCTTCATGTATAGCCATTTGCAGATGGATGAAGCTGATGCTTTGGCATTGATCCTGAAACCCAGATACACCATTGATTTGATCCTGTCGATTTGATCCTCCTGTACATGCCACTTGTACGCCATGTGTTTACGAGCACATGTAAACTGCATGACCTTTGTCTTTGCAAGGTTTATGGATAAGGAATTGACGTCAACAAATGCGACAAAGATGTTAAGCAGGGGTTGCAGGCCATTCGGAGTATTGTCAAAAACCAGTAAGTCATCTGTGAAGCCTGTCCAGATTGGCATAAGGATAAAGATCTTTGTGGTTGCAAAAGCAGCATTTTGTAATGCTTTATCCAGATCGGCCATATACAGGTTGTTCAGGCAGGGTACAATAATTTACCCCTGCCTCACACCTCTGTGTGTTTTAATCGGACGTGTTAGGGCTCCCTAATTATTGAGACTAATTTGAATGTATGACTGCGAATGTAAAGCAATTATTAGTCTTAACAGACCCTCTGGAATACCCTATTTCAGAAGTTTTTATCGACACTGTCAAATGCTGCGACAATGTCAATTGAAGTCATATACCGGGAATGAATTCCCTTCGTACACGCACGTGTTTGAATACACTCTAACAGGTTTCCATTTATACGGGTGCCCATCCACTTACCTGAAGCCTGTTTGCCACTTAGAAATTAGAGTCTGAGTCCAAAATAGCTATTGGTCGATAATTACATGGTTGTGTTCTGTTACTACGTTTGTATATTGGGACATGTGCACAGTTCCAAGTCTCTGGATATTGGTTGAATCTAATAATGTCAGAGAAGAGCATGGATAAAACAACCGCCCAACTATGAGGGTTTGCTTTAAATAATAGATTTGAGAGGCCAGGGGCATGTGAATTACTTGCATTTCAAATTAAGATTTGTATTTTAGTAGATGACAAATCAAGCTTGTATGGAGTGGAATTAGCGGGAATCAGATCATTCGTTAATATGGGTGCAGACACCGGGAGGGTGTATACTTTATCGTAATGTTTGATCCATGCATTCTCAGAGACTCTGTTGACCAGTCTACTGGCATCAAATTTTCCAAGCGTATTAATTAAAGACCAAAAGGCTCTAGTGTCACTCTCTGTAAGTGCATCCAGCATTTTTTCAGCGTCCAATTGTATATGTTTTTCTCTCGAAATGCAGAGCCAGTTTTTATAGATCTGTTGAACCTTCTTTATCTGGATCTCCTTCTCCAGAGGACTTAAAGCGCTATTGTTCTTTAGGTACCTTGTCTGTCTCTGCTTTTCTCTTCTATGAGAGACAATCTCATAATTGTAAGTATGTACATAAGAAAGCTGTTGAGGCCTGCAAGTATTTTATCCCAGTGTTTCGGAATCAATTGTATTAGTAACAAAGCATTCATATTTTCTACAGAAAATTCAGTTGCCATTTCTTGGCATGTCATCATTGAAAGTGTCTTAATCAGTACACAGTTAACCTTTGCTAGCATTGCCGGTGACCATCTTATGCAATTTCCTTGCTTATTGGGGACGAACATCCACCATCCATGAATTTCATTTGGGCCCCCCTACCAGAGGCCAGTAGCCCAAATGTTGCTGCCAGCAGGGAATGGTCGCTGGACTCCATCCTCTGCACTTCAAATCGAGAGCAGTCTTGCAGCAGCCATGGACCCATGAAGATGTAGTCAATGATCGATGAACTGTGCCCATTTGACCAGGTCATCTAGGCGATGGGGGGTCATCAATAGTAGAACCATCTAAAGGAGCAAAGCCAAACCCTGGTAGGCCCTTTGCCCAGACTCTTATCGTTAGAGACTCTGTCATTCTTCATTTTCAAACTCTCATTCATCAGACATACATCAAGCTGCGATGTATCAATTAGACAGGCTGAATTCAAGTATGCCACCAGGAGAACATGCCCACATGGTACCTTGTTATACCATTCACATATGCAGAGTAGGGATGTAATGGTATAATGGTATACCGTTAAAGATACCGTGAACCACTTAATTGAACAATAATAACCATCACATTGTTTATACCGTTTATACCGTTAAGTGTGCTTTTCAATCTAATTTGGAAAGGCTGCAGTAAGCAAGTGCTGCGCAGTCTTGGTCTTGCACTTTTGGATGTGCCATCTGCCAAGCAGTTTCAGTTGGAGCATTTTTTAATGCCATTCCATAAACCACATGTGCCTGATACAAAATCAGTATGTTAGCAATAGGAAGAATAAATACAGTGCCAAGAAGGAAAAGGGTTTACTTGGGTTTATATATTGGATCTTGTTTGCTAAGCATATGACAATGGGGGATTTCCCTGGTTCTATCATTGAATTTACATATAAGCCACACTGCGAAATTCACTCATCTCTGTGGGTATTCCCTGCTACCAATACAAAGGGTAAGATGTCCGTGATTACTGAACACTGTTTGGCCCGCAAGTAAACTAAAGGCTGTAACGTAAAGAGAGTGTGCGTGTGTGTGTTTGTGTATGCGCACAAGCGTATACTACCACCAGCCTCGATTGATCTGTGGCATGCATGTTATAAAGATGGCAACATGTTCATCTTCACTAGTAGCCAGTGGGGTAGCTAAAAGCCGAAATGACCACTTAAGAAAAGCTATTCAGTTTGCTTTGCCAGTCGCAGCAGGGCCTCCCAAGAACCCCCACCCTCCTCTCCACACGTGTGTTTGGAAGCAAGGGGTGGCATTCCAGTGGAAAGTATGTTGAAAAGCCAATTTCTGGCCCTGGGTGCCAGGTTTTGTTTGTGATGATAAATCTGACAATTCATGACCTTTTAGAAAATATTTGTTAAGATTGGTTAACTCCACCTGCTATACCGCGATAACCATGATATGCCATGATTTGGCAAGAAGGTTATCGTACCGTCATAAAACTAATACTGTGACACCCCTAATACAGAGAGGAATAGAGAGTCCAGAACCTCCACGAGTGGGCTCATACCAGGATGCCAATAGATAAATGATAAGAACGTTCGTTATCTCTAGAAATCGTATGCTAATATGAGTGGCTAATATACCAAATTGAACATCAAACGAGAATACCATTTTTGTCATATTGGAATATTTCACCATTGTGATTAGCCCCCCATATGGACGGCCATTTCCTCCTTGTTGAGCGTCCTGAAATACACACAGTATCCATCAAGCGCTTGCTGTGTTTTAAGCCAGATTTCTTGCAGGTTAACAAAATCAAATTTCCTCAGTTTCCGTGGCAATATAATTTTTTTTGTAAATGAGCATGTCCTCAAGAGTTGAATGATGCTACTGAAAAAGTAACCACAATGCCCTGCTTTGGGGGCTCAGGGCTTCCTTTTTCATAATGACTTGCACAAATCAATCTAATTTGCAGGCGTAGAGAGAAGCCATGGCCAGTCCTTAGTTTCTTCTAAGGCCAATATATTTCTTTTTATGACTTGGTCCTCCATTGACTGTCTCAAGTGCCCTTATAATGCATTAGAGCATCCCATGTTCTTAATAGCTGTGCCAGATTGATTGTTAACATGACTGACGTTACATTTTAGGGGGGCCAAATCATAACCCAACCGTTTTATATTGTCTCTCTCTTTCAGCAAGGTATCCAGAACTACTTTCGACTTTAATTGGATCACCACTTGGTCAGGTCTAGTTATATCTTGGAAGAAGATCCTTTCAATGCCATCTGTTGTAACACCTCCAAGTGCTGGAACGTCTTGAAGGAGAGACAGAATATTGGTATGATTAAGTACAGATATACGTGTTTCAGGGATCACGGTTTCCAGCTCCACACTCAATGATTTTTCCTGCAGGGTTTGCTCCTTTATGCACTGTCGGTTAGAAAATTCCCATGGGCCCAGTGGTCATCTATCCATCATTCTACTTTTATAAATGTTTATATCTTCCAAGGAGTTCAATATAGCAGAGATAGTTGATATTCCCTTCTTCTATTTGGTCTGTTTCTGTATTGTTGCATTCTGTGATATGGAAGGCTTCAGATGGAAGCATGGTGGCGGAAACACCTTAGGAATCACATTCTTCGGTAGGGGTTCACATATGTTAGGCAGTGATTTTGTAGAGTGAGCCATCAATTCTGACGTTACAGGCTCTTGGTCTCCAACCAAGATAGGCAGCGTCTGGTGGTGATCCACGGTGGGCTGCTCTGTTCCAGCCTCAGCACTTGTTGCAAGTTGGAATAGTGTGGCCTTTACTGTTGACTGAGAGAATAAAGAGTTTATAAAGCTCCTTGGCGCTTTAGATTTTTTAGGGGCATATTTTTAGTTTTTTTCTTCAATTGTGGCCGTTTGATTTTGGTGTGGCCCTTCTCTCAATGCCTTTGTGGTCACTACTAGGCCCATACTCATAATCTCCTCCACAGAGTCCTCCACACCGTGTACCTCAGATATTGTCGATGGAATTTTTGTCGATTAGTGCTTTTTGATTGGTAAGTCAGTGGCGCCCTGCACAACAATCGGGGAGTCCACCCTCATCCCCTTCATCTCCTTAGATCTTCTGGTAGGTAGAGGCAAGTCCTCACTTTGAGGATGCTTGTCTAGTGAGGGCTCCTTCAACCATGTTGATATTATTGTCTGATAGGGGTGGTGCTATGTGTATGGGTGGAGGCGGGTTGAGCCCCTCGCCCATCACTTATGGGATTTTTAGAATGTCTGCTTTTCCGTGAAAATATTAATATTCTTGCAGCAGCGTGTAAATTGAGATGGTCAAATTTAAACAAAAGAGATTCCAAAAGTAATGTGTTTGCCTTAGTTTCTCTCTGTAATCCTTCATAGAGGGATACTAAAATGCACAGAACTTCGTTGGTTTCAGTGACTAGCTCCTCGTTAGGCACATCCGTCCCATTTTCCACTCTCCTCAGCGCTGCTGATAGTCACCTTGGTGGAAGAGAGGTTGGTGATGATGCCGAAGATGAGGCAAAGAAGGTAGTGCCATCAGCAGGCTGGACTTTTGCTTGTTTGTATGCCGACATCTCCAGTAAATCTGGTGGAGTGTTTGCCATAGAGAGGCTTGATGTGGCAATATGTGTCCCATATGGCTCAGGTGCAGTCAGCATCATCGTTGGTCGCTCGTGAATACAATTGTTACATACTCTATCTTTAGGGTGCTTGATTGGGGGAAGGTAGAGCACCTTTTAGCACTGATCTATTGAGCGTTGCTGCCGTTTGAATTTGACAAGCGCTATTAAATGGCCTTGGGATAATCAGACTGTGAATTTTGTAAAGCATGAGCCGTTTCCGCTACAGAGTCAGTTACAATTGACGATTCGGAAAAAAAGGTAGTAATCAGGATCTTTTCATAGGACTTTTTAGCCTTCAATGGCTTTTTGCCTTTAGCTGTTCTTGGTGGAGCCAGGTTTGATGTGGCATCCGAAACAGCAATATTTTCTAATAGGGAGGGAGGGAGGGGCATTCCTACTGCAACCAACATCTCCACATCAGTTAGAGGGCGGGCATTCCGTGTGTTAAGGTCTCTTCCACTACGAAGGCCATATTCAGTTTCTCTCAAGTTATCTGAAATTCTGAGAATGTTTAGTAAGAGATTTGTTAACTCATCAGTCACTGCTTCACAGCCACACGCGTGTTTACTAGATTAATTGTTGCAGAATAGATGCAGAGTGCTGGAAGCCGCTGCCCAACTCCCAAACACCAAACACACAGCTCACACACCACGCGCGACCCATGCCGGTGTGAGGATTTTGTAAAGATGCTCCACCTCCAGGGAGTAAGCAGTGTGAAAATACTTCCCAGGACAGACGAGCACCAGCAATGCAGGGTCTCCTGTGAGTACTGTCAACATCAAACACAAAGTTCAAACACTGCGTGCGCTCCGCGCCTGTGTGTGGATTTTGTAAAGATGCTCTACCTCCAGGGATTAAGCAGTGTGAAAAGACTTCTGGGACAGACGAGCAGCCAGCCATGTAGGGTCTCCTGTGGGTACTGTGAACACCAAACGCACAGCTCACACACATGATATGATATGTCATTTATACACAAGTGTTTCTAGGCTCGACAAGCCAAGGGGGGAAGACAGAGGGAGGACCAGACAAACAATCTTACTAGGCCTTGTGCCATTCAGATTGTGCAAGTGCGACAGCGCGCAAGTGCAGGGCGAAGGCAGATGGGGGGTGCCAGGGGTAGGGAAAGGCAAGTGGAAGTGCAATTGTGGCAACAATGCTCTGAGTGAGTGTAGCCAGGGCAGTGCGGCTCTGGGTAAGTGCAAGGAGGCAGGGGGCTGTAGAGGTTACAGTTACAACCCCGAAGTACGCTATAAGCCTGGAGGCAGTGCGGTGGAGACTGATCATGGAGGTGCCTGGTACCCAGTGAGACTCTGGGGGTATCCAAGCAGCCAGTTGGTGCAGCTGAGAGGTAGGTTAGAAGGGGAGAGAGGGAAAGCAGAGGAGAAAAGGAAGATCTTGAGCCGCTTCCAGAACTTCAGGTGGTCCGGCTCAAATTTGAGAGGGGCTGGGAGGCCATTCTAGAGGGAGGCACCTGCAGAGGAGAGAGATCTACCCCCCACTCTCTGTCTAGAGAAACGTCTGACCCTCAGAGAGTTGGAGGTAGCTGAGCGAAGGGCTCGAGAGGGAAGGTATTTTGGAAGACAAAGTTGGATGTAGTGCAGACCATGGTCCCAGAAAGCCTTGTGGACGATGCAGAGGGTCTTGAACTTGATCCTTGCAGCCACAGGGAGCCAGTGGAGAGATTTCAGGGCTGGAGAGATACAGTGCCTGGGCTTGAGCCCAAGGATAAGTCTTGCAGTCCTATTCTGGATGAGTTTCAGAGGGCGGAGAGTAGAGGAAGGCAGATTGAGAAGGAGGCTGTTGCAGTAATCCAGCCTAGACAGAACCAGGGTTCTAGTGACAGTGAGCTTCTGGGTTAAAGTAAGAAAAGGAAGAATACCTCTGAGGCGATCTAGCTGGTAGTGAGCCTTCTTGGCAAGGTCCTTGATGTGAGGAGAGAGAAGGAGAGAGTGGAATCGAAGATGACACCAAGGTTTTTTGCCTCACAGTAAGACAAAGGAAGAGGGCCCAAGGAGAGCAGCCAGAGTGAGAGAGGAAATGCTGGAGCAGGAGTCCCCATGAGAAGGATCTCCAGTTTACTGGCATTAAGGCAGAAATCGTTGGAGGTGCACCAATCCAGAATCGCAGATAGACAGTCAGCAATGAGCGAGAGAGGAGAGGAGGCTGAGGGGAGCCAGAAGAGAGCTCAGTGTCATCCGCATTACATTGAAAGTTAGAAGAGAAGATAGAGATCAGGTGGGCCAAAGGGGCCAGGTAGACATTGACGAGCCAAGGTGAGAGGATAGAGCCCTGGGGAACATAGGAACACCACATGTGGAGAGAGAGGTGGTGGACAGAAAGAACCCAAGTTGGACCTGGGAGGGTCAGTCCAGGAGGAAGGAGGTCAACCCCCATCCTGATCCGTGATGCGCAGGTTCTCGCGGAGTCAATTGATCATGGTGGCGTGATTGACTGTGTCAAAAGCAGAGGAAAGGTCAAGGAGAATGAGGACAGACGGAAGGCTGGAATCAAGATCAGCGGGCAGATCTTCACGGGTGTTCAGGAGAACAGTTTCCGTGCCTCTGGCTGCTCTGAAGCCAGACTGATGGTCATGGAAACAACCAACAGATTCAGTGTGGAGAGTAAGCTGGGAGATGGGCAGCTTTTCCAGGAGTTTACCAGGAAAGGAGTGATAGATATCGAGTGATAGTTTGCCGGACAGGTAGGGTGGGCAGAAGGCTTTTTAAGGAAGGAATGCACAAGGGAGTGCTTGGGGAGAGAGAGGAAGGATCCAGTGGTGAAAGAGTGATTGCAGAAATCGGCCAATGCTGGAGTATGGGTGTCAATGTGGTCCTTGATGGTTCTGGAGGAGCACCTGTTTGAACGACACTTTCATAGATCGGACTTGTCTAGAAACATTGTCGGTGTTGTCAGAGAGAAAGAGGAGAAAGCAGGAGGAGAGGGGGAAGTGGCCAGAGGGGGGCCAGGAGAGGAAGAGGAGAGCGAGGACAGGATGATCTGGGTTTTAGAGGAGAAGTGAGATTCCAGAGCCTGTAGAGTGGGCCTGGGAGGGAACAGGAGAGGTGGAGAATACAGAAGGATTGGCCAGCTCCTTGCAGGTTTTAAAGAGTTCGGCCATGTTGTTAGATGCCGCAGAGACACATGCTTGGATGTGGACTCTCTTCTAGGACAGAACAGAGTCTGTATTGCCTTTGTAGCAGGCGGCATGCCAGTTTGTCAGAGGATGCGCTCGAAGTCCTCCACTTCCTCCCATCCTGCACTTGCATTTCAGGGCTGCGAGGTCCAAGTCATACCAAGAGTTGCACTTGGTGGTAGGCTTCAGACGGATTCTCACAACAGGGGCAAGAATGTCCAGAACGCTGGAGATACAAAAGATACAGGATGGAGAGGGCTGTGTCAGAGTGTGAGTCAGTCGCAGGAGTTGGAGGAGCAGAGAAAGTAGAGGCAAAAGCCTCCACTGATACACCCTTGATGGGTCGAATGACCAAGAACGTAGTTAGCAGTAGGGTGGCCAACTGTCCCGGAATTCTATCTTTATTAATTTTACTGTTATCCTATGTACTGCACTACCCCCTCTCCTCCACCACGCACTTTACCCCCATCGCCCCCTTCCCCTCCACTTGCGCTATCTTAATGTCACCTGGCCTAGTAGGATCGTTGTCTGTCTTCCCCCTGTACCCCTCCCTTGCCTCGTCGCGCCTTGAAACACTTGTGTATGAGCGAGAGATAAATGCCATATCATAACATACATTTGAGTGAAATAGTTATGCTTAGGGTATATCCTACTTTTTTCATCTATCACTTTCAGACTTCTTTGCACTGCTGTGGGAATCGCAATACTTATTTTGCAAGCCGGGTTGAGTTGTTTGTGGACCTACAGGATAGCTTTTATGTAGGGGGCGCCTCTTTTTCCACAATCTTTAAGACAAACCCCAACCTCATCTTCCAGTGTTCTTATTTTTCAATTTGAACTTCCATCTCTGGTCAACTAATGTGGAGTAAAACATCTCAAACAATCAAGCCAATATGTAGCACACTCACAGGCTTGAATGTTTTAGTGTTGCTGGGAATGGGTGCAGCATGTAATTATTTTATTATATCGTGAGTTGGGTCTGTTGGGATTAGAGATCTGTGAGTATAATTGCAGGGGTAGGAATGGTGAGAGTGCATTGTCACATGGGGGTTCACTCTTGGCAACTGAGACTAGCAAGATGAAAGTGAAGAGCCCAATGCTGGAACTCTGACCCGCACTACACTGGTCACAGCACTCACTGTTCACCTCACAACCTGTCTCGTGCATACTAGCTGAAGCAGCAAGGTTGCCGCACCACTTCTAAATCGAGCGGCTGAAGGAAGACCTGGTTAAGACATTTTTATCACACCAGTAGTGGGTTTATAACTCCAATTAAGTAATTAACTCTCAGAAGACTGCTTTTGAAAAACACTGGCAGGCACTTTGAGTGCAAAGTCTGCTAAGGCTTGATTAAAGCGAGCTCAGAGTTCCCACGAGGAGGTATTTTGGGAGGGGCAGGATCTCAGTGTAAATGACCATAGGGATTAACATGGCCATGGGTAGTCAATATTTGGGCAAAAAACCAAACACCTACTGGCTTTGTGTGCCTAGGTGGTGTTCACCGTTTCAGAAGTTCAAGTAAGACTGGCACCTGCCTGAGACTCGCCCATGGGTGCACCCCTACAGTCCACCCCCCTGTGTGAGAACCGATGTGTGTCTGGATGGCTCATTTCAGTGTATTGGGACAGAATGGCTTCGCATCAGAAGGTGGCCATTGAACATTGCCTGAAACTGGCTCTTCAGTGGAAAAAGAGGGGGACCGGAACCACCAAGTCCTTTAATCTGATCCCAGTCCTGGTCCAGAAACAGCATCAGAGGTAGGCACCCCTTGAGTAAAAAAGAAAGTTGGATGCCCCTATTAAAATAAATGCTTTATTTTCTCGGTCAATATGAAGTGAAATTTTAGTCTTCCTCCTGCTTCATCTCTCCCCTCTTCCCCGGGCATTCCTGTGAAGACATTTTGTGGCCAATACACTTGTAAAATTTGCAATAGACTACAGGGCTATAATTTTATGTATTGTGCTTACAAAGCTGTTTCACCAAAGCATGATACAATGTGAATGAATAACCAATTAGGCAGAAAAATAGAAAAGCATTAAGGAAACAAGATAAGCAGACCGCCAGAAAGAGAGAATGTACTTGTGGGTATGGCTTTATTAAATACAGAAATCTGAACAATTTCCATAACTTGATATCGTTTTCAGTTTTGAAAAATCTAATACTGTTTCATTTCTTATATGCACAGTGATGCATGGTTTTCAGGCAGAAGGCGTTGGGTCACCCATGTAAGCAGGGTGCGCTTTGGCATCTCTGGGGTCATGTGTTTGCGTACCTTCTGGTTATGTTAATTAGTAAAGGGTTTAAAAGACTATTTCCCTATTTCCACTTATGCCTTCTATTTCTAACTGTGTGATTATAAATCAATATAGCTACACTAAAGACCATAAAACCTCTGAATGCAGCCACAGAAAACCATAATTCATTTTCAGTTCAAATCTGTTTAATCCTAATGTAGTGACGCATTTATAAATTCACAC
This sequence comes from Ambystoma mexicanum, assembly GCF_040938575.1. Taxonomy (NCBI): domain Eukaryota; kingdom Metazoa; phylum Chordata; class Amphibia; order Caudata; family Ambystomatidae; genus Ambystoma; species Ambystoma mexicanum. The sequence continues at coordinate 575,649,846 of NC_090935.1, forward strand.
TTTAACATTAGTTAATCCGGTATGTATTCTACAATAAGGAACTTAACAATGCCTATTATATTCATATATACTTTCTTTTTTTGTAGAATTTTTTTAGGTCTGTCTGCAAGGCTAACAGTTGGCCTACTGTGGACTGCCGAGTGATAAGGAGGAAGCTTGCCACCAAAATCTGCAATGCCAGCAGAGACATAAGGAATACTCTGCCTTTCAAAATACAGGATTGATGATTGTTATTTGTTTGTATTTTTACGAACGTATTTATTCTTATGTAATACAGATATGCCGTTAAACTGCATTTGTTAAATAAAAAAATGTTGAACACTTTCTGAGCCTATGTTTGATTGAAGATATCGTATAGCCAGAGCAATACTATATTAAAATATCAACAATTTATAGCTGCTGAATTTTACTATTATAATATGAACTAGGTAATTGTTAGCTGCACTTGGTGATATTGGGTGAAGTGACAGTCTGTCATGCAGGTAGACCTTTAACAGATTCTGTTTAGGTCGCTGGAAGTGTTAATTGTAGTCCAGTGCTTTGTAATTGTGCGAGTTTGAGTGTGAGGCCATGTTGGCTATAGGTGAGAATTGAAATGAGGGAGTTTACAGGTTGGTTTGTGACATGTGGGGGTGTTTGTAGTTGTGTACACTAAATAGGCGAACTTAGTTAACGGGTGCTCTAGCAAAGATGGAAAGTGACAGCTGCAAAATTCCCTAGATTTTTTCCAGTAAACTATCCAGAAGTCTAACTAGAGTCATTGTAAAGTATTGCCACCAATCTTACTCAAAAGGGATACATCCTGGGGTAATTCAACCCCTTTTCCTAAATCTTTTGGAAGAATCTTGAAATCATTTAAACTCATCCTGGAGTGTCTGCAATAACCATTCACAATTCAAAACCCATACTAAACTTATCATGGAACCATCCTGGAGTAATCCCCACCCATCCTGAAGTTGCCATGAAGTCATCCTTGAGTTGTCCTGGAGTCATCCTAGAGTAATCTGAAGTCATCCTGGAGTAATCCCAACTCATCCTGAAGTTGTCGCGGAGTCATCCTGAAGTTGTCATAGAGTCATCCTAGAATCATCCGAAGTCATCCAGGAGTAATCCCCACTCATCCTGAAGTTGCCATGAAGTCATCCTTGAGTTGTCCTGGAGTCATCCTAGAGTAATCTGAAGTCATCCTGGAGTAATCCCAACTCATCCTGAAGTTGTCATGGAGTCATCCTGAAGTTGTCATAGAGTCATCCTAGAATCATCCGAAGTCATCCAGGAGTAATCCCCACTCATCCTGAAGTTGTCATGGAGTCATCCTGGAGTAATCCCAAGATCATCACTGGAAGTAATCCAAACTCATCCTGGAGTAGTTTCTGTGATGACTCTAGAGTCATTATCCCATTAAATATTTTGACCTGTTCGCAGACTTCAGGATGATCTTCCTGAACTATCCATAGATGACTCTAGAATGGAGTCATCGGATGACACCAGAATGATCCCAGGATGATCTTCCTTTTTGACTAGGGAGGTGTTAAGAGCCATTAAAAAAAAATTATTTAAAAAAGGGCATGAATGAAGTTGTGGCATCATCACCGCCTTGTGGGCAAGTGTCTTGTGAAAGACTATCAAAGAGTTGGCCACCCTAGGTGGCAGTGCTGGGGGCGTGGCTACATGGCCATGGACTAAGACTGGTTCCTGCAGGCTCCTTCTGATCCGACCGAGATCCAACGGATATTTGCATTTAAAACCTGCTGAGAGAGTGGATTTATAGCTGCAGCCACATGAATATTGGGTGCATACAGAGGTCCTGGACACGACACTCGTTTAAAGAAACTGTGAGCTTGTGAAAGTAGTGAAGATCCCGCAAGCTAGCCTCCCCAAATGGCGCCCTCCTAAGAACAAAGGATGTGCCTGGCGCTGCAGTCCCATGGAACCGGAGCACTACAACAAGGATAGCAATGACCAACACTGGCAGCACACTCGGTGGAGAAGGAATTGAAAGAAAACGAGCTGCAGTGCTCTGAAAGCACACAGTGATACATTGTTACAGTACAAGTTCTAGCGAGAGCCGGAGAGAGAATTCCAACGTGAAACTGACATGAGGTGGTACTCGATTATGGCATAGTATAACGGGCTCCTCACAACACAGGCAGGCAGCAACATCATGAAGAACAGACACGCACACAGTGATACATTGTTACAGTGCGAGTTCTCTCAGAGAGCCGGAGACAGAATTGGAATGTGAAATTGACATGAGGTGGTACTCGCTTATACCATGGTATCACGGGTCCCTCACAACACAGGCAGGCAGCCCTATCTATGAAGAGCAGACACCAGAGCATACAGACCCTGCGAACAGAAACTCACCGGCAAGTGGTGAAGCATAGGCACGAAGCGTGCCAGGTGCAGGAAGAGTGATGTGAGACGCTCACAGTAACTAACAAGCAGCCTGATTACACAGCATAACTAACATACAGACCAGGGGAGCAGGAATTGAGGTGAGACATACAAAGGGAGAAACAACGCTGGGAGGAGTGACACAGAGCCACACTCCTAAGGGCTGCTACACAGAAGGAGGGGGCACCTGGGAGCACCAGGACGGTGACCTGGGACCTCCCAGGGCTCTGCCGCGCAGAGAGGTGGCATAGGAAGCAAATACGCAGAAGCCTCCCGCACCGAATTATCCACGGTCGACAGAGGTGCGTTCACCCTATATAGAGGCACCAGATAACTTCCACTCGCGCACAAGAAATGTCATCCAGGCAGCCCAAAGCCAAGGAAAAGCAGTCTTCCATGGAGGATTTCGCCAAGGCATCGCCAATGATGACAGGGGCCAGGTCGAAGGGATTGTCCACACAGGAAGCTGGAGCCACCAGTCGGAATGATCAACAAATACTGGATGCCGTAGCTGAACTAAAGGTAGCTTGGGGTCCTAAAATTGATATGGTCATTTCAGAACTAAAGACCTCGCTCGAATCTAAAATCGATGCGTTAAGCGTGGATGTGAACCTCCTGCGACCAGATGTCCGGGCGCTGGCGGAACGCACAGGGAATCTGGAGAAAGAGGTGGATGCTAATACAAGCTCCTGCGCAACCAACACAAAGGAGATTCACACGCTGTCGCAACAGGTGCGCAATCTAGAACACAGAGCTGAAGAAGCGGAAGGGCACGCGCGCAGAAATAATGTGCGCACCATAGGGCTCCCGGAAGGTGAAGAGGGAGCGGACCCGACAAATTACATTGAAAACATGTTGTTTCAGGAGATAACAGGTGGAGCACTCAGTCAGGGGTTCGCAGTAGAGAGGGCACATCGAGCCTTGATCAGGAAACCGCCACCGGGGGCCCCCCACGACCAATCATCACCAAAATCCTAAACTATAAAGACAGAGAAAAGGTCTTGGAACATTTCCGGAAAGGTGGAACGATAAGCAGGGCTTCTGCGGACATCACAGCATATCCTGACTACACGCTCCAGGTACAAAGACGACGCTTGAACTACGTGGCAGTCAAGAGGAGATTACGTGAAGCAGGCTTTAGATACATGCTACTGTATCCAGCAAAGATGAAGTGCTACACAAGAACAAGGCCCTCTTTTTTGACTCCCCGGAGGAAGTATCTGCATGGCTGGATGCGAATAACTGCCCAACGGAAGCGGAAGGCCGGAAGGAGAGCGAGACGGAGAAGTGACCGACCCCTGTCTCTTCCAGAGCCATATTGTTGGACATGCATATATTGTGAAAGATTAGTACGACATGTAAACATTAACTTTGGGACAGATGTTGATGTAGCGGTTAAGACCGGAAGGGGCATACTGGGCATGTGAGCCAAGTGCTATATAGACCATTCAGCATACTTTTATGCAGACTTTTCAGACTAGAATATACATATGGGCAGTGTTAGATATGTGTCAAGCGTATACGGCATACCATAAGCACTAATGCAGGAGATGCAATGGAAACACGACCTTACCCCCAGTAGTTAGTTTAGGTGACTCACCAGTAGGGTGATACCCCCCCGCTGTGTCCCGAGTACGGGCGAAGGCCAAGAAAGGGCTAGATACAGGGTAGCCTGAGATCCAGGGATGGAGCTGGGCATCAGTTGGGGATGAGATCCAGGGATGGAGCTGGGCAACAGTTGGGACGGGGACTCGAGGGGGTGGGAGGGGGGTGGGAGGGGAGTTGGGGAGTTTGTAGTGGTAGTTGTTAGGGAACAAGCTTGCACCCAAGCGCCTCTGCGCATGATCCACACCAAGTACACTTGGAGTGAAGGACAAGAGGCGGTAAAGAAAAAGTGGAGAGGGACCACCATAGGAGCAACGTATTCGGCATACGCCAGGGGAGTGATCATTTGGGTGGCGCCACATGTGCCCTTCCAGATGCTACGGGCCACAGTGGAGCCGGATGGGAGGATGGTAGTGATTCGGGGGCTGCTAGAGAACAGAGAACTGTGCATCATAAATACATATTCCCCTAACCAAGAGACAGTGGCCTATTTCAAGACATTCCGAGTTTGGTGGTAGTCATGGCGCTATTTGCGCATTGACTGCCACTAATAACGGGACTGTGTCCGGTTTGGTGCAATGGGGACTTACTGGTCATAGGGCTCAATGGGAATGGGGAGGGCGCAAATAACGGACTCGCGAATGTCAAGCCTGTTATTTGCGCCCTGGTCCCTTAACGGGTCCCGTACACAACGGCTGGTCAGACCAGCCGTTAATGGAGGGACCCGCTAAGTGACCTCGTAGTAGGGCGGTAAGAAATTACCGGCACTGGTCTCCTTACCGGTGCCCGGTATCCCTTACCGCCCACCTTGGAATGAGGGCCATTGTATAGTAAGATCAGTCCCCACATAGGAGGCGCGGTTATATGGGCAGGGGACTTCAATTGCACGCGGAACCCCAAAATGGGCAGATCAGACATGAAACTAGATAAGCCCACCCCGCAGCGAAAATGCTACAAGCCCTGCTGCAAGACTTTAGGCTGGAGGACATATGGAGGCATCAACACCCGAATGATATGCACTACTCACACTATGCCGCCCCACACAACCTGTACATGAGACTGGATTACATGTTCGCCACTCGGGAACTTGTTGGGGAAATGACGGGTTCCGAATATAAGGCGAGAATATTATCGACAACTCCCCTCTGGTCCTGGTATGGCGACATCAGCCCCCCAGAGCCAGGAGCCCAACATGGAGGCTTAGAGCCGAGGCATTGAAGGATACTGCATTCCGAGAGGACCTAAGGGAGTAGATAATTGGGTATTTCGAAAATAATACTGGAAGCGTGGAGTCAGAGGGTACCCTATGGGAGGCCTTTAAGGTGGTAGTGAGGGGGGCGGCAATATCCAAATCTAGAGAGCTCCAAGGGGGTATAGTGCGAGAGTTACAGGAGACAGAAAAGAAACTAGAAGCAATTAGGAAAAGAGGGGGCACCTCACAGGAGGATGCCGAACGTGTGAGCCAATTACAACAGGCATGTGGTGGGCTCTGGGAGAGGCTATGCAACCTGAATTATAAAAAATACATTGAAAGACAACACGCAGGGGGAGACAAACCAGTGGGGCTGCTCGCATGGCTATACAAGAATGAGACACCAAGATCAACAATTAGAGAGATAACAGGAGAAGCGGGCCAAGTCTGGAACACACAGGAGAGTGTGAATGAGGGATTGCTTAAATTCTACAAAAACCTCTATGAACCTGCAGGAGAGACGGCAGAGCAGGAGACTCAGGAGACGCTAGAAGACATAGGATTACCTAAATTGAGTGAGGAAGACTGTAGTGATACACGAAATTGCAACCTTGCCAATCAGGGCTTTAGATGACAGCATTAGCCGCTGAAAGCCAATAGTGTATTCAAAGTATGTGCTAAAAATGCTGACAGTAGTCTGTTGTAGCACTTCCATTATGCAGTAGTGAGCTACAAGGAATATGCAGGCCTAGTATGAGATAGGTCAAATTAAACATTGTTGATAGACAGGCAGGGAGGGCCCCTAGCCATGTAGCTAATAGGTTTTTGGAGTGTTTGGAACATCATGGCACCTATATAGCGCTTAGATAGCCAGTCTTAAGCGCTATAAACACTAAGCTATGAGTGCATGCCTTTTAGAGCTTGCAGATGGGGTTAATACATCCCTGCTTCCCTTAGAATATTCAGCCTCACTAACGTTAGCCCTGGCTCCAAGCTAATCTTCCTTTTCTCTGGGAAGGTACTGATAAGACATTCCTCAGCCAGCGCAGATGGGAACAAGGGAGGGGGTAGGAGCGAGCAGGGAGCATCTCAGAGAGAGCTGGGTTTTTTCCATGAACCAGCCTCACAGAGAAAGTTCTGGAACTATGCGTCATGGTGACTGACAGCAAGAGAGTATAAAGTATCCATGCACACATGGGATCAGGGGGAGATCGCCTGTGGACTTGATTCGTGTACAGTCAGGTGCCCGGAATTGGCTCTCACGGTGTCCTCCAGCCTTGTTTTTCTATGAGAAACCCAGGTCTCCCAGGGCTGAGATTAAGGGACGTAAGACTGTGTTTCTCTATGTTTATGTTTCTCTATATTTCTCCATGTTTCTCTATGTTTATCTAAGTTCCATGTTTCACTATATTTTGCATTGCTCTTTGTTTTATGCTTTGTAATATTCTCTAACTTGAATCCCAAATGTATATGAAATTCACTGCTTAGAATAAATATGCTAAAGCTTTGAGGGTGTCATTTGTCACTAGCATGAGATCACTGCTCAGCACAATAGAACCTGTATTTTGGGCTGAATTGGGTATTTTTGCTCTCAAAGGGCTGGCCCCGAGGAAGATTTTGCCCAATATCAAGACATTTGGTGGCAGCTTTGTGGGATTTGTGAAGAGCAGTGCCATGACATGACAAATGGTGTGAGAGAACACAGTGTAGAGTGGGGAGCAGGCTGTCGCATTTCCTTGATGGTCTCACTGCAGCTCTGAGACTTCAAAAGGCAGCAATGTTGTGTCGGTTTGCCGTGGCCGATAGCTTGTGTGGTTAAGACTCCCTTCAGTAAATCAGTCGTGACTGACTTATTGCATGGGATTGGTGCCAGGGAGTACAAGGCAATAAACGAGCGGGAAATGGCTTTGTTTAAAGCACTCCGATGAATGGTTAAGAAAGATGTATGCTCAATTAGAAAAAGAATTTTATCATGTGGTTTCCCAAGTTTAAAGTTGTAATTTGGAATGCATAATGAGACGGAGTTCTCATCTCTATTCTGTCATGAGGGCAGGAAAAAAAAATAATAATTGCAGGGATTTGACATGCAAATTGTGAATAGTGATTTAACCATTGACTCAGCCCCAGTGTGCTAGCGAGTGGGGGCTGTAATGTTCGGAGGCGAAGGTTCGTCTTTTTTGATATATGCTTTTGAAGGGTTGGCATTCCTGAATAATGAGGAAGGGGAATGAGCCATGCTTAGGAGAATGAGTAACATCTGTGCTGAGAGCCTAAAGAGTTTTTTTCTTTCTTTTGGCAACTGTAAAATTCCATGTGCTAATGGTGGCAAATTCTGTTTAAAGGAAACACACTAAAATGGTTATATTGCATTTTAGGCTGTGCCATGCTTTTATTGGGTGAGAGACTCACTTAAAAGGAAAGTGAGTGAATGTTATTTGGATTTTCGATTTTTGTGTACTGATTTGAAATTGCAGAACCAGCTTGCAATGGTTGGGGGGAAAAACAATTTATATTTTTCTAAATTGCCCCTGGAGTATTTTTGACTGTCCCCATGCTATGCCATGGATTTGTGCTGTTGCCTTATTAGTGATACATGGGGAAAAATGTTGTTGACACATTAAACAGCCCACAAGCAATAGAGTGTGGGTTGTTCTTGCAGAAAAAAAAAACGTGCAGGGAGCTGCACTAAATATGGCATTTTTATTTTTTAAATGCACTGAACTGAGTGGTTATAGTTTGGCAATGGTACAACAGAATGAAACATCTGTGTGTGATAAGATAGCACAAAGATTTAATGGGTTGTGAGTTCTCTTGAAAGATCGCACATTACAAGAAAAAAAGACGCTTTGACATTTTGCAAAATTACATGGAGTAGAAAAATGACAAGAAAAGTGCCGCTTTTGAAAAACAAGAGTCTTGCTGTGTGTGCAGAGCTTGTGCCTTGAAGCTGTCTTGGGCGAGGTGCGTGAAGGCAAACAAAAGCAGAAACAGTACAAGAAAGAGTTAATTTGGATGAACTGTCTGAAACGAGTGAAGCCGCCACAGTATAAGAGTTATAGGCAAAAGAGATAAGCTGCGTGCTAATGGCGCTGCCAGGTGCACACGAAAGATAAACATGCCTGCATTCCTGAGGAAGGGGGAGCAAAAACAGAGAGCTGTTCAAAAAGTAAAGAATTTGCCCAGTAAACTGTGGTACGGAGCAAAGGCTTCATGCAGGATGGCAGACGGGCACATCACATCTGAACATTTACCTATGCATCTGTGAATGGGCCAAGAAAAGACAGCTGCCCATTCCAACAGACATTACTGTGCAAACCGCATTCCCATGTGATGTGATGTGAAGTGAAGTGAAACGCTATTGCTGTGCAAGCTGCATTCCAATGCTCCATGTGATGTGAACTGAAGTAAAGCGCTGTGCACTGGAGAAGAAACCTCTAGGCGCTTTGAGAAGAGAAAATACACATCTGGCAAACTGCAAGCTACATTGCCAGGGGATGGAGTAACTGACAAAGACATTATGGCATTCCAGATGGAAGCAAAACTGACAAAAGTGCTTAGCCGTTTTGCAAGAGACAACATGCAGAGCGGGGCTTTGAAGTACAACATGAACACTGCACATTAGCCATGATCCAGAAGCCACACGGCTTAGTGCAAGAATGAATGATTTGTTGAAGCAACAAAGAAACTGACTCAGACTATCGCACTCAAAGGAGTGGTTCAAAAACAGCAAACGCCCTTTGAAAAAATGACAAGTGAAAAAACCAGAGGCTTGAAAAGACACTGCTAAGAAAAGAAAGATAAATAAACAAAGCTGCTTGTACAACTGTAAGCGGTATTGGACTGAAAGACTTTACCTTTGAAAAATGGAGTGATGCCAGCAGGGCAACCTAAACCAAGATCATGGGACACTGGAAGCAAGTTGGCGCCTGGCATTTGTGATCGCTTTGGTGAAAAAGAAAAGCATTGTGCGACCTGGGTACTTACTATATGGCTTTGTAAAAGCACAGATCAGTCTGAGGTACCATTGACCAGCTATGATTGCATTGCACAAATGAGTTTGTGATTAGGCAGTTACACCCCGTATGGTTGAGTGTAAATAAGCCCCCAGAAACATGCAGAAAGGTGATAAATAATTGCAGTAGCAATGACAAAGTGTGTAGTTACCTGATGAGACTTTTTGAAGATGGGGGTGGTATTATGGGAAGGGGTGGATAACGCTGATATTGAAGTTTTGATGACATCCTAACATTTCTGTTTGTATTTTGCCTAGGCAAAGCACGACAAGACATTTCATAATATAGAGAGTGAATATGCAGTTTGTGGGTGACACTGATCAAAGAAGGGTCAGACGCATTCTCAGAGAAAGCGAGCCACTGCGACATGCTATTTCAACTTTAACGTGCCCTGCACCGCACTCAATGCTGTAACCTGCGAATAGTGTCCAACAGAGTAATAACTTTTGCTGAACTGGCACGGTGCAGACTTGGCTAATTATCAAGTATTTGATGCTACACATTTAAATGACATGTTTTGCCCTTTCTTGTTTAAAGGACTATGGACAATGAATTGTGGACTGTAACATCAGGCACCACATACAGCTGTGTGACACAGCAATTGAATGCTAACACATTGAAAAATGGTTTTTAAATGCACTGTTGAGATGAATCTGAAAAAACCAAATGGTTTTACTCTTCCAACTGAATGGCTTTAACCAGAGATGTTTTGTTTTTTGAAAAAAAAAATATTCTACATTGCACGTAGGCAGGAGAATGATTTATGAACTGTTGGGGCAGCAGAATTATGCAAGCAGGAGTGTAATTAATTTTGAGATAAGATGAGTGCGCACATCAAAGTCACCTGTGCGTAGGTTAAGATTCTTAATTGAAGTAATGCTGCCAAGTGTATGAGCTATAATTTGAAATGGTAATCTTTGAAACACTGGATACTTTTACAGCCAGCTTAAGGCAGGTAAATGAAACCATGACTGACTTGATGTTTGATTTTATGACACAGAGTGTGACACGGTTTTTTGTTAAACCAACCAGTTTCATGTTTTTGTGGGGACAGCTGTCTCCAGCACACTAATGCAAAGAGTCACCTTTTGATTGTAAACATTTGGAATAATTCTTTGGAAAAGCGCTACAAATGAGTATCCACATGGAATTGCTAGTGTACTGGCCTGGCACATTGTCAGGCATCTTTTGTCACTGAATGGATACCATTTGTTTAATTTGTCTAATGTGATGTTTTTCTGACCAAGAACTGCAGCGAGTGTTCTCGCCAAGATTTAATGAACTATAACTTGACTAAATGAATTTTTTCCATGGTGTGATGAAACAGCCACTGCCGGATAGTAGTATGGTGTTTGTGGCTAAAGTTAATATTGTATATGGTAGATATCCCACTTGAAGAAGGGTATTCTCCAAGTCACAGAAGGTAGACACTGTGAACCTGTTAGATTTTCCAGTAGTAAGACAACATGTAAATTGTAGACTGGTAATGCACACCTTCATTATTACAGTGCTACACTTAGACATAGATTTATCATGAGGCAATGTTTCCTTAGTACTACCAAGCTGCTACAAATGGAGTCCATTTCTATGGCCCATCACTAGAGTGCGCGTAGCTAGGGAGCTAGATTCATTAATTGCAGGAGCTTTATATGCTTGTGACATAGAAACTGTGCACAATAAGCTAGCCACTATGGGTTCTGATGCCAGCTCTGCTATAGAACTTCTGGCCTAGTGGGGCCCATTGATATGCCCAGCACTGCTACAAGTATTGACAGCCAATTGAAGATAACAGAATTTTAGACATGAAGACATTTTTGTCTGCCATAGGGCAGGTCAACAAGACTGCTAAATACACACAATGCATTGTATGGCAAACATTGTTAAATCAGCAGGTGTTGGCTTTTTACTGGGTGGGGGCAACCATCCTCCACACACTGGCACGCAGAGCTACAGTTACCAGCATACATATGGATTGAATTGCTTGCTTTTGATTGCATGAATAACACATGCCATGCTTTGATGTAAATTAGTAGAATTGTTTTTATTTAGACAACCTGGTGCCCATGGGTTCACCTTGTTCACGAAATTAGATGGTTTCTGGTTGGGTTCCACCTACCTGGGGGAAGTGTCTAGTCACACAGCCCATAGTCACGCTTGAATGCCCTGGGATCAGGGGGAGGGTAGGCCCTTAGGGTGAAAGGCTGCCAGGTTTTAGAATTGGTAACCATACATAAATGCAATAGTGCATTGTAGATTAGACTACACTGGATTGCCTTGACATTTTAACTGCATGCTGCTTTTTAACTGACAATCAGTTATACAAAATTGATTTAGGTATTTTTGTGTAGGCCAGGTTTTGGCTAGAGTAAATGTCCATGTTCACTTGGCGTAGGTATTTTTGTGTAGGCCAGGTTCTGGCAAGGGTATATGTCACTGTTCACTTTGTGTACATTTTTGTTTAGGTAGTGTTTTACCTTGCATGCCACGCTAACTAACCGCTAGAAGATAGTTTGCTTAAACCTCTTGCAAAGCCCCTAGGTCTTTATCACTGCACTAAATACTATGTTGATAGGTATTAGTCAGCATTTGTCGCACAAACGTTGAATAGGGGTGGAATGTAGTGATACACGAAATTGCAACCTTGCCAATCAGGGCTTTAGATGACAGCATTAGCCGCTGAAAGCCAATAGTGTATTCAAAGTATGTGCTAAAAATGCTGACAGTAGTCTGTTGTAGCACTTCCATTATGCAGTAGTGAGCTACAAGGAATATGCAGGCCTAGTATGAGATAGGTCAAATTAAACATTGTTGATAGACAGGCAGGGAGGGCCCCTAGCCATGTAGCTAATAGGTTTTTGGAGTGTTTGGAACATCATGGCACCTATATAGCGCTTAGATAGCCAGTCTTAAGCGCTATAAACACTAAGCTATGAGTGCATGCCTTTTAGAGCTTGCAGATGGGGTTAATACATCCCTGCTTCCCTTAGAATATTCAGCCTCACTAACGTTAGCCCTGGCTCCAAGCTAATCTTCCTTTTCTCTGGGAAGGTACTGATAAGACATTCCTCAGCCAGCGCAGATGGGAACAAGGGAGGGGGTAGGAGCGAGCAGGGAGCATCTCAGAGAGAGCTGGGTTTTTTCCATGAACCAGCCTCACAGAGAAAGTTCTGGAACTATGCGTCATGGTGACTGACAGCAAGAGAGTATAAAGTATCCATGCACACATGGGATCAGGGGGAGATCGCCTGTGGACTTGATTCGTGTACAGTCAGGTGCCCGGAATTGGCTCTCACGGTGTCCTCCAGCCTTGTTTTTCTATGAGAAACCCAGGTCTCCCAGGGCTGAGATTAAGGGACGTAAGACTGTGTTTCTCTATGTTTATGTTTCTCTATATTTCTCCATGTTTCTCTATGTTTATCTAAGTTCCATGTTTCACTATATTTTGCATTGCTCTTTGTTTTATGCTTTGTAATATTCTCTAACTTGAATCCCAAATGTATATGAAAATTCACTGCTTAGAATAAATATGCTAAAGCTTTGAGGGTGTCATTTGTCACTAGCATGAGATCACTGCTCAGCACAATAGAACCTGTATTTTGGGCTGAATTGGGTATTTTTGCTCTCAAAGGGCTGGCCCCGAGGAAGATTTTGCCCAATATCAAGACAAAGACAAGGAGAACCTGGTTGCCCCAATCACAATAGATGAATTAGAGACAGCGGTAATGCATCTGCCCATGAGCAAAGCCCCTGGGACAGACAGGCTGCCCAGCGAATTCTATAAAACGTATAGACAAGAAGTGCTCCCCCCGCTATTGGCAATGCTAAGCAAGGCCTTTGAGAAAGGGAGACTGCTGGAATCTCTGAGGGAGGCAGTAATTATTCCACTCCTCAAACCTGACAAGCCAAGCACAGACTGGGGGTCGTACAGACCATTATCCATGCTAAGCCAGGACAGCAAAATTCTCACGTCTGTGCTGCCGAATAGTCTTAAGCGTGTAATAAATAAACTCATACACCCCGATCAAACCGGATATGTCCCAGGTAGAAGCATATCCGATAACCACAGGAGGCTCCACCATATTATAGAACAGGCATAGGGCAACCCAAGTCAAATAGCAGTAGTCTCGCTAGATGCAGTGAAAGCCTTCGACTCTGTAAGGGGGCCTTGGATGATGGCGGCCTTGAAAGAATACGGGATTGGGACCAGGGTACCTGCGGTGGGTGAAAATGGTGTGTAGCTCCCCACCAGCCAGGGTCAAAACGGGAGTGATCATTTCAGATAAGTGGCAACTAAGCAGAGGCACGAGGCAGGGCTGTCCATGGTCCCTGATGCTGTACATCCTTGCTCTAGAACCACTAGCGATATATCTGAGACAGCTGTACGAAGAAATAGGGGTTTACACTAGGGGGGGAATGCACTTGATATCATTGTATGCAGATATGATATGCTGCTATACCTGCGGTACCCAGAGGAAAACTTGCAATACATCTCGGAGGTGATGGAGCACTGCGCGACTCTCTCGGGCATAGCGGTGAACCCCAAAAAATCATGCATGTTCCCCTTGGGGAGGTATAGAGGAGTCCCACAGGAGAACTTACCTATCTTGCAGATAGCCTGGCAGAACAGAACATTTAGATACCTGGGGATTAACATATATCATACGATTGTAGACACGCACAAATATAACATGGAAAGGGCAGTAGAAGGTATCAAGAACAGCATGGGGTTCTGGGCAAAGCTCCCCCTAGCCATGGTGGGAAGGGCGGCCTTGCTCAAGATGGTGGTCCTGCCTAGGCTACTACATTTATTCAGGAATATCTCACACATGCTGCCCAAACGCTTTTTTATTAAACGGCAGAGTTTATGCAGAGGTTTCCTGTGGCACAACTCCAGAAACAGAGTGGCCCTATGGAAATTACAGAATACGTATGACAGAGGGGGTATAAACCTGCCGAACTTTGAAATATACCACTTGGCAGGCCAGTTACAATATGTCGCTAGGTGGCTGTCAGAAGATGAGACAGCAGAATCTAGATTGCTGAGGAGTGAATGGGACCCTTACTTCCTAAAAGAACTGATATGGCTACCCAAACCAGAGATGCATGGGCAATCGAGATTGCTGGAACTGGGCTGGAAGACATGGCACAAAGCGTGTTGAGCTATGGGAAACCCGACACCATGCTCCCCGCAGGCACCACTTGTGGCGCTATGCGGGGTGGATGAGCAATTGAGGAAAGGGATCCGCAAACACTGGGAGCCGGGAGGCCTAGCGACCTTGGGAGATATATGGCAAGAGGGGAAGGCACTGGATTTCCAAACGATAGTGGATGAAACTGGGATACATACGTGGCAATATATCACACATACTAGAATAGTTAAACGGGTGAAGGAAACGTGGTCCGAAATAGCACTAGCAGAACAACCTGATACCGCCATAGAAACAATGTATGATATCTCGGAGGTACGGCACGAAATATCCCGGATTTACGAATTGGTGATGTCTAGAGTGGGTAAGGAGTTGCTCCAATTGAGGCGGGACTGGGAGGAGGAAGCGGGCGAACCTATGCAGGACGGGCAGTGGGAAAGAGCTCAGAGATATCATAGAAAGGTGTCTAGGAATGCGAGGCTGCAGCAGATTCAGTTATATGTCACCCATAGGGCGTACAAGACCCCTCGAACGATCGCCAGATTTGAGAGTACAGAAGTACAAAAATGCCCCAAGTGCGGGGAGGTGGACGCCAGGATATTCCATATGTTCTGGCCGTGCCCGGAGGTGGGAAAATTCTGGGAGGAAATCAAGCTACGACTATCTGAAAAGGGAATCAAGCTAGATGTGGAATCCGTGTGGGCATGCATGATGGGGGGATTTATCAGACCACGCAACCTAAAACACGTAAGCAAACTCAAGGACCTGGCCTACATTCTGGCCAAAAGGAGAAAAGCCATGAGCTAGAAAGCAGCCCATAAACCCAGATTAGAGGTATGGTGGAATGATCTCCTGAAATTGGCAGACGCTGAGACAGTAGTATGGTATGAGGCAGCCAACAGAGGGGGGGGATAATGAAGTGGGACCTCTGATAGCATGGAGTCAAATGGCAGCCACATTGTCGGGATCCTCCCATGCCAATTCCAGTGAATATGACACGCCCGAGAACGGCTAAGGGGATTAACCACAAGAGAAGGGAAGTCCGAAGAACTGAGGTGGAAGCGCAAGTTAAATGGGGGCGGGGGGAAGACAGTAATAAATAACACGCAAATGTATGATAAGAAGCTTGAAACTGAAAATGTTGGGCATGATGGTTATGTTTTGTTTGTTGTAAAAACCAATAAAATTAAAAATTAAAAAAAAACATAGGTGGCAGTGCTGGGGCGGGCTTTGCCTGAGGGACAGAGAGTTTCAGTTGAGAGGAGAGCAGAAAGTGGTCAGTCCAAGAGAGAGGAGTGGTGAGAGGGTTAGAGAGGGGGATGTCTGAGGAGATGAGAACATCCAAGGTGTGCCTGACACAGTGTTTCGGACCCGAGGGTGGAATGGAAAGAAAGTGGGTGTCGCAGAGGTTGTGGAAGAGTCCCCAGCAGGGATTAGAAGCATCCAGGTGGATGTTGAGGTCTCTGAGAAGTTGAGAGGCAAGGAGAGATGAGGAGAGGTCAGCCACCTCTGAGAGGAAAAGGGCAACCTGGCCAGGGGTCCTGTAGATGGTGGCCACAGTCAGAGAGATGCCTGGAGAGATAGAGAACCTGCAGACCAGGCATTCAAAGGGGGAGTAAGCCTGTGTAGGAATGACAGAAGCAGGGACCCACTCAAGAAAGATCAGAATTAATCCACCTCCAGGTTGGTTGGTTCTGGGCTCGCAGAGGATCTTGTAGTCATCATGGAGGAGAGTGTCAAAACTCAAGACACATCCAGCCATGAACTATGTCTCGGTGAGAGTGAGGACATCCAGGTCCAGTTCTTCGAGGAGGTGGCAATGTCAGAGGAGTGTTTGACAGCAGAGCGAGAGTTGAGAGTAGCGACATGTAGCAGGTTGCCACATTTGAAAGACTTCCGGGTTTGGGTACAGACTTGAGGTACACCCAGCAGAAGTGTAGAGGTGCCTGAGAGCGGGCAGAGGTGGTAGCAGGAGATGGGATAATAGCCAGAGAGGAGGAGGGAGGGCCCAGAGAGGTGGCAGAGGCAGGAGGTGGCAGCAGAGCTAGAAAAGTGCTAGATGCGGGAGGCACCGATCAAAAGGAAGAATCTGGGCTCAGGGCCCTGGACCAGGACGGTGCCATTCAGATAGGCATTAATGATGATCTTGGAAGAGTGGAAGGAGGCCACCATTAATGGCAGAGGAGGAGATAGGAGAGTGAATGGAGACCATATGAGGGGTCCATAGGTCTGGTGATAGAACGACAAAGAGAATGCCGGTGAGAGTCTAGAAGCACTGATATAAGTATCAGCAATAGGGAGGCCTGTGTTGGAGACCAGGATGTTCCTCTTGAACTTTCTTTTTCCAGACTTACCGAGAGGGATAGGATAGGAGATAGGGTAGCGGTTAAAGCATATAGAAGAGAGGAAAAGCACCATAAAGGGTGCGAGGAGGTAAGCAGAGGAGGAGGGAGCAAAGGAGAGAAAGAGAGACACAGCCCAGCGCTGCACAATGCAGGAAGTGCAGAGGGGGGGTCTCACCGTAGGGAACACACAGGAGAAGCAAACAGGAGACACACAACCACAACAGTACAATGGAACCCCCAGCAGCGGTGGGGACCTAGAGAGTGGGAGAGAGCCTAATGGGACACAGTTCACAGTACAACAATGACAACAATGCAAGACCACCCAGATTCAACTGTCCTAAAAAAGAGATAAAAGGGCCTAGTTAGAAACACAGCAGCAGTGCAATGCGACATTCCAGAGGAAATGAGAGAGGTGGTTAAACAATACGATTAACTGAGGTGCTAAAGGGTGGTATGTAGTGAAATAATAATTTGAAGGGTGGGTCAGTTTGGTGGGGTACAGTGATTACTGCCCCCTTGTGCACACCACACTTACTTTGTCGGTCGAACCAGGTAGATGGATGCAGGCTTCCTGTTTCCCCGGTGGACACGATCTGGAGCTGCTTCCATAGGAGCTGCCCTTTGAATTGGGGCCCTTCGCTGGATGGAATGCCAGGGCAGAGGGGCTGCCGTGAGGGTTTCTGTTAATTAGGGCCTCAGGCCCAATCAGGGGAGGGGGTGGGCAGGGGAGGAAGCAGGGAGGAACAGGAAGACGGAGCAGGGAATGGCTGACCTACGCTCACACTTCGAGGCGGCAAATATTACATTGCAACAATTACAATATTAAATGCACACTTAAGTACAACAGTGAAGGCTAACCAATGCACAGGCCACGAGGTGGCAGATGTTAAAAACACAACATCTAAACAGCAAGAGTGAAGAGGCTCACCAACACACAAGTTGCAAGGCGGCTGGGTTCATTAAAGTAATTTTGAAAAGCGGCGCCAAAGAATGACGAGCTACAGCCCAGAGGACTTCAGACCCTACTAGGTGCTCCGGCAGCGGGATGAGCAGAGTGGCAGGCAGAGCAGAGTGCAGAGCCAAAAACTGATGGAGCGGGGAACCTGCTCGAATCCACGGTATCTGCGGCCAAAGTGGATCTTGCAGTGAGTCTCCCAACATCGATCTGAGAAGCCGCGTGTCGGAGCTGTAGCCCGGTGGAGCTCAGGGGAGAGCGGAGCTAAGTCAGCAGTGTGAAGGCAAGCAAGATTAGTGGGAGCGGCGGAGGGGGGTCCTCGACTTGGCGGGTACCGACTTTGCCATGCACTGAGCGGCCCGGTGACAGCAGGCTATGGAATGTGTCCCGACCCCCTGCTTGTGCAGGGAGGCCGGCAGAGAGTCCTGCGCTGGCATCGACCCAGAGCTCCACTCTATTGAACAGTAAGAATTGGAGGACCCTGGAGTGGCAAATACTGAAGGGGGAGGCAGGGCTGCCCATGCCTGCATAAGTATGCTGCAGCGGAATATCCAATCCATGGCTGAACCACCATAAGATTGTGTTTGGAATTAGCACTAACTGGTGATAAAGGTACAGAAAGGCCTTATTGGGACGGCCCTGAATCAAGCCCTAGTAGGGACTAGCCTAGGAGTGTGAAGTTTGGGGATGCAGAGACATGGCCAAGCTGGCAGCCAAAAGCAAGCAGCCTGAAGTTGGGGACATAAAGGCATTGCTGCAGGGGCAACAAGGGTCTGGTGGTGGCCTTGACCCAGATACACTCCCCGGCTCACCAGCAGCCGGCTCTTGAGTATCCCCCACAAGGCAGTCAGACCTGCAAGTCCTGTTGGATGAGATTAAGCGAGAAATCAAAGACAGCACAGCGACACTGTCCAAGTCTATTGTGGAGCTGAGCAAGCAAGTGGTCTCAGTGAGAAGCGAGTGGAGGAGGTGGAGACTGCACTTTGTGAACAGGGCTATGAACAGGAGCGGACCTCAAAGCAGCTAGGGGAATTGGAACAACAGATGGAGCTATTCATAAATAAACAGGTGGACACAGAAAATAGATAGAGGTGCAATAACATTCCGCTGCAGGGAATCCCCAAATCAGTGTCAGATGCAGAATTCGATGCTTTTGTAGGTGCGTTGTTCAGGCAAATATTGGAAGCCCTGGAGGGGGAAGAAATAGTTCTGGACCGCACACACCAAGACTATACAGGCTTCCAGCAGGCCAAGAACCTGCTGCTGGACGTGCTCACTAGGGTTCATCTATACCAGTTGAAAGAAAATACAGTGGGGGCAGCACAGCGGCAGGATGTGATCAAATTCCGGGATGCCTCTATAACCCTCTACCAGGATATAGCCCAAGTAACTTTACAAAGGAGAAAGAGTCTGCGGATGGTGACTGGCTGGTTGTGCAAGAAAGGAGTGCAGCACCAATGGATGTTCTCCTGTGGTTTCTGATCTGAATACGGGGGAAGGCCTATCACATTGCCAAGGAGGCGATGGAGCTACTGGAGGGTGAGGAACTGACCCCGCAAGCTGAGGACTCAGGAGAGAGGATCGAGGAGAGTAGCCGAGACAAGAAGGAAGGTTGGCAGGCGGCACGACCATATCGCAAAGGTCGAGGATGGGGCTGAAGGGCTCAGCTGGGCACTTGAAAACACACAGTTGTGATGATGTTGAAACACAGATGTGGGGCGGGGAGTGGAAAGGGGCACATGGTTGGTGGAAATGTCAGAAGAGGATGGACTAGTGGTACTCAAGGTATGCCTTTACCCCGTTTATTATCAACAGTTTCTATATTCGTAGTAGGTGAAGGAGTGGGGGAGGTGGGACTGCAGGGGGTTTGAGGGCCCATCAGTATGCATAATGGTTGTAATTTGGGGGTGGAGGGAGCGGGCAGATGAGGCATCAGATTGGCCCCATGGGAATCCAGAAAACGGTTCAACCCAAGGGAAGGGGTTCTTATTCCGGGGGAGTGGTAGATGGGTGTCCATGCACATGGGGGGTGGTGAGTTGTGGGGGGAGACAACAAGTTGGGGGTGAGGGGATTTCTGGTATGATTTCTACTGGTTCAAGTGGCATGATGATATGTTATATGTTTACGGAAGTAGGCAGCCTTATTTTGTGGCATAGTGGGAAGATGAAAGGGAGGGGTCCGAAAGGAGATGGTTGAACTGACGGTGGCCACCCTGAATGTTCACGGTTTAAACTCCCCCACCAAACGCAAGTCCATACTTAGATGGCTGGGGCAATTGAAAGCCATTATCATGTTTTTACAGGAAACCCACTTGTTGACAACTGACGACAGGTGGATGAGGGACAAATTGTTTCCCCAACAGTTTTATGCATACTCAAGGGGAAAAGAAGCAAGGGGTGGGGATATTGTCTGGGGGCCCGCTCAGGTTTACTAAATGGTGCGTGTACAGGGACCCAGAGTCGAGATTCTTGATATTGAAAGGCTTGATCAGAGAACAAATGTTTACCTTAGTGGTGTTGTATGGCCCTAATGACTGGCAGGACCACTTTATCAAATTATTGGGGGTGCAGTTGGGTGGGCTGGCAGAGGGCCAGATAGTGGTGGGACAGGACTTCAATTGCATGGTGGACCCACAGATGGATAACACATTGGCCTCGACCCATAGTGATGCCAGGCACAGATAGGAATTGTTGAGATTTCTCAGGGAACTGGGGCTTATTAAGACCTGGAGGTTCTTCCGGCCTGAAGAGGGGGAATATATACGCACTACTCTGCACATAGGTTCTCCAGAATCAACATGGTGGTGGTATCGGCCTCCCTGTTTCCTTCGATTGTTTTAGTAGATATAGGCCTGCAGTACCTTTCAGACCATTCCCCTGACCAGGCACAGATAGAGATGGGGGGTTGTACATACAGAAAGGAAATCCTGGTGGCTTAATGACTTAGTGTTACTGGATATGGCGCTCAGTGCCCATATGGAGGTCACTACTCAGAACAATTTCCAGTAGAACGCTACAATTGGGATTGATTGGAGGGATGTGTGGGATGTCGTGAAGGCTGTGTTCTGTGAGGAGCTTTTCTCTGAAACGGCAGAGTTCCTATGGGCACCAGAGACAATACAGGTGTCCTCAGAAAAGGAGGTGGAGGTAGCCGCAAACCCATGCAAGCAAAAATACCTTACAGTCCCAGGGGGAGCTCCAGAAAATCAGAGCCAAATTGGAGGCACATGTGGCAGACAGATCTGCCCAGATGTTGCTTCAAACCAAACAAATCCTATAACTGCAACGGGAATAGGGCTAACCTCTTTTTGGAGGCCAAATCGCACAAACAGCATAATATGGATTACAATGCGCAACTATGGGCAGAGTCGGGGAGACCTAGGCTGGGGGAAGTGGCAGAAACTGGAGATAATGCAGGCCTACTATAGGCAGATGGTGGAGGCTGTGGGACTAGACCCCATTGACAGGAAGTCTTCCTACGTCAGGCGAAGCTGACCAAATACTCAGGGGGAAACTGGGGAATCCGATTACGGCAGAGGAGGTGAGCCAGGCCATCGATTCCCTTCCACCGAATAAGACCGCGGACCCAGATAGATTCGGAAATGTTTTTCTCATCGAGACATGGGCATTTCCTCCACCACATTGCTTGTCAAGCCCCACAAGGACCCTGTGGAGTGTGGTAGCTATCGACCTATATCGTTGCTGAATAATGATGCAAAGGTTTATGCAAAGGTATAGACTTGGCGGCTGGCATGGATCCTGATCAAGCAGGGTTTATAGAAGGCAGACATATGCAGGACAATACTAGGTGATCAGTTGATGTTATTGACTGAGGCAAGCAATCAGGGCACACGTTTATTATTGCAGCTCTGGATGTGACACAGGCCTTTGATAGCATGGATTGGGGATACCTCCAGAGGACTCTGGAGGCCTTTGGTTGCGGGCCTATCTTTTCACATATGGTACTACCTAACATCCAAATTCCCTCCATGAAGTTAGTGGTCAACGGGTGTCTCTCTAAGGAAATTGCAATAAGGCGAGGCACGCGACAGGGGTGCCCGCTCTCCCCATTGATATTTGCAATGGCCATGGAGCAATTGGCTAGCATGATAAGGGCAGACACAGAGATCAAAGGAGTGTGAGGGGACAGGAATGAACACTGTTGTATCGTGTAATCCTAATGATGATGGCGCCCTGGCCTGCGTGTGTGATATGAAAGAATGTTTTTGTTGGAATGAGTGGAGCGAGCGGGGCGGTTGAGGTATGATGTGAGAGCAGTGAAAGGAGAGGAGAGCGGGGCGCCGGGACCATGTATACTTATATAAGAATAAACTTACCTTGGCTATCCCGTTGGTGTCCGACGTCGATACTTCACTTGGCGACGAGGATCCCGGCGCCACATGAACCCACGGAACGAAGAGGGAAAAGATAAGAGCAGCTGCTCCGAACTGACGCTTGTTCTGGCGTTGTTCGTGCTGATCGCCTGTTTCAATTGTAAGTTGGGCACGATTCATTGAAGCGGAAGCATATTGAGCTCCTTTTCCCCTTCCTGGAGTTGATTGGAGGCCCGTTGAAGGGCGTTAGAGTAAAGCACCCGCTCCTAAATATTGATCATGTGGAACTACCAGGAAGTCAGGCAGATCTGCATGGGACAGCCTGAATCTTCTTCATTTTCGTCCCAGTAGAGGAAAGAAGTACTTTTAAATGTGTTATTGTTTCATTACTGAGATTGAGCTGAAGGAAACAAAGTGACAGTCCACACTTTCTCTCTCTCAAAAGTTAATTGGACAAAATTTTCAAAGCAGTTAATTCAGTTATGCAGGGTATCAGCATCCAGCCGCCGGCTAGTTTTCTTCCAACACCAGGTCAACCTGTTGTAGTATGGCCAGAATGGAAGGAATTTTGGTTGAATTATATACAAACAGTGGAACACGAAGGACTTACCTCCCAAAAGAAGAATTTGTTGCTGCTTCATGCGCTGGGATTAGAAGGCCAGAGGAAATATAGGGAGCTACCAGAGTTACCCGGAGATGAAGCAGGTGATGCTGATGAACATGAAAAGGCAATAAAACAATTGGACAAATATTACGCTCCGGAAACTAATGTGGCCATAAACAGATATAATTTCTACACTAGGACACAAAAAGAGCATGAGTCTATAGAAGAATATGTGTCAGCATTGAGAACTCTCTCCCGTACCTGTCATTTTGGAAATGGTATCACTATGGACGAATTGATCAGAGATCAAATCATTATCCATTCGAAGGACAGTCTGGTCCAAGATAGATTATGGATGGTGGGCAATCCGTCCCTCCCGGAGACTATCGCGATAGCCAAAGGAATTGAACACAGTCAACTATGCTCTAAAGAAATGAAAATCAAGAAACAAGAAGCTGCGCATAACATGCAACAACAAGGCGTCAAGGTTGCACCAGAGGTGGAAGAACAGAACATGATCAATGTGTTAAGAATCAAGGAACGGATGGACAAGCCCTCTGTCAGGAGTAACAAACCTAGAAGCTTCGAGAGTAGAGGAAACTCGTATAGAGGAAGAGGTTGGGTAAAAAAAGAACCCAGATCGTTTAGTTCACAACCTAAAGAAGGAGACAGGTGCTACAATTGTGGCAGGTATGGCCATTATGCTTACGCTAAACAGTGCCCGGATGCAGAAATGTCGAAATTGTGGAATCAGAGGGCATTTCGCTGTCACCTGCAGACGAAAAAAAATGTTTCTACCATACAAGATGAAGAAGAGGAATCAGATGAAGAAAGAGTATTCCTAATTCGTGTGCCACCGGAAGGAGAATTCAAATGCCCAAGTTGTGTAGTAACACTCGACAATTGGAAGCTCAAAGTAAAGGTAGGTAGTTGCTCGCCATGGACAATTATTACTGAGAAGACTTCGAGAACCTGGTAACATGTGGTCTTAAAAGTGAATTGATGGTTTCTGACATTAAAGATCCAGGAGGTTTTGAAGGGTCTAAGATCAAAATGGTTGGATGGTTTGCATGTATCATCCAATTCAAGGACAGAAGGCCACAAGTGAAGGTCTATGTGGCTAAGAAAGGAGTAAACGTTATCGGATGGAGAGATCAAGCTGGTTTGAGAATTTGGTTAGATCCTTGTGAAGAAGAGCAGATTTTGGTCGTTTGGTAGTCAAAGCCAACCGAGCAAAGCTGACGGCAAAGTAAAACTGGGACTGCTAAAAGATTTTGCACATAGGATTCGTCTAAAAAAAGATGCCATCCCGATCAAACACTTGAAATCTAGGCCCATACCTTTCGCTATAGCTGACAAAGTTGAACAGGAGTTGGTAAGATTGGAGTCAGAAGACATTATAGAGAAAATTGAATCCTTGGAGTGGGTGAGCCCGATTGTAGTTACGCTTAAGAAGAACGGAAAACCAAGGATTTGTGTGGATCTCGGAGATGTCAATAAGAATGTTATAGTTGACACTTTCCCACTTCCGATAATTTCTGAAATGTTGAATCGAATTGGAAGTGCAGACTTATTTTCAATGATTGATCTGTCTAGTGCTTATCATCAGATATCTCTCACAGAAGACTGTAGAGACATCACAGCATTCATTACCCCACATGGGTTATACAGATACAAACGTATGCCTTTTGGGTTGGCGTCTGCGGCAGCTGTATTTCAGAGGATTATGATGCATGTCCTTAAAGGTTTGCGAGGAACAATGGTATATCAGGATGACATTATTGTATATCGCAAAGGTTCGATTGAGCATGATGAAAGACTTAAGGAAGTATTGAGGAGGTTGGAGAATGTGGGATTGAAGATTGAACATAGTAAATGTAAAATTGGTGTAGAAGAGGTGGAGTATTTAGGGCACACAGTGAATGGTAGAGGTTACAAGCCTAAAGAGGATGTTTTGAAGGCGATAAGACACTCACCTAATCCTAGTAACAAAGATGAGCTTAGGTCATTTTTAGGATTATGTGAATATTATAACAGATTTGTTAAAAGTTTTGCTAGTGTAACAGAACATCCGAGGTGGTTGTTAAAAAAAGATGCCAAGTTTGAATGGAGTGAGGAGTGTGATGCAGCAGTGAAGTGCACAAAAGAGGAGATTTGTAACTCTGCGGAGTTAGGGGGGTTTGTATTTGGAAATTTGACTAAGGTGACTGTGGATGCTAGTGGTAATGGAGTAGGTGCAGTATTGTCCCAAATTGATGGGGACGGTAATGAAAAAACAATCAGTTATGTCTCAAGAGCTATTTCTGACACAGAGAGCAGATACTCGGTAATTGAGAAGGAGCTATTAGCCTGCACTTGGGATGTAAATTACTTCAGGAAATATTTGTGGGGGAGCAGGTTTGCAGTGTAAACCGATCACAAGCCTTTGATAGAAGTTCTTACGGTGAAAGGGATGTGCAAGGCTTCACCTAGGTTAGCCAGGTTAAGCGTCAAACTGCAAGATTACCATTTTAAAGTGAGATATGTGCCAGGGAAAAGAAATGTCATTGCAGATTTTTTGTCACGTTTGCAGTTGAAGAGTAATGAGGCAGAGGTAGAAGGTAATGAAGAGATGGTGGCAGTTGTCTTTGAGGTTACCTCGAAAGAAACTTGGTTGAAGGAATTCAGCAAAGATGATGTTCTACAAGAGATCAAAAAATACACAGAGTCGGAATGGCCAGAGAAGAGATTGGTTAGTGAGGGATGTTTGAAGTTTTGGGAGGTGAAGGATGAATTGTCTATGGAAGATGGATTTCTACTTAGAGGTGACAAGTTAATTCCTCCTTCAGAATTATGTGTTGAGATTATGGGAAAGTCACATATGGGACATCCTGGGATTACTGGTACCAAAAACAATGTGAGGTCAAAGTATTGGTGGCCTGGGATGGATTTGGGGATTGAAAGATTCATTAGAAATTGTTGGCCATGTCAGAACAGCGACAAAAGCTGTAAAATCTTTAAATCAGAACC
The DNA here is from genome assembly GCF_040938575.1 of Ambystoma mexicanum. Taxonomy (NCBI): domain Eukaryota; kingdom Metazoa; phylum Chordata; class Amphibia; order Caudata; family Ambystomatidae; genus Ambystoma; species Ambystoma mexicanum. The sequence goes on from NC_090935.1 coordinate 575,675,447, forward strand.
AATTATAGTAGAAAAAGGGAAAGCACCATGGGAGAAGTTGGGCATTGATATTGTTGGACCTTATGTTAAATTGATAGGTGAAAAGAGATTTCTGATAGTTATGGTTGACTATTATTCAGGCTGGCTAGAGGTAAAAGCAGTTAATAAGACAGACTCTTTTGAGATAATCAAATTTCTCAAGCCAACTTTTAAGAGAGAGGGTTTTCCTAAAATTATCAAAAGTGATAACGATGTACAGTTTAAAAGTAGAGAGGTCAGAGAGTTTGCCAGGAAGTCGGGAATTGAATGGAAGTTTTCTTCATTATATCATCCTCAAACTAATGGTTTGGTTGAGAGATGTCACAGGATGGTGGTAGAGACCGTGGAATTGGCCTTAAGGAACAACATTCCAGTGGATGAGGCTCTTTCAGAGAAACTTTGGATTGTGAGGATGTCAGTTAGAAGAGGGTTGGAGGTGTCTCCGTTTGAATTGATGAGAGGGAGAGCTCCCAACACGTTACTTATCCCAGAATGGGTTAATCAAAGGGGGAGATTAGAAACAAATGTTGAGAGAAGTTATGAACACCAGGAGAAGAGATCTGAGGTGTGTCTAAGAAATTCTAATCCCAATTTGAGGATTTTGCCAGGTGATTTTGTGAGAGTGAAGTTGGGGCGCAGAGTGAGGAAGGGAGAATCTAAATATAGCAGCCCTGTTGAGGTGTTACAAGTATTCAAAAGGGCAGTGAGAGTTAAGGGTGGATCTGTATGGAATTTGGACAGGGTGAGTAAGTGGTGGTGGAAAGGAGAGTGTACCAAAGATAGACGGGGTAAATTTAACAGAAGAGCAATTGATTTGTTCGGAGATGATATTCATGTCCGTAATGATGTAAGAGTTGATAATGTGGATAATAGGGTGCGGAGTGACATTATTGATTTACAACAGAGAACAAATGTTGGCATGAATGTTGAGATTAGAGAGGTGGACAACATACAACAGAGAAATATTACTGGATCTAATTCTGCTGATAGAATAATACGTGACTCAAGAGAGAAGAAATTACCATTTTGGTCCAAAGACTATGTTATGGCGAAGTAGTGTCATATTAACATGGATATACAGGACAATAATGTGTTGTCTTGCTGACAATTGTATTGTACATAGACTTATTGTTTTCACATTTCTTTTCAGTTTATTTCACATGTTTAAGAGTATTGAATTTAGGTTGTCATGTTAGTAGTTATTATAAATTGTTTTTATTCTGCAAAAGGGGGGGGTGTTGTTGTATCATGTTATCCTAATGATGACTGCGCCCTGGCCTGTGCGTGTGATATGAAAGAATGTTGTTGTTGGAATGAGTGGAGCAAGCGGGGCGGTTGAGGGATGATGCAAGAGCGGTGAAAGGAGAGGAGAGCGGGGCGCCGGGTCCATGTATACATATATAAGAATAAACTTACCTTGGCTATCACGTTGGTGTCCTACGTTGATACTTCAAACACAAAATTGCTTTATATGCTGGTGACATGTTATTTCTCAGGGACACCGCTGGGTCACTCTCAAAGGTGATGGGGGTGCTGGGGACTATGCAAGGGCCTCAGGGTTTAGGATAAACTATAACAAGCCTAAAGCATTGAGCATAACAGAGGATTGGGGGGCTGTGGAGGGGTGGCAAAAAGAATTCACGCTTCAATGAGCTGAGTCAGATATTACGTATTTGGGTAGCAAACTAACCAAGGATTATGGGACGCTATACAAGGCAAATGTACTTCCATTGTGGGTGGAATTGGAGGACGACCTTCAAAGGTGGCACAAACAGGGCGCACATAGCTGCACTTAAAATGACCCTACTGCCCAAGCTCCTGTATGTGGTGAGATACACTCTGCTTGCTATACCAGGGCCACAGATCCGGGCTCTGCAACAGGAGATGTTCAGATTTATTTGGAGGCGGAAGAAGCCCCTGGTCCCCAGAAAGGTCTTGATGCGGTCGGTATATTTTCGGAGGTTGTGGGTCCCAGACATTGGCAGATATTTGCTGGCAGCACAGAAAGCCCCCACGTTGGAATGGGTGGGACAATCTCACCCAAAAGGGTGGTGTGATCTGGAGCAGGGAGCCACATCCATATCCTTAGGAAGCTTGCCGTTCCTTAGCGGCCAGGCGGGCGTGAGGGCCTCTACGTGCTGCCACCAATTATGCTCTGCGGCATTGGAAACAGGCACTGAGGCGGAGAGGGGTTGCACCAGGGCTGGACCCCTGTGCACCAGTTAACCATAGCCTAGATTTCAGTCCGGGCTGGTCCGATGGGTTTTGGGAGGGTTGGAATGGAGGCCACGAGGTAACACTATCTGATCTGTATCTGATCTGTTCAGGGGAAATGCCCCCCTTTCGTTCGAGAAGATGAAGGTGAAATTCTGGCTTGATGAAAGCGAACAGTACCGTTATGTGCAGGTCAGACATTGGATCACACAGAGGGGAGTCCGTGCGGCAGCGGGTAGGTCACCAATTCAGTTAGAGACAACAATGAAGGAATTAGTGGTCAGGAAAAGGGTTTCACACATCTATAAGTTGCTGGAGGGGTTGACCCCAGAGAATAGGCTCCCGTATATGGAACAGTGGGACCGAGATGTGGGGGTTGCTATCCTACCTGAAGTTTGGGAGCAGATTTGGCATCTAGATGTGCTACAATAAACGAGCCCAGCTTCAGATGGTATCTGACTCCACAGAGGCTTCACAGAATGCACCAGCAGTACTTGCCCCTATTCTGGAGGAAATGTGGGGAGACCAGGGATCTGATACACACGTTGTGGGTCTTCCCGAAGGGCCAGGTTTATTGGAAAGAGATTCTATGGCATATTAGGGACATCACAGGGGTCCAATTACTGCACGCTCCATTGGACATTCTTCTGGGAGCTACGGAGGAGAGTATCTATGCAGCAAGTAGGTCGCAGGCAAGCCTGCTTTCGCATTTGCTCACTGCGGGCAGAATGATCTTGGCTCACCAATGGAAAACCCTGGGAGTGCCGGGTGTGGCCTTATGGCGGGTTCGACTGTGGGGGGTGTTATCAATGGAAATGGTGTGTGTGCTGGCCTCAGGGTCCAATCAGACATATCTGAAAGTGTGGTTCCCGTTCTATGAATGGGTGAAGGATAGAGAGCACCATTACCACAGGCCTTTTTTGGCAGAGACTTCTCAATATTGTAGGGGCTCCCAGGCAGTGCCGGGGGTGCACGACTGGCTTCCTGGGACTGGGACCGACCCCTGCCACAAAGGTTCATTAGCATTTATGCCACAGTGTTATGTTAAGTTTGTTTAATCCAGTTGTGTTTATCTTTCCTTTTTTCTGTTGTACAGAAAATCACGTATACTGTAAGTTCTAGAATGGCTTATGCGCAGTAGCGGCGATGACTAATGAATATGTACACAATATGTCTAACTGTAAGATTCTTTTATGTGGAACAACAACAATAAAGAAAGTTTACCAAAAAAAAGAAAAGGGACACCAAACAGATTTTTGAGTACTGTGAGATGGGCGGATAAAGCACATGTTGGGACCTATTGATTGGAGAATAATCTAGGGGAAAAAGGAAAAAGGGCTTTAAAGAAAAGCTGCTTAAGAAGAAGATATAGAGATTGGGGGACGGACTACATGAGGGAAAGGAGTACAATTATGGCCTTTTCATTGATATTCAAATAAATAAGAAAGAGTGTATACCCGTGAAGACTGACAAATATTTAGGAATCTCAGATTTTTTAAACAAAGCTTGTACAAGAAAGGAGTAAACCCTCTTGGCGAATAGCTTAAGTGTGCATCAACTAGAAAGAAGTTACCTTTTGGGGCTTGAGCGTGCTCACACTTAGGAAATGGTCAATTGTTTTGCCCAATTTAATGAAATTTCATATAAGTAGGAGGAACATGGTTTGAGAGAACACACCAGGAATTATTTGGCGGGGCTAGGCAACCAGAAGTGTCTGTGGAAGAATTGCCTGCGTTTGATAATCTCATCATGCTAAAGGAAGATCAGGATCCTACATGGGCATTCACTCAAGCAAATCCCCAGAAAGTGATGGTTTCATGGTAGCATTTGCAAGAGATTTGGGGACATTGTGGTTCCTTTGCTAGCAAAATTGTTTAATGACGTGTTGGAGGAGGATAGGGATCCACCTTCCTTCTTGGATGCCGTAATCAGATTAATTCCAAATGAAGGTGAGGAATCAGTGGATTTTATGAATTGTAAATCATATACACCAGTCTCATTGCTTAATATCAATATGAAAATGATGGTGAGAATCCTGGCATTGAGGCAGATTATTACTGAAGATCATTCATTAGGATCAGGTTGGTTTTATCAACTGAAGGCAGGGCACAACAACATACTCAGCCATTGTGCTGACCCATACCTAGCCATTGTGTTGCCTATATTCAGTTGTATAGCATTACTTACAGACCTAGCTCCCAGCTAACCGTGTCGCATCCCTGTTGCAGCTGTTCACCTAACTCCCAGGTACTGTGCTGCCTTAACACTGCACTACTATATCAAATTGCATATGGGCACCCCGCCAAGATGAATGTTGCTCCTTGCCTCTTCTGTATACCATGTTTTAGGCCTTCCCTGCAAAAATTCGAATCTGCCTATTGTGTTTTATTGTGGGTTCCACAGCATCTTGTCTCTTCTGTATACCATGTTTTAGGCCTTCCCTGCAAAAATTCGAATCTGCCTATTGTGTTTTATTGTGGGTTCCACAGAATCTTGTCTCTTCTGTATACCATGTCTCAGGCCCTCCCTGCAAAAATTCGAACCTACATATTGTGCTCTATTGTGGGTTCCATAGCACCTGCTTTGTACACCGTGCTCTCCAGGCGCTCATAGTAACTATTGCTTTCATCTATTGTAATCTACTGTATTAGGGCTCTTTGCCTACTGTTTTAGGGCTGGTTTTCTAGGGCTCCTAGTGCTCATACCGTGCATCATGCACCTAGGCTTACCTAGCCAATATAATTCTGCCTATTGTGATTTCCCAAATTCCTTAGACATTACTCACCGGGTATACCGTGTCCAAGCCTGCCAATAAACTATCTCACATCTTGACATACTGCTAAACATGTCAGGCCAATGCACCACTTACCTTATCCTACCACTAGTTGCCCTACAACTCCTTACCGGCACAGTCTTTCCTATCGGAAGCATACCAATAGAGAATAGCCCATACCTTCTCAACCCGCTAACCATGGTTCTTAATCATAGTAGCCCCCAGCGTTTCAAACACACCCCATGCAAAATCCTAGGGGATTACACCACACTCCCATGTACTACGACTAACAGAAACCTCAAATTGCGCGCCAGACTTCCTAAACTATATGAGCCTCTGACCAGATCTCTACCTCCCACCAATAAGAAAACTATCTTTCACTGTACCATGACGCCCAATACTGCCAAATGCCTCATCTCCCCATCCGCTCCCGTTGCCATTGCTACTCAGACCACTACACCCCCCAAGGGCATAGTTCTTACCAACTCCTCTCTTCGCCCAACACCAGTCAAAATAGATAATCAGCCTCTCAAAGGAGCCCTCCTCAACGCAAGGTCTCTGGTGGCTCATGCGATTGACATAGCGGACTTAATTTCAGAAGACAACCTGGACTTCTTAGCCACAACGGAAACTTGGCTACACGACGCTGCAGGTCCCGCTCTTATGCAAGCCATCCCGGAGGGATACACTATCTCCAGACAAGATAGAGACGGATCCCGAGGCGGTGGTATAGCTATCATCTCCAGAGAAAGCCTATCTATAAGAATAGCCTCTCCTCAAACCCTGCAATCCTACGAATTCATTTCCATCAAACTCCCTCTAAATAACTCCCAAACACTCACCATGCATGTAATATACAGACCTCCTGGGCCCATTGGAACATTCGAGGACCTGCATAATATACTTGCCAGTAACCTCAAGCCTACTTCCCAAGTATTACTCCTGGGTGATTTTAACCTAGGATTCAATGACCCTTTGGATAAACAGGCCCTACAAATTGCCAACTCCCTCAATGCATTAGGAATAAAGCAAAAAGTAAATGAAGCCACTCATATCAAGGGAAGAACTCTGGACTGGGTAGCTGAGTATAATTGCACAGCTACCATAACATCCATTAATCCTCTATCTTGGACGGACCACCGGCTGGTATACATGATCCGATCCACTATGAGACCAACTATCCTAGCTCCACAAATAGCTCCATCGTGTCTAACCAGAATGAAAAAGAACATTACAATCGACAGCGTGATTCCAAATATTCTACCCACTCTAAATTCTCTGCCGGATAACCTTGACCCTAGCACATGGGTGCACAACATACGGCCCGCGGGCCAGTTGCGGCCCGCCATGCTCTTTTGTCCGGCCCGCGAGGCACAAAGACTTTCCTAATTGAGGGCGGCCCGCGGCCGCCCTCCATTAGGAAAGTCTTTGTTGTCTTCCGGGCCGGACAAAACACTGGCCGTCATTGGCTCAGCACACATGCACCACGTAGTGTGTGTGTGCTGACCCAATGGAGGGCCAGCACTACGGCTGGCGTGGTCCATAAGGCTTGATGCCGGAAGGCGTTTCAGCCTTGGATCACGCCAGCCGTAGTACGATTCCAGCGTTCCTGCTTACCTGCCGCTTACCTGCCTTCCAGCACGTCTCCGGTAAGTGGTCTGTTTGCGTTTGTGTGTCGGGTCTGTTTTACTTTATGTTTGTGTGTGTATGTTGCGATGGGGGGGATGGGGGAGTGTCGGATGTGTATGAATGTTGGAATTTGAATGTATTTTGTGTGTGTGTTGAGATGCGGGGATGGGTGTCGGATGTGTATGAATGTTGGAATTTGAATGCATTTTATGTGTATGTTGAGATGCGGGGGTGGGGGGGTGTCGGATGTGTATGAATGTTGGAATTTTAATGTATTTTGTGCGTATGTTGAGATGCGGGGGTGGGAGGGGTGTCGGATGTGTATGAATGTTTTGATTTGAATGTATTTTGTGTGTATGTTGAGATGCGGGGGTGGGGGGTGTCGGATGTGTATGAATGTTGGAATTTTAATGTATTTTGTGCGTATGTTGAGATGCGGGGGTGGGAGGGGTGTCGGATGTGTATGAATGTTTTGATTTGAATGTATTTTGTGTGTATGTTGAGATGCGGGGGTGGGAGGGGTGTCGGATGTGTATGAATGTTTTGATTTGAATGTATTTTGTGTGTATGTTGAGATGCGGGGGTGGGGGGTGTGTCTGATGTGTGTGAATGTTTGTATTTGAATGTATTTTGTGTGTATGTTGAAATGCGGGGGTGGGGGTGGGTGTCGGATGTGTATGAATGTTTTGATTTGAATGTTTGTGTGTGTGCTGAGTTGGGGGGGTGGCGGTTCGGGTCTGTAAGGGTGCATGTTTGTGTGTGTGCTGAGTTGGGGTTGGGGGGGTTCGGGTCTGTGTGTGTGCTGATTTGGGGGGTGGGGGTTCAGGTCTGTATGGGTGCATGTGTGTGTGCTGAGTTGGGGGGTGGGGGGTTCGGGTCTGTATGGGTGCATGTGTGTGTGCTGAGTTGGGGGGTGGGGGTCCGGGTCTGTAAGGGTGCATGTGTGTCTACTGAGTTGGGGGGTGGGGGGTTCGGGTCTGTAAGGGTGCATGTGTGTGTGCTGAGTTGGGGGGTGGGGGGTTCAGGTCTGTATGGGTGCATGTTTGTGTGCTGAGTTGGGGGGTGGGGGGTTCGGGTCTGTATGGGTGCATGTTTGTGTGCTGAGTTGGGGGGTGGGGGGTTCGGGTCTGTATGGGTGCATGCTTGAGAATGTGTGTGCTGCGTTGGGGGCGGGGGGTTCGGGTCTGTATGGGTTCATGCTTGAGAATGTGTGTGCTGCGTTGGGGGCGGGGGTTCGGGCCTGTATGGGTTCATGCTTGAGAATGTGTGTGCTGCGTTGGGGGCGGGGGTTCGGGTCTGTATGGGTGCATGCTTGAGAGTGTGTTTGGGGTATAGTGTTTGGTTGGGGGTGAGGGGGCCATGGGGCATAGTGTTTGGTTTGGGTTAGGGGGCCATGGGGCATAGTGTTTGGTTGGGGGTGAGGGATAGGGGGCATAGTGTTTGGTTGGGGGGTGAGGGACAGGGGGCATAGTGTTTGTTTGGGGGTGAGGGACAGGGGGCATAGTGTTTGCTTGGTGGGTGAAGGACAGGGGGCATAGTGTTTGCTTGGTGGGTGAGGGTCAGGGGCATAGTGTTTGCTTGGTGGGTGAGGGACAGGGGGCATAGTGTTTGCTTGGTGGGTGAGGGACAGGGGGCATAGTGTTTGCTTGGTGGGTGAGGGACAGGGGGCATAGTGTTTGCTTGGTGGGTGAGGGACAGGGGGCATAGTGTTTGCTTGGTGGGTGAGGGACAGGGGGCATAGTGTTAAGTTGGGGGTGGGAGCCATGGGGCATAGTGTTTGGTTGGGGGTGGGGGGGCCATGGGGCATAGTGTTTGGTTGGGGGTGAGGGGGCCATGGGGCATAGTGTTTGGTTGGGGGTGAGGGACATGGGGCATAGTGTTTGGTTGGGGTGGGGGCCATGGGGCATAGTGTTTGGTTGTGGGTGAGGGGCCCATGGGGCATAGTGTTTGGTTGGGGGTTAGGGGGGTGAGGGGGCCATGGGGCATAGTGTTTGGTTGAGTGTGAGGGGCAGGGGGCATAGTGTTTGCTTGGGGGGTGAGGGACAGGGGGCATAGTGTTTGGTTGGGAGCCATGGGGCATAGTGTTTGGTTGGGGGTTAGGGGGTGAGGGGGCCATGGGGCATAGTGTTTGGTTGGGGGTGAGGGACAGGGGGCATAGTGTTTGCTTGGGGGGTGAGGGACAGGGGGCATAGTGTTTGGTTGGGGGTGGGGGCCATGGGGCATAGTGTTTGGTTGGGGTGGGGGTCATGGGGCATAGTGTTTGGTTGGGGGTGAGGGGCCCATGGGGCATAGTGTTTGGTTGGGGGTTAGGGGGGTGAGGGGGCCATGGGGCATAGTGTTTGGTTGGGGGTGAGGGACAGGGGGCATAGTGTTTGGTTGGAGGTGGGGGCCATGGGGCATAGTGTTTGGTTGGGGTGGGGGCCATGGGGCATAGTGTTTGGTTGGGGGTGAGGGGCCCGTGGGGCATAGTGTTTGGTTGGGGGTTAGGGGGGTGAGATGGCCATGGGGCATAGTGTTTGGTTGGGGGTGGGGGCCATGGGGCATAGTGTTTGGTTGGGGGTGAGGGGGCCCATGGGGCATAGTGTTTGGTTGGGGGTGAGGGGGCCATGGGGCATAGTGTTTGGTTGGCGGTGAGAGACAGAGGGCATAGTGTTTGCTTGGGGGGTGAGGGACAGGGGGCATAGTGTTTGGTTGGAGGTGGGAGCCATGGGGCATAGTGTTTGGTTGGGGGTTAGGGGGGTGAGGGGGCCATGGGGCATAGTGTTTGGTTGGGGGTGAGGGACAGGGGGCATAGTGTTTGCTTGGGGGGTGAGGGACAGGGGGCATAGTGTTTGGTTGGGGGTGGGGGCCATGGGGCATAGTGTTTGGTTGGGGTGGGGGCCATGGGGCATAGTGTTTGGTTGGGGGTGAGGGGCCCATGGGGCATAGTGTTTGGTTGGGGGTTAGGGGGGTGAGGGGGCCATGGGGCATAGTGTTTGGTTGGGGGTGAGGGACAGGGGGCATAGTGTTTCCTTGGGGGGTAAGGGACAGGGGGCATAGTGTTTGGTTGGAGGTGGGAGCCATGGGGCATAGTGTTTGGTTGGGGTGGGGGCCATGGGGCATAGTGTTTGGTTGGGGGTGAGGGGCCCATGGGGCATAGTGTTTGGTTGGGGGTGAGGGGGCCCATGGGGCATAGTGTTTGGTTGGGGGTGAGGGGGCCCATGGGGCATAGTGTTTGGTTGGGGGTGAGGGGGCCATGGGGCATAGTGTTTGGTTGGGGATGGGAGCCATGGGGCATAGTGTTTGGTTGGGGGTGAGGGGACCATGGGGCATAGTGTTTGGTTGGGGATGGGAGCCATGGGGCATAGTGTTGCACTCCAAGAGTGAACTCAATAATAAAGCTAAAACAGGCACAGTTAGGAGATGTACATCCTTTGCTTATTTGAGGAAACCTGACTCAACGAAGGCCATACTCCTCTTGGGTAACCCAAACAGCAAACTATAGCAGTCCAAAATAACGGAATGTCCAATCAAGGGTCAATAAAATATATATAATTTAATTAAACAGACGATATACAATAACTAAATCGAAATAAATTATAGCAATGGAAAATGTGTAGTACAAAATGTAAGTTTGAAATGCAATAAAAATCGTTACCCCTCAAAAACATCTTTTTCCATGTGTTTAATACAAATTGGGGGTTGAAAAAGCCTCCTGACATGTCCCGCCTACCGCCCCGCCCACTTTTACTTTTCGGCCCACTATAGCCCTCATGTAAGGTACTTTCGGCCCTCTGTCAAAATCAGTTGTGCACCCCTGCCCTAGCACCTTGGTGCGGGAATATAATAAGATTATGCTCTCCACATTGAACAAAATTGCCCCCCTAAAACTAAGACCAAGCAAGCCCAAAGCACACCTTAACAAATGGTTCACCCCTCAACTAAAGGACTTGCGGCTACTAAAAAGAAAATGTGAAACGGCCTGGCGGCTCTGTCCTTCCAGCGAGAATAAAACAAAATTAACGTCCTCAGCATCTGTAGTGATAAGCAGTACCCGCACCTCCCTGGGATCCAGCCCTTTGTGCAAAGTAAATCACTCCTAATTACCTTCCCACACAAATAAGGTTTAAGACGCACGATGATCTCAGTCTGGAAAAAAGCCAATCACACAGAATATATGATGCTTGCATTTATTATCTACAGTGGCTAATGAAAACTAAGCAGCAATTTATAATAATGTGGAAATAGAAAGTGCAAGCTATATAATGCCAATTATCAATCACAGATGAATATGCAATTATTTGGTCTTACGCTCCTAATGAAATGTAGATGAAGGTACGATCTGATCACACCCAGGACCCTCGCCGCTACAGGTGCCCGGCACTCCTCAGAAGAGGAGGGGAGGACTGGCCAAGCCCCCACAGTCCTACACCAGAGCGGGGATGTGATGTTAGGAGTCTCGGCCCTGATAGTGCACAGCTGGTCGTCCAGGCACTGTTCTTCTTGATACGCGCGTCTTTCCAACAGCCCAGGATGAGTCCCCCCTTCCCTGGTCCAAGTATAGTTCTCTTATTAGGAGCTGCACGTCAATCATCATGACGTGTCAGCTCTTCGAGAAGCTTCTAGGCTCTCCCTTCCCGGCAGTAAACATGTTTTTTGCTTGGAAAGTTACAAGACTGGAAACAGCCAGTTTTGGCTCCCAGGCTTCGGGCACTGTGTTTTGAAAAGATCAGACATTCTTGCCTTATCAGTGCACCTGACTCGCAGAGCGAAGACGAGCAAAGCTGTGCCTGGCTCCCAAGGGCTGCATAGAGCCTCTTGCAAATGCTAGATGTTTTATGTCTTCAGAAAAAGGCCTTCGCAATTAACCCCTTGCAAGCATGCAGGCTCACCCAGTTCGAGAGTCCTGGTTGATGTCAGCATTTTCCTCCACGCTTTGAATAGGCTCTAATACACACAAGATAGCTCAGTGGGTTAGTGCAAATGCAGGTTACTGCAAGTGCCTAGCAGCTTATCACGACAGCATCACACTACAAAAAGGAAATTTGTCTGGCAAAACATAACTCGTATAACGAACGTATTTCCAATTCCAACTCTAGCATGAAAGAACTATTCATGATACTAAGAGAACTAGAGTCCCCTATTTCCATACCTGATATCTGCATCAAAAACAAGACCTGGTGCTCAGAGATCCAACGAGCCTTAGCCAACAAAATAAACACCCTACAAACTAAAATAAAGAATAAGAAAGACTCCCTGAACCTATCACAGTCAACTAATTCTCTCCTACCCAATACTAAAATCATTGGCCACAATAATAGATTCCACTTGAACAAAACTTCTGTCCTAGAAGTTGAAAAAACCATCCTATCACGAAAACCATCTAATTGTAAAGGAGATGTCTGCCCTGCACACATCATAAAAGATGCTGCGAGAGACCTCTCTCCATTCATCTCAAAATTGATCAACGCCTCATTTGCCTCTGGCACCGTCCCAGTCAATCTTAAACAATCTTGGGCTCTCCCACTCCTGAAGAAGCAAACTCTAGACCCTCTCATCGCCACAAACTACCACCCTATCACAACGGTACCATTTCTTCTTAAAATCTTGGACAAAGTTGCCTACTCACAGATCCAAAAACACCTTGAGCTACACAAACTCCTAGGGGTCAGACAATCAGGTTTCCGCCTGTTACATGGGACGGAAACTGCACAGATAGATTTAAAAACACAGATCGATGAGCTGAGAGACAAAGGGAAAGCAGCACTTCTGTTGTTACTTGACCTCTCAGCTGCATTCGACCTGGTGGACCACAAGGTCCTCTGCAGACACCTTGACTCAGCAGCCCATTTCTCCCCAGATGCAGCCAAATGGATAGAATCATTCCTGAGTGACAGAACCATCAGAGTATTCTCCCCATCAGCCGCAGCCAATCCCACCCCAATCATGTGCGGAGTCCCCCAGGGCTCCTGCGTGTCCCCAACCTTGTACAACATATTCCCCAAGCCATTGTTCGATGATCTGGACCTTCTGGGTGTCACCTACACTAACTATGCAGATGACACACTGATTCTCCTCCCACTTTCCGGGGATCAGGCCAAGGACTTGGCATTGGTGAATAGGATCTACCTCATCATTCAGGCATGGATGGCCACACATGGCCTATGCCTGAATGATGACAAGACAGAGTTGATAGTTCTTGGCACCCCCTCCAACATATCCAAATTAGGCCCTGAATACTCCTCCTTTATCATTGATGGCAATAACATTACAGTCTCTAAGGAGGTAAAAACCCTAGGTATTTACCTGGACGCCACTATGTCATTCAACAAGCAACTGAAATCCTTAGCCTCTTCCACAGCTTACACTTGCAAGCTTATTAGAGCTGGCAAGCCCTTCCTCTCCAATGATAGCTGCAGTATACTAGCCAGAGCTCTGATCCTCTCCAGATAAGACTACTGCAATGCTCTATACAGTAGCGCTAACAAAGCCAGTATCCAAAAACTCCAAATTCTACAAAACAACGCTCTTAGAGCCACACTAGGCATTAACAAAAGAGCGCATATGACTGTAATCAGACGCCAGTTTAGCTGGTTATTTACCCACAACAAAATTCAACTAGAAATAGCCTCTTTGACACACTAAGCACTACACAACGCTTCCCCTAGCTACCTTATCAATAAACTGTCCAGAAAAACTTCCAGCAGGCCCACTAGAGCTGTCAACTCAAACTGCCTGGTGGTACCAAGATTTAAGTCCTCCAAGATCGGCGGCAACAGCTTCCCTGTGAAGGCCGCCAAACTTTGGAACTCACTGCCAAACGAGTTGAGAGCTGATCTACCCTATCCACTCTTCAGAAAGAACCTTATCACCCACCTTAATCTATCTGAAGACTAATCCCTTTTTAAACTGTTGTACTACATGACACCACACCCCTAAAGTGTAAACCTATGTATGTTACTATGTAAATAAATCTCCTTATACATTTACTATATATGCATACCACTGTATACCTCTGCACATTACAGTGTAAATAACTTTGCTGAAATCTTGTAACGGCACATTCTGAGCTCTACCTATCGTGTATCTCACTTGTCAATGTATACTGTTTACCATTATGTAACTTTGAAAGCTTTGCATATCCTTGCTGCGCCCTGCTACCTTCGGGTCCGGTGCGCTTTACAAATTCAATAAACAAACAAACAAACAAACAAACATATGAAAAACCCTCGCCTCAAAGCCACATTAAAGAATGATGCACCTGATTCAGTCCTAGTATTGCTTAATGTGGAAAAAGCTTTCAATCGAGTCATTTGGCACTTCTTTGCCAAAGCATTGAATTAGGTGGGCTTTAGGGAAGGTTGGAAATGTTGGGTGAAAACCTTATACTCCGTGCCTGTAGCCAAGGTGGTGTTCAAAAGTCTTACACTGAGGAGAGTGTCTATGAGAGTGACTATGCAGGATATCTTCTAGCCCCACTTCTATGTGTCATCATAATGGAACCTTTGGCCAAAGCGATCCAGAAGAACTAAGCTATCAAGAGATTTAATGTGGGGACCTTGTCAATTCGGCTGTGTTACTGCATCAAAAATATTTGTTACAACCACACGTTGTCTACCAATGAAGAGGAAGGAGCATAACTGCGAGAAGTGTTCGCAGATAATATTATAGATTAGTTAATTGTATTATGAATAGTTTGCAACTCATGAAAAAGGTCTTTGAATGTGAGAACCAAAGTCGTGGAATAACATCTGGCGATATAGATGAGATTTTTGTAGGTACAGTGTACACAATAGTTATCTGCAAATTATGTTGTGGTTCAAAAGTTTTTCCAATTGGACAATGGAATTTACCAAACATTGTAAGTATTTCTCCAGTGTTTGAATCACACAATGTGAAGGATGCTTTGGTCTGTGGATAATAGCCAAAATTGAAGGCACGCTTAATTTGCAGAACTGCACACAGGCCTTCAACATTATGAAACATACTGAAAGGCACCAATCAGAAACAATTATACAAGGCAGAAGGTGAACAGAAACATTTTCGCCAACATATTTCGAACTAACTACTGATTCAATGGTAAATACTTCAATGTGGTGAAATGAGGAATACACTGCAACCATTATTGTTGTCAATCCTGATATGGGCAGCTCAGATGATGTAATCAGTATCAAAGACATTACAAGGCCCCACGGCTATCTTGTGGCACATCAAAATCCCTGTTACCTACTAATCTGAAGCTATGCTCTTAGCACACACCAGAGAGTAAGAAACCTACCCATGAATATCAGCAACCACCTTAGGACACCAAAAAGAACAGTTGGCCAGCTGATACAACATCATGTAACATATCCAACGCCTCATCCTGAAGATATGAGAAGACACAAACCGTACATTGCCAATAATATCATAGGCCCATAGTCGTCATAGAAGAAGGCTTTCTCCATGTCCTAGTTTGTGGGGCTGTCTGGACAAGACACATTGCTTGATCTGGTCAAAGACCAGGTTGGAATACGTTTTGGCCGTGTATTATTTCACCACTGCGAAGGCATCATGAAGCAGACACATACAATGCAAATTAAGTTTGGGCTATAAACATTTATTTAAAAGAAAAGAAGGTTGGAAAAAGGCCTAGCTTGCCATATCCTAAGGTGGGAATTCCCTACCTAAATGAAGCTGGGGGTAGTCTCTGCCAGGAACAAATCAAATGTCTGTCTGTGTACAAAACCTTTGTTTGCTCTCACATCTATTTGTATACAATGTGTATAGATGTCAGCCTCAAAATGATAAGTGTTCAAATAAAAGTTCAGAGCTTTGTCCAGTTCTTGGTCTTCAAAGGATTTCCCTTCCCCAAGATTCAAATATTTCACAATGCGGGGGGCGCTGTTGTGCGGCAACTAAGATGGCTGCATAACTATAGAGCTCTGCACTACGGATACATTCTTCTGAGCAGATCCTGAGTCTGGAGGCCCAGCTTTGTTATATCGGCACAGTAGCTGATTCTTGAACTCCTGCGGTCCACATTGCTCCATCGGGACTACATACATCCACCCAGTGAGCTGCAGAGTCGATGCTGCGGCTGCTGGCAGACTGCCTAAACCACTGCTGTGTGAAGAGCTGCGCACCCAATAGATTCATCCGGCGCTAGGCTGCGATGGTGCCACGGCTTACACCATGAGCCGGGGGCTGAGGGACGACCGCCAGATACCTGGTTGAGGATGCGCGACTCTCCAGGGCTCTCCGTGCATCGCTGGAGTGACCTGGCTGTGGACACCGTCATCCTCCCTTCTTCCTACAGCTGCGGGGGGTGGGGAACGCACAAAGATCTCTGTTCCCACAACCACCCAAGGTACGTGCATCCCTTCCCCCCCCCCAACAACACCTACATAACAGAGGCCCGGATGCCCCCTGCCTCCCGGCGAGAGGCCATTAGCGGGCACCGGACTGCAGAGGTACCGCGGTATGCTCCGCTGGACAGAACCCTGAGCCTGGACTGCGTGACTTCACTTGCCCGTACTGAAAAACATCTGCACTTGGGCAGCAGCAGTGAATTGAGCCGTGCAGCAGCCATATACCTGGGGACAAGCACTGGCCCATGAATAGGTGCAAAACTTGATAGCATTACTCTGACATCGGGAGCAGCTGGGAGAGTGACGTCTGGGCCCTCCCCGCACACATATCCCAGCCTCATCTGTTGGGCGAACTGACACACAGGGACATCCATAGCCACAAGTGTCTAGGTCACAGCAACATGCACTGTGTGTCCCTCCCCTGTACAATATACAGTATGCAAGTAACAGGAGTTACTGACAGAGACCCGGAGGATTGGTACTGACCATAACTTGCAGACTGGACCGCAATAAGCCCTATAGCAGCAGAGAACATAGTCTCATCACAGAAAGAAGAGAAGGAAAAAAGAGAAAATAATAAACAAAAACAAAGAGAAAAACAACGTTGTTACTCAGTAAGTGCCACAGGAATACGACCCGAGGGGGCTCAAAAGGTGGGAAGAAAGGCCCCCTGGACGCCTTCGCCAACACAACCCGTTGTGACGAAGACCCATCCTGCTCACATGTCCCCCCCTCACCAAACATGACATCTATCAGCACCAACATGGACCTCTACATGGCGGCCATAAAGGCGGGGTTCGCCGCAGTTAACACTAAATTGGATGACATTGGCACCAACATCTCCTCACTGCGGACAGACCTACAGAAAGAAAGTGCCCAGATCACTGTTGCCGAAAACCAAGTGGGGACCTTGAAGATGCCATTTCGGCACACACTAAAGACATCGAGAACATCAAGAAGGACCTGAAGGCAGTCAGAGCAGTACCCGGAGGTGCAATTCTCAGCCCAGTTCCTGGTGGAACGTGCACACAGATCCTTGGCCCCGCCTCTCAAACCCAGAGCCCCCCCCTGTGCACAATTATTGCCCGGTTGCTCAACTACCGGGAGCAAGATCAGATTCTTTGTCTGGTACGCGAAAGGGGCACCCTGCACTAAATTCCGCTAGGATTCATCTATAACCGATTTCTCCTCAGGAGTCTAGAGCACCACACGCAATTTCGACCAGGTGAAGCAGGGCCTCCTGGAACAAAAGATTTCCTACTCCATGATGTTCCCAGCCAGGCTCAGAATCCAGCATACGGGCAGAGCCCATTTTTTCGAGACCCCAGAGTACGCCACAACCTACATCGAACAGAACATTCCGCTCCTACCTGGCAATGGCTGACACTGAAGTTGTGCCTCTGAATCTCCTGTGGTTTTACTACGCCATCACACTCTCTAAGCATACGACCGTTGGGTCCTCTTTGCTCAATATTTCTTTGGAGTGCAGAGCTGGCCACCTCACTGCTCAGATGTTCTTGTCATGACCCTTGCCCCTGGCCCTCACTGGCAAGTCCAGAGTCTCCTATATTGCAGACCCATCTTTAACCAGAGCATTACCAAGGGAGGGTTCGAGAGTGCAAATCATCCAACCAGGGCTGGGTGGCGTCCCCGTGGATACCAGGTGAGCGTAACAGAATGTAAAGCCTTAATAATATTATCCACCTGGGCTTCATGGAGACTTCAGAGACTGACCAGTTAGTTCAGTTGTTGGGACAATTACGCGCTGAAGTACATTCAGCCAGGCAAGAAACCAATGCTCTTAGGAGGGATTTGACTGTTACTACGGATCGTACCGATGAAATAAGTAGACAATTCCTCCAATCACAGGCAGGACATACCTCATTGCCTGGTAACATTTCGCCAGCACCTGTACCAACTTCTTCCACCAATCCAGTACAAATAACCCTTCCTGGTGCAGTTCCTTTAGCTCCACCTGAACGATTTACAGGGGACCCCAAGAAGTATGCAACGTTCATGAACCAGTGTCGTCTTCATTTCCTTTGCAGTCTTGGGGCTTTTCCTAACGACCAAGCGCAGGTTGCTTTTGTCTTGTCATATCTGAGTGGCAGTGCTGCGGTACCATTGGTAAGTCAGGATAACCCGTTTGTTATATGACTTTGGGGGCTTCCAGATGGAAATGGAAAAACTCTTTGCTCGTCATACCCAAGGCCAAGCATTAGCCAACAAACTTTTGTCACTCCGTCAAGGAAGTCAAGACTTGCTTACATATATAGCAACGTTTAACAGACTAGTCGTTGAAGCTGGGTGGCCTGAGGAAAAAAGGACCACACTATTTCATCGAGGTCTACGAGGGAAACTAAAGGATGTCCTTGCTCAAGTGGTTAACCCACCTAAAGACTGTGGAGAATTCATCAACCTTGTGGTGCAATTAGATCACAGATTACAAGACCAAAAAGCGGACCAGATAAGGTTAGACACTCGAGCTGTGTATGTCCGGTCAAAGGATAATGTTCCACGTACATTGTAAAACACGGTAGAACCCATGCAAATCGGAGGTGTACGGCCCCCTTTAACTAAAATTGAAAGAGACAAGAGAAGGCAACAGCAATTATGCTTATATTGCGCAAAATCAGGCCACTTCCTCAAACAATGTCCAGTGAAACCACCAAGGAGAACTGTTGGAGACACAGAGAAAGAAGATGATGACAAGGAGTCGGAAAACTACCAAGCCCGGCAAGCGTCCACTTGTCGAGCGAGAAAGATGAGCCACAGACCTCACACTTTGCATTTTGATCAATCACCAGCAACCGTCTTGGATGCATGCTGTCGAAGCATACATAGACAGCGGAGCAGTTGGGAATTATGTAGACGAAGATCTGGCAGCAGAGATGGGGCTTCCCTTATGCTCTAAGTCGGCTACTGAAAAAGTTACTACTGTTGATGGGACAGAAATAGCTTCCGGACCAGTAACCCAATGTACAGCAGCACTAACCCTACTGTGCCAGGATGGACACCGAGAATCTATTGCATTCGATCTCATCAAAGCTCCTCAGTTTCGACTAATCTTAGGGATGCCATGGTTGGTAGCTCACAACCCTCTAAAAGATTGGCGTGCCAAGAAGTTGACCTTTTCCGATGATTGTGCTTGCACCTGTCATTAAAAAGAAAAGGGGAAAACAGACTTATGTACATCTGCTACCCCCAGTACGGCGGCGATTGTACTAGGTGTGACTAGTACTCTACCAAATGAATACCAAGATTTTCAAGATGTGTTCCAGAAAGAACAAGCCAATACTCTACCACCGCGCACGCCCTACGATTGTCAGATCGACCTCATACCTGGTGCGCAAATTCCTTGTGGTCGAATCTATGCACTTACTGAACCAGAAAACCTCAATTTGAAATCTTATCTTGATCAGTACCTGGCAAATGGATTTATCCTCCCATCTAAATCACTGGCAGCCAGTCCCTTATTCTTCGTACCAAAGAAGGAAGGAGATTTGAGGACTTGCATCGACTATCGTGCATTAAACCAGATCACAGTAAAAAAACGTTATCCACTGCCCCTTATTCCCGAATTATTGGATCAAGTCAAAGACGCCCAAATCTATACCAAACTGGATCTTAGGGGGGCGTACCATCTTGTTCGAGTGAAGAAAGGAGACGAATGTAAAACCGCCTTTCGTACCAAATACGGCTTGTATGAATACCAGGTAATGCATTTTGGATTTTGCAAGGCTCTTGCTGCATTCCAGTACTTTATGAATGATGTTTTGCGGGAGTTAATCGACATTTGCGCCCTGGTTTACATTGATGACATTTTAGTGTATTCTGCTACAAAAGAAGACCATGTCAGGCATGTCTGCTCCGTCCTTACTACACTCTGCCAACATAAACTGTATGCTAAGCACAAAAAATGCTCTTTTCATGTCACCGAAGTGGAGTTCCTCGGTTTTATCCTCACACCAAAAGGTATCACAATGGATAGGCACAAGGTAGATGCCATTCTTAACTGGCCGTCACCAACTTAATTTAAAGGAATCCAGAGTATGTTGAGCTTTGCAAACTTTTACCGCCGATTCATCCCAGATTTTTCCCAAATAGTGCATCCAATTACATCACTATTGAGAAAAAACAATAAAAAGTTCCATTGGACCGAAGAAGCAGAGAAGGTCTTTCGAGAACTTAAGAAAAAAATAAATTCTGCTCCAATTCTACGGCATCCTCGCCTAGACCTCCCTTATATAGTTGAAACAGATGCCTCTAGCATGGCTATGGGAGCTGTTCTCTCACAAAGGGACCCAGGAACTGGCACGTTATACCCTGTGGCCTTCTGGTCACGAAAATTCTCACCTTTGAGCTCAACTATGCAATTACAGAAAAAGAACTCTTGGCTATAAAATCAGCTTTCAAGGCATGGCGGAACTATCTCCTTGGTACTAGAAATACTGTCACAGTCATAACTGATCATCGAAACCTGCAATACTTAAAAACAGCAAAGGCTCAATCATCCCGTCAACTGCGGTGGGCTCTTTTCTTCGCTGAATATGACTATGTGATCACCTACCGGCCAGGAGTCCGAAACGGAAAGGCTGACGCCTGGTCCCGCATGGGTGTTGATGAAAAGGTATACATAACTCCAGACCCAGTAGCCATCATTCCAGAAGACAAACCCCTGGGTCTTACGACAACGTTGACACAGGGTGAACTTCAAAACAAGATCCAACTCTTAATGGATCCCACTTTCTCACAAGAGTGGTGTACTCAAGGAGAACATTACACCATTAAAGACCAGTTACCATATTTTAGGAACCGTCTATACTTGCCAAGTAAAGATTTACAAGAGCAGGTTATTTTGGGTTATCACTACTCCCTGATTGAAGGTCATCCTGGAATTGCCAAAACTCTAGCTAAAGTAAAACAAAACTATTGGTGGCCCACATGGCATAAAGACATCATACAATTTATTCAATCTTGCGGTGTGTGTGCACAAAACAAGTCCCAAAAGCAGAAACCAGCTGGTCTTCTCCAACCATTGGAAATTCCTCCCGCACCATGGCACACACTGTGCCTTGATTTCATTACAGCTCTACCTCCCAGTCAAGGATTCAGCACCATCTTAGTAGTTGTAGACTTGTTCTCTAAAATGCACACTTTATTCCTTTTAAGGGTCTTCCAAATGCATCCAATTTAGCAAAAGTATTCATGGAGGAAATTGTACGGCTACATGGCTTTCCATCGGTCTTGATCTCAGATCAAGGTAGTCAGTTTGTATGCAACTTCTGGAGGAAATGCTGTTCAATGGCCCAAATTGACATTCGACTATCCACAAGTCACCATCCTCAAACAGATCGCCAAACAGAAAGAACAAACCAAACCCTCGAGCAATACTTACGTTGCATGTTATATCAAGTGGAAAGAAATTGGAAGGACTTGTTATGGATAGCTGAATATGCCCATAATAATTCATTACACACCAGCACTGGACAACCCCCTTTCTACACTATATATGGTAAACATCCACGTACTTCAGAATTGGATCTCCCAACCCCTTTGGAAATCCCAGCGGTTAAAACCCTACATAGGACTATTTCCTAGGCCTTCAAAGAAGCAGCAGAACATTTACTCGAAGCCAAGAACAGACAAAAGAAATTTGCTGACCAACATCGTAGTAAAGCCCCCGACTATCAAATTGGAGACAAAGTCTGGTTAGCATCAAAATATGTGCCCATAAAAGGGACTCAGACCTTTCATCCCCGATATCTGGGACCTTATTCTATTGAATCCATAATAAATCCAGTGGCAGTTAAATTAGCCCTAACACCCCACTATGCAGATTCATCCTGTGTTTCACGTATCACTCCTGAAACCGGTACAACCCGGTACTCGGATTACAATACCACCAAAACCAGTATTAGTTGATGGAGAACCAGAGTTTGAAGTAAAGGATATCCTAGACTGGAAGGGATACGGCCCTCAAGACAGATCATGGAAACATAGTGAATACATCCATGCACCTCGTTTAATTAAAAAGTTCCATCAGAATTACCCAGCCACACCAGGACCAGGCAGAAGTGCCACCGTGAGAGTGAGAGGGGCCTTGGGGGGAGTGCTGTCATGACCCTTGCCACTGGCCCTCACTGGCAAGTCAGCCTTCCAGTTAGGGCCAGGTCAAAGGCCTTAAAACCTCATCCAAGACTCTCTTGGAGTCAGTCCTGGTGCCACCACAAGAGCGGGAACGGTGCGCTGTCACAGACAGGGCCTTGCCCGGCCCCTCAGAACTGTTGGTAGCCTTAGCCTCTGTACGAGGAACCTCGGACCTAGGCCCGGTAGAAGCCGTATCGGCACTGGCCTCGAACATGCGTTCGGTAACCTCAAGCCCAGCCAAGACCTCGGGGCGTACCCCGGTTTTGTTTTTGAAGGAAGCCAAAAGAACGGCCTCAGAGCAAGCTCCGGTACCCCATGACTCAGTAGAACTGAGTCTACACACAGCCCCCACAGGAGGGGCCTCGGAGTGTACTCCGGTGAACACAGGCCCCTTACGGAGACCCTCAGAGAAAACTCTGGTAGAATTATTAGGCCCGACAGGCACCTCAGGGCGAACCCCGGTAACAGAGTGATCGTTGCCCCTCCCGCCTCGAGACGTATCTAACCAGGGCTGGGTGGCATCCCCGTGGCTACCAGGTGAGCGTAACCGTTCTTGGTTGGAAGTGCACGTTGCCTCCCACTGCTTGAGAAGGGGTTGTTAAAAAAGGATTTACACTGTCAAGTTCAGGTTATGGTGAGGGTGGAGGGCTGGGGGACGGAGTTGGGAGGTTGGAAAATAGAAAAACCACGACGGACACAGTTAGGATAATCTTTGATCCAGATACTTACATGCCCCGATTGAACTTGACAAGAGCTATATGGTGTAATGGCTGGTCTGACTGACCGATTAGACTGCTCAGCTGGAACGTTTGTGCAATCCTACCAAAGCACGGAAAATATTAACTTATGTCAAAAGACATAATGTCCAGA
Organism: Ambystoma mexicanum; assembly: GCF_040938575.1. NCBI lineage: Eukaryota > Metazoa > Chordata > Amphibia > Caudata > Ambystomatidae > Ambystoma > Ambystoma mexicanum. The sequence goes on from NC_090935.1 coordinate 575,698,430, forward strand.
TCCTAATGTTGCAGAAGACCCATGCCACAGCCATGGTGGTAGACTCATTTGCTCTTTGCTGGGACACCCAAAAAGTCGGTACGGACTACTCATCACAATCTAGGGGTGTTCTTACAATGATTTATCACTCTTTAGCCTTCCAAATGGCCAAATCATAAGTCGACCTGCTAGGCAGATATGTTATTGTTTGGGGGAATCTGAGGGGACACCACAGCACCCTTGTCAACACTTACGGGCCGAACATCGACGACCCCGATTTTTATCTCAAGATAATCAAACTGATATCTCCACTGGACGGCATCAAGGTATTATGGGGTGGGGACTTCAACACTATACTAGACCCAGTGTGGAACAGGACGTCTAAGGCTCCCCGACTGACCATTAAGGCAGCCCAAACCATCCTCTAAGCCATGAACCATATACCCCTCATTGATGCCGGGAGGGAGACACATCCCTCAGTTGCAGAGTATATGTTCTACTCTTCGGTTCACGCAGGGACTACTGGCTATATTCCCCAGACTATGTCCCCTTTACGACAGACTGCTTCATTCTCCCTCGCTCCATGTCAGATCATTCCCCGGTGCTACTGGCTTACATGCCAATTCCCTCCCCTCAGACTGTGGAGAATGGCCCCTGCCCGATTGCATGTCACCACAGTAATTACCCCACTGAGAGCTGAGATGTTGGAATTCTTGGACCGTAATGAGGGCTCAGTGACCTCTCTGGTGATGGTGTGGGAAATCTTTAAGACCTGGTTGAGGGCCGTATAATATCCATGGCTCATGGGTCCCTACACCTCATACGTCAGGAACTAGACCGGGCTGAGGGCCATCTACATATATTGGAATACACATATGCACTAATGCCAGAGGAGACAACACTTGCCCGGCTGCATACCCAGCTGGAAGAATTGCACAGATTAGCAGATCGTGAGGTCCTCTACAGTACGCCCCCTGCTAGGGCAAGAAGATATAGGGAAGGTGACAAGGCGAGCAGGTCCTTGGCCAGACTGGTAAAAGCTGAGAACAATAGGCAACCAATCACAAGTGTACATGGGCGAAACAGCGAGATATGTGTGGGGAAGAGGGAGATTAATGAGGTGTTCATGGAATGTTATGCATCATTGTACGCCAATGCTGATTTAATATCAGACAGCGATCTCACCAGGTATATAGACTCTATCCCAGTCCCCAAAATTTCCACCGGATCCCATGCTGAACTGGACTCCCTCCTGACCATAGAGGAGATAGGTCAAGCAATTAAAGACCTGACAGCTGGGAGGACTCCGGGACCGGATGGGCTTCCCATGGACCTCTATAAAACCTATTTACCAGAACTCTTCCCTAAAAATGTGGCATTATGGGATGAGGCTTTATGGGTGGGCACTCTCCCACCATTGTTGAGGGAAGTTTTCTCGGTCACACTAAAACCTAATAAACCCCCACAAGAGGCTGCATTGTACGGCCCCTATCCTTAATAAACTCGGACGCAAAAATGTACGCTAAGGTCACAGCAAATTGTTTAATGCCCCATATGAATGACTTGATACACCCTGATCAGTCCAGCTTTATCCCCTCTAGATCCACCTCATTGAACCTATGCAGACTATTTGCAATCATTTCTCAATTAGACCCTAAAGCCAGAGCAATAGCTGCCTCCCTAGATGCTGAGAAAGCCTTTGATTCAGTATCCTGGAAATACATGTTTGCTGTCCTTGGCCGGTTTGGAGATTCGGTCCCCAATTCATTCGCTATATTCCCCTCCTATTCAACACCCCATGCGCCATAGTTAGGGCAAACCGCACCCTTTCACCCAGGTTCTCGCTCTGTAGGGGTACACGCCAGGGATGCCCCCTTTCTCACCTTATATTCGCCCTCACTATCAAATTAATGGCAGCACTGATCCGACAAAAACACTCTGAGCATGGTGTAAGGATAAGGGGAGCCCCCCAACTCATATCATTATATGCAAACGATACCCTATTACATATTAGAGACCCTGAGTCCAACCTTGCCCCTGTCCTGAATGACATAAACAAATTCTCTAGGTACTTGGGGTACAAAATTAACACTTCCAAGTCAGAAATTATACCACTCTCACACGGTACCGCACGGATGGGGGCAATACTAGGCCTCTGCTGGTCCTCTACCTCAGCCCGATACCGGGGGATAGTAATAGCCACTGATAGGCAAACTTTATATTCGACCAATTACGAACCGTTCATCCTGCAACTGGATACTAAGCTCAAACTCTGGAATAGTCTTCCTATATCAATGTACGGATGCATAGCATTACTAAAAATGATATTACTCCCTAAACTATTAGACCTATTCAGTAATACCCGGATCTGGCCGGGCAGGACCTTTTTTACCAAACTGCGTTCAATGGTGTTGACATTTGTCTGGAATAATGACTCAAGCAGGATCAGCTGTGCGAAAACGACAGAGCAATACAACACCGGTGGCCTTGCAGCATCATATTTTGCACTTTATTACATTGCGGCACAAGCCCGATTCGCAGGCTACTGGTCCACAAACACCGAGAACCACCCACATCTCCAGGTTGAGAAATATGCGGCTCCCCCTGTGCTCTCAGATCTATACTATTCGCACAAACCCACACTGACCCCATAGCTATAGACCCGGTAGGAACCACAGTAAATGCCTGGTCCAGAATATTCCAAAGAATTGGGGTTATTATGCCGTACAGTAATCTATCCCCCCATGGCAATATCCGGGTATCTTCACCACACATGACATAGCAGTACAGAGAATGTGGGACCCCCTAGGACAGCTAACACTAGGAGACATGTTCACATACGGTGTGTTCGTCTCACTGGTCGACCTTCAGGCCAAGATAGGCTTGGGGCCCACCAACGTGTTGCAATAGCAGCGGATGAGAGCAGCATTTCATCAACGATGGCCCTCCTTCCCGACCGAGCTGATAGTCCACCCATTTATACGATCAGTTATAACACCAAACGGGATCATTGGTGTCGTGGCTAGACTATACGGATTTATACAGACAACTGCAACGAAATGAAGACCATATGGGAGAATGAACTGGACATAACACTAGATGACACGCAATGGACCCGATACTGCCAACTCGCTAAAGCAGTCTCTCCTAACCCAAACCTGAGACTAATAGAATTTAAAATGCTGAATCATCTACACTCTACCCCCCAAAAATGACTAAGTTTACTCCCGGTCAGTCTTCTAGGTGTCCCAAGTGCCAATTGACTGAGGCTGACTCCTTCTCGAATTCTGGGATGGGATTGCGAACACCCTAACAGACATACTAGATATCCCCATCCAGCCCACTAGATTAAAATACTTACTTGGCGACATAGGAAAGGTACTCACTATGACACTGCGGTTTTTCAATGTGCTGTGGTGAAAAGAAACATCCTCAAACAATGGAAATCCAGGACAACCCCACATTACAATCATGGCTCGGAGACCTGACTTATGTTAATGAATGTGAGGAGGGTTTTATGATACTTGTTTCTCCCACAAGCAGACTCAAGAATATATGGGCTCTCTTTCTATCCTACCTAGCCAACCGCCACAATAGGCCTACGACACAGGATGAAGACCAGGCAGAATGATCCTGTTAAACTTGTAATTGTAAAATCGTATAAGTATGGAACCTTGATGTTCTTTTGAGTGACATGCCAATGGAATGTATTGTTGTGACCGTCATATAAAAAATTTAAATAATATATATATATTTCACAATGCAAAAAGGGGTTCCCTTATCCATGCTTTCAAGTCTTTCAACAGTTTCAACACAACACAATTCCTTGGGATTCTTCCCAGGTGTTCTGGCTTTGTTACCTTTCACCAGTTTTATAGAGTAAAATTCCTTAATTTCAAATCACACAAGCTTTCCTTTAAAATCAATCACAAGCTTATTTGTGGTACTTTAAGTGGGTTTTCTATAAGTGGGCGGACTCAGTCTAGGTGCAGTTGTTGGACCACATGGTCCACCCATTACAGGTCACACAACCGATACACCTCATTTGTTTCTTCTTCATTTACACGTTGCCACTGTGTCATCTCTACAGTGGTGCTTGGCTTATTCTTATTTCAAATCCGTATGATGCTTTACCATTACTTGTTTTGCCACCATTCACTTTTTGCACTTTCGTATACTCTTGTGGCCTTTGTCAATGCTTTTTCTCTCAAGTTACACAGTTCCTTTATGGCTCTTGCCACTGCTTGTTCTCTCAAGCTGCACAGCTCCTTTTATATTGTTTGATTCCACAAAACTACTTTCATTCATAACGGTATTCAAAGTGCTTGCTTTCATTCAAATCGGTTTTCAAAATACTTATTTTCATTTAGATCAGCCTTTATGAACTTTCTTTGCTTTCATTCAGTTTGGTATTCAAAGTGCTTGCTTTCATTTAGATCAGCATTCATTAACTTTCTTATAAGTCTTACATGCTCGCCTGCCGTTTTGGTACCCTGCTTCCTATGCAGACTCACTGGTCGGTTCTTACGGCATCCCAGCAAGGCTTCCGACTGCCATGAGCTCTGTCTCTCTCATACAGCGACTTGCTCTTTCTCCACAGCGGCTCTCTGTGGCTTCGCTCCCACCTCCGATGCGTCTCTCGCAGCTCGGGCCTCACTTGGCAGGTTCGCCTGGTCACGTCGGTTCCTTCTCCCTATTCCGCCACTGTCCTCCTTCCTTTAGCCTCGCTTCCTGCTGCATACACTCAGCATCGTTCCGGGTTCTTCAAGCACTCAGTCTGCCACGTTGCCTTCCTGGAGAGGTCTGCTCTCGTCCAGAAGTCCATACACCTGCCTCTGCAGCTCACTGCCGACCTGTTTCCACAGCTGACTCCAGTCTCTCTGTTCTTGCTGCTTTTGAACTGCCTGCCAGGTTGAGTGGTCCAAAAAAGGACTAGACCACTCATTGCTGACTTGGAAGTTCTGCATTGCTCTTGCTTGCCTCCGCCACATCCCAGTACATAACGTGTCTGTGCGTGTGAGAGTCAATAAAGAGAGGCTCTATGGCTCTAGTCTGTTTCTTCGTCGTCCCAGTACTTAACTGGTGTTTACTGGGGGTTGATTCCCTGGATAAATAGGGATGGGACTGGTAATAGCCTACAAAGGCATGTGGGATGTTGGACCCATTATTAAAGGAAGATGGGGGATACTGTGTCTCACCTAAGGGTGCCTCATTCCCACCACCCAACTCTCCTTTACCCATGTGATCCTCCCTCCCCTCGAATATCCACCCCTGGGGTCAGGATCCAATAGGAACAAGCTTTCCCTGGGATGAGGATATGTTGGGGAAAGAAGTGAGGACACCCTCAGATTCCTCACACCACCTGCAATAGCCATTCTTTCTGGAATTGCACTTCAAATGGCAAAGATCACTGTGAATTGCAAATGCATAACAAGCCCCCAAAAAGGAATGTCTTTACTCTGTACAAACTCCATTCAGTTCATATAACAATCTCTTGATAACTGATTTCTCTCAAAGAGGGAAATAAAGAAAATGGGATGCTGTAATGAATCCCTTTCCAGTACCTGTTGTAAGACTGCCCACAGCCCAGAGTTCTATCCGAGGTGTTTGTTTCCACAATAAAATGTTTTGGGATATCAGGCTGCCTCATATGCATTATGATTTAAAGGCCAGTACTCGTGATACAACAGCTCTTTCTGATCAATCATCCCAATGAAACCCTCAACCAAATTCTCCTTCTTTTACAGATTACATACATACCGACAACACCACATAAGAAACGTTCTGGACATTTCTTTTACACACATTTTAAAAGAGCACTGTACTTGCTTAACTGAAGTTGACACTGGCCATTCCAGCACAACCACAAACATTTTAGGTTTGGCAGACAATTGGTTAGCCCACAACCTTTCAAACACCTTAGTGATAGGACCTCCATGCTACTGCAATGAAGCAGAAAATAAATCAAGGTGTCATCCAAGTTCATGATCTTAAAATGATACGGGTGAGTAGAAAAGGGGAATCTATATGAGAGGAGGTTGAATCTGCTATCCTGGGAAACGGCTGTGAATTGTTGCACGGTGCATTGGTGTGAGGCTGATGCAGCTTGAAATTGTGCATCCCAACTTACTCCTTTTGTAGGATCATGGCTGGCCAAGTAAAGGCCTGATTCAATGGCCCTCAGCAGACTGATAGCCAGTGGGGTAGTAGATATTGGAAAAGAATGGTCAGAACTATGGAAAAGCACTGGAACTCCTAGGAGCAAGAGCAGAGGAGATGACACAGCCAAGAGGGTGGCAAGTGAGCCTCCGGTGCATGGACAGCTCCATAAACCAGACCAGAGGTGCAGTTGCTGGTGTGGGAATTAAAAGAATTGGGGACTAAAGGACAAAGTCATTTGGTGAAATCAAGAGGAAGGGGGAGAGGCTGTCATGGTTTATCTGAGCCTGTTTAGCCATGTATTCATGCATTGCCCAACACAGTCTCTCTGCCTTTGCATGGTCTCACTGCAACTCATCTTCAACCCCTTACCTTTCTTCTTGTGGGTGGAGGCTGCACTTTTGAACACTATGGAGCCCTGCAGCACCACAGGTACATATGTCGTTTTCATGACTGGTGTGCCCCATTCACCAATTACAAACCTAGCAAACTAATATACCCTGCTGTCGGGATCCATCCCTATGATAGCTGTTTGGATCTTCAGCCTCCCTGTGAGAATTAAAAAGACCAAGAAAATCAATCTTTAACTGGACTAAAATCAGTCATTCATTATGGACCAGTGAAGACACACATATATCAGTTTATCCTAGTTCCTGACCTTCAGGTACATTTTAAATTCAGTGTCCAAATTTGAGCTAAATGGGAATTTGGGGGCTTCACAGCAAATTGTTTGAATGTGGCCAACGAGATGGACACAAAGGTAAAGTTTTCTCTTGGTTTGCCATTTATACAAAATAAAAAGGGGTTTCGAAATATACCACACTTTCCCTAACCTAATAGAGAGGTCCCTGCCTAGCAAACTAAAACAACAGAATAATTACCTAGTATTCAAAATACATCTGTCCCTGGCACTAATACATACAATAACATTATACAAGGAAATTATGACTGACCTTTGGTTCAAGAAAACCGTTTTGTAATTCAAATGCAAAATGTTCTAGAGAAGTACTCTTTATTTATTTATTGATTTTATTTATTATATTTGTTGATAGCGCCAAGACCCGGAGGTATCACAGCACTAAGAGAGCGGTACAGCGTAGGTAAGTAGTTTGTACAAGGCAAGCAGGTTACAGGTCTGAAATAGGTAACTTAACATATTTGTTTAAACAAAGCAAAAACAATTTTGTTCAATAGATGAATATAGTGGTTCATAAGGATGTACAGGCAGGATATGAATTTGATGTGGGTTATAATTATTTGTAAAACAGTTATGTTTTTACTTTCTTTCGTAACAACAAGTAAGTAGGTTCATCTTGGATGTGCTGGGGAAGGGCATTCCAAAGGGAATGACCAATGGTGGTGAAGCAGGAGCCTCCAGCTCTCTTTCTGGTGAACCTGGGAGTGACCAAGGCCAACTTGCGCACAGGGTTGTATTCCCTTCCCCTGGATCAATTCAGGAATACTTAACTTACAGTTCCCATTCAAATAAATAGAAAAGTCTGTTTCTACCACGGTTTGTTTCTCAGAGATACCACAAATGTCCTTTTCACTACAGTTGGTTGATAACTCAAAACAAGTCAGTGGGCCTCATTATAAGTTTGCCGGTCTGGATAACAAGGGTGTCGGTAAGCTCACCAGCACGATTGTTTCTATGTGTTTCTCTGCCGTGGCCGCTGTGCCTGACATGTCTGGACCTGCCGGGCGCAGCCGCCATGGCAGGCAAATTCTTCACGGAAGCGTCGGCACCGTTAGCAACGGTGCTCGTGCTTCCGTGTCCCCACTCCCATATAGTCCTGGACTCTATGGGAATGGGGACTTACATTTTACCATTTCCTCACTTCCCGGGCCACCAGACTTGTAGCCTCCTGGTGGCACTGGGGAGTCAGGCACCGGTAAAATTGTACAAGACCGGTGGCAACCCACGCATACCACCGGCAGGGTTACCGCCAGACTCGTAATGAATTTCTTTCACAATATCCCTCTTGAAAGGATGATTGATTTTCTCCCCAAAACATATGGTTCACAACCAAATGCAATTGTTCTGTTATTATTTAACACTTTTTTCAAAGAAACCACTTCTTGTCAAGATAGCACTTCAATCCTTCTCAACACGTCTTCTTGAAATAAAACACTTTTGTCAGGATAGCAAAAAGCAACTTGTCTCAGTGATGCCACTACTTGTCAAACAAATGATACAGTACATGAATTCTCTTAATTCAACCAAAGTACGTTCTACATATCTTTCTGTCATAAAGATATCAGACCATCATCTTCTTTCCTGGTCCACTCGCCTGCCAGGTCTAACCACTATAAGCCCTTTCCTGATGTACTCGCATGCCAGGAAGAAAACATTGCATTATCTCTTGACGTACCTTGGATAATGTCTAGCCTTACACAAATAGAAGCAATGATAGCAGATGACGGGAGATGAGCTTCTCAATCGTCCATATACCGCCAATTGTGTCTGTGTCCTGAAGACGGCTTAAAGGGTCCAACCACACAAGGAACTGATGTGATTACACTGTCCCCTCCTTTAATCCAGAAACACATTACTTGTTGACACTAACAATGGATTGCTATCTTGATTTATATCATGTACTGCTTTTCACTTGTTTTACTAACATCACTACAAACATAGCCATGCATTACTAGTGATTGCGTGTAGCATTTGGAATTCATCCTTGCTCTGTCTTGCTCCATTTATGTTCTATTCTTTTATTGATATAATGAAGTGGTGCTCCACTCTTTTGCACTTTTTATATATGTCTTTTGAAGAAAATGCTTTTTAAGTGACCGTGACCTCATATCACTTCTGATTTCTGAACAGTAGTTTCGTGCTGAACACACTTCATCTGACCTCCAACTGTGTGTAAAGGTGGGATAGTTTGTGGGAACCTGTTTTGTTCATATGTATCACTGTCCCCTCAACCCACAAGATCCATCGGTAACAGAAAAGAGGGCCTTTTTGCTCCAGTGGCAATTATATAGGAAGAAACCTCCTACAACTCACTTGAAACTTGATGGCGATATCACAACTCACTTGAAACTTGATGGCGATATCAGTTTTGATCAATAACTACCGTTTCTTATAGTCTCTTGACTCTTGATATCTTGTGTTCCAGTTTTCCTTAAACTGAAAACGGAATGTACAAGAATTATTCTCAAAAGGACTTTCAATTACTTCTAGATAAACTTTTGAGAGATAGCAGTTTGGGTAACAAGCTTCTTCTCCTTTTTTGTAAAGTTTTGTAAAAACCACAATCATTTTCCAAGATGGCCGCCGGCATCGACTGGACGTGTTGACGGCAGCTCCCGCACCCTCAGGCCTTCGTTCGGACCCACCACCCACGGGGGTGCAAGGCAGCTGTGGAAGTTGGGAGCTGCGTGAGGGGGCCAAGCGGCGAACATTCCTGGGTGCCGCGGCCCCAGTTTGTGAGCGGTGCCGGCTGTACTGTCGGCCGACGTAGGCGAGTGCAGCTGGCCGCAGTGGCGAGCACCCCCTGCCCGACCGGCTGTAACTAGGACGTCGGGGGAGACATCCGGCTCGGAGGGCCGCCCCGAGGTTACGAGGGTGGCCGTTGTGGAGCGGGGCGGCTCGGAGCCCCCCGGTGGACAGTGGCAGCCTGCGGAGATAAGACCCGAACGGTCCGGCGAATCGGCACCTTTTGGAGCCCGGACCACCCCGCCAGTAGTGGCAACGCTGATCCCCGGCAGTCTGGGAGCGGGTAGTGGAGGACCCGGATCAGCTGAGCCTGGGGCTCGGTGACCGCCCGTGCAGGTGAGGAACGGGCGCACCGCGGGAGGAGAGGAGAGAGGAAGGCACTCTCCCTGTTGGTCTGCCGGGCCCCGTCGCCTGGAACGGGCGGGCCTGGGTGGCGAGGTGATTTTCGGCACGGGCCTCCCTCGAGCCCGAGGAGCGTGGATGAAACAGCAGCGCCTGCCTGTGGAGGGAGGAAGGCTGGCGCAGCTGCGCTGTGGAGGACACGGCTCAGCCGCAGGAGAGGGGCATCGGGTGTGCCGGGGGGCTGGTCATTGGGCCCCTGACTCATCTGGAATTGGTGGGGCCCCCGAGGGGAGCGGATGCCTCACAGTGGAGTCAGCCCCCCGGATGATGAGGCATTAAGGGGAGGGGGACTCTGGTAAGATTGGGTGCGGTGCATGTTCCCCCCCGGTGGCCTGCGGTGAAGGTCTCTGGAGTGCGCTGAGAGGCACCCAGGAGTTGTTGGGCTTTTCCTGCCTTGACTCATCGGGCCCTAAGGACATTGAGGACATAAAGGACCTGATGCCCTCCAGGGCCAAGGGCAAATCGTCGCGGTCCGGCCAGTGCATGGGAGACCCCCTGGTTACCCTCCCCTCCATGTGGTCGGCGATGGACAACAGGGATAACGGTGGGGATGACAATGGGCAACACAATAAGTGGTCGGCTCGGGATAGAGCAGGGGACCAGGAGCTCTTGACATGACAGGACCTTAGAGGTGAGATGCAGGTCCTAGGAGAAACTTTAGCTAAAACGTTTCAAGATCAGTTTCAGTTGATGAGATCCGACTTGAATGTTGCACTGGGAGAGCTGAAGCAGGAAATGGCCCAGCTAGGGGAAAGAACAGACCTACTGGAAAGGGGACTGCAGGAGGTGGAAAAGGACATGACAGCCAACAGGGAAGCTATTGACCGTTTGGATCTTGCGACGTGCAACTTAGAAGCCCAAGTGGAGGACCTCGAAAATAGATCAAGAAGGGTCAATATCAGAGTGAAGCTTCTTCCGGAATCGGTAGGAGACAGGGACTTGAAGGGAGAAATTCAGAGAATTTTCATGGGACTTTTGGGCGAGGGGGACCCCGAAGCGATTGAGTTGGACAGGGTGCATAGAGTGGGCCTAACGCTAGGCCTCGAGATGTTCTGGCCGCGTTTGCAAGGTATGCTCAAAAGGAGGCGGTCCTGCGGGCTGCGAGGCTTCAGGAACCAGTGAGTTACAAGGGTCAGGAGATTGCCCTGTTTCAGGACTTGGCAAACAGTACCCTAGTGAAGAGGAGGAATATGGGCCCTGCCCTTAGAGAGCTCACTAGAAAGGGCATTAAGTACAGGTGGACCTTTCCATTTTGGCTTGTGTTTGAGTGGGAGGGAGCCCAAAGAAGGGCTACTACATTGCAGGAGGCAGCCAATATTATTCACCTGGACCTCGAGGATGGAGGGGGGGGCCGCCGGGGGAGCCCAGCCGGTAGCCTCGGTGCTAGGTGACAGTGGTAAACCGTGGGCATGGTCAACTGCTAGCGATAAAACAAGGAAGAAAGCAGGCTGGAGGGGTCCGCAAGAGAGGAGAGCGGAGAATGCACGAGGTGGGGAGGAGGGAGCAGCATCTGGCTTGGGATCATTTTGTGGTGTCAAGTGGGGGCGGATCCTAATACGGGGGTGGTGGGGAATAGGCTGTTTATAGAATTGGGGGGGGTGGTAGTGCACTTCTTGGAACATGCAAGGACAAGAGAGTCCAGGGAGGGGAGTGGGGGGTTTCGGGCCGCCTTCCAAGTTGGGGTCTGGAGGGCGGGGGGAAGGGCAGGGGGGGTTGAGGGGAGTCCACCTGCGGTACTGAGACAGCAGCGTGTCCGTATGGGGAGGGATTCTCCCCAAGGGAGAGGTAGAGGGGACACGAGGGAGGCCAAGTGCCGGGAGGGGCTGCCCCGCGGGTTTAGAACGGGACAGCAGGTGTGCGGCACCTTCTATGGGGAGTTTGGGATCTCACATGAAGTGGGACTTCGTCTCCAATTCAAGTTGTGGGGGGAAGGGGGGTGGGAAGGGAGGGGGCGGTGCGGGGGGTGGTCACAGCAATCAATGAGGAAGGTCGGCCTCGAGAGGATAGTGGATAGGGGGCTGACGGGCGTGGAGGGGTGGGGAGGAAGCCTGAGCCCCATACCAGGAAGGAAAGCGGGGATTATGGGTTGGGTGTTTCCGGGGAGTCCCGAAGGGCCGGCTGAAAGGGGCGCCACATGTCCAAAGACTATTTTTCGGTGGCTAACACATAATGTGAGGGGGCTTACCTCCCCCCTCAAGCGTACGAAACTGGAGCAATTTACTAGATCCCACAAGCCGGATGTGTTGGCATTGCAGGAAACCCCATCAAGGCCGGCCTCACCTAAAGGGCTTCTCGCAGATATGGTTTGCTTCTGACTCTACAAGGAGGGGGGACGTTGCCCTAGCCTTTGGAAGGGGGGTCGATTTTAGGGTCCAAGAGATTCTCAGAGATAGTAATGGAAGGTATATTATGGTGAGCAGGACAATAATGGGTTCCTGCTACACTATTGCATCGGTATACGCCCCCAATGTGGGCCAGGATCAGTTCTTGCGGGATACCTTGAGTGTCTTGGAGAATTTCGCAAGGGGTCAAGTGGTTCTGATGGGGGATTTCAATTTGGCTTGGGAATAGGAGTCGGGACCGTTCCCGTCATGAAAGGGGAGGGGGGTGGTAGCCTCTCCTCAATTGAGGGAGAGGTGGGAAGAGGCCAGTTTGCGGGATGTTTGGCAGGTACTACGGGGAGACGAGGAAGGTTTCACCTTCCTTTCGGACGTTCACAGGACCCAGTCCCATATTGATTATATTTGGGTATCTGCCAGTCTAATAGGAGCCGTAGAGGCGGGCCCTCTGGGAATAGCCGATCATAAGGTGGTGCAAATGACTCTGAGGCTTGGGAGGCGAAGGCCGGGGGTGTGGGGCTGGAAATTCCCGGGGGAGCTTCTGAGGGATCCTGTGATAAGGAGCTGGAGGGCAGGATTCGGGATTTCTTTGTAAGGAACACTTGCACGGACACGAGTCTGAGCACAAGATGGGACGCCTTTAAGGCTACTCTGAGGGGGGAACTCATTGCATTAAAGGTGGAGAGAAATGAAATGTTAAGCGGTCTGGAGGCTCAGAGAGAGAGAGAGAGGTCGAGGCTGCTAGAACCCGGATGTGGGAAACCCCCACAAGGAAGGTATATAGGGAGTACAGGCTTGCGAAGGGCCAGCTCGGGATCCTAAGAACCAAGAAGGCGGAAGAAGCTATGCTGAGGGTGAGACAAACATTTTATGCTAAGGCCAATAAGGCAGGTTCATTTCTAGCCCGCCTCCTGAGGGGACAAAGGGAACAGAAAGTAATAACGGCTATTAAAGATCAGGGGGATAGGAGGCTAACCCGAGCTGAATAGATAAAGGGGAGATTGGTGGAGTTCTACGAAGCCCTTTACTCTTCCCAACACCCAGTCCCACTCCCGCAGAAGAGTTCTTAAGGAACTTACCACTCCCGCAATTGTCCAGGGAGGAGGGCGAGGAGCTGGGCCGACCCATTACGGAGGACGAGGTGAGGGCAACAATAGTATCCCTTAACCGAAATAAGACTCCTGGGCCCGACGGCTATTCCGCTTCCTTCTACAAAGCGTTCTCCCATCTTTTGGTCCCGCATCTAACGCAGCTATTCAATTCATTCGGTGCCGAGGCGGTATCACCCCGACGATGGAAGAGTCAAAAATTACTCTTATACATAAAGCAGGGAAAGATCCGGAGGGATGCATCTCCTATCGTCCCATTGCCCTCATCAACACAGAAGCAAACATTTTCACAAAAATTTTGGCAAGGCGCCTGGAAAAACACCTACCTTCGCTAATTCACCAAGATCAGTTGGGCTTTGTGATGGGACGGCAAACTGCTGACAACATAAGGAGTGTCGCTCACCTGGTGGAGAAATCCCGTAAAACGGCCACTCCAGCAATCCTTTTAGCACTTGATGCCGAAAAGGCATTTGATCGGGTGGGGTGGTCGTTCTTATTTCAGGTGATGGAGAAAATGGGGTTAGGGGAGGGATTCATAAACCTGGTCGCCGCCAATTATAAGAACCCCACGTCATGCATTTTGGTTAATGGTGAGATGTCCCAGCCTTTTGGGCTCCAGAGGGGGACGAAACAGGGGTGTCCCCTTTCCCCGTTACTCTACACTGTCTATCTGGAGCCACTTCTTCTGGCACTACGTCAGGCAGAAGATATTAGGGGTATACCTTTCAGAGGGAGCCAACACAAAGTAGCGGCCTTGACCGATGATATATTGCTCACACTAACTAACCCAAAGGAGTCCCTTAAAGCATGCATAGCACTACTAACCACTTTCAGTGAAATTTCAGGCTTGCGTGTTAACTTCAAGAAGTCGGAATTGATGAATTTGTCTGCAGGGGTTCAAGAAGCGAGGGAGACGAGGGAGATGTCCCGGTTCAAGTGGAGCCCGTCTGGGTTGCAGTATTTGGGAGTAAAGATAACCCCCTCGTTGGCGGGCTGGTACGGAGCAAATTATGAGCCGATTCTCTTAGCAAATAAAAAGGATTTACGGAAATGGGGAGCCCTGCCCATCTCCTGGTTGGGTAGGGGGGCAGTCCTTAGAATGGTGATTCTCCCTCGAGTGCTTTATCTCTTTCAGGCTATCCCCTCAAGGGTTCCCAAAAGTTTCTTCAGGAGGCTGGACCGGTTGACCAGGGAATTTGTTTGGGTTGGGAAGAGATTGCGTCTGTCCAGGCAGTTACTTACGGCATCTAGGGAGAGGGGGGGCTTGGCTTTTGCCGATACCATGAAGCGGCACAGCTAAAGGTAATCAAGGAATGGTTCTCGAAGGATTACCTGAAGCATTGGGTGAAGATGGATAGGGCTGTTGCCCGACACCATCTAGGGGAGGTTCTGTGGCTCCCACATAGGCTGAGACCTTCCCACCTTTATTTGAGTGCCATCACTAAAAGTGTGGTTGACATTTGGGATCGGGCTGTAGAGAAGCGGGGGATCACGACTTTCCCTTCACCGTTCACTCCTCTTTTCAACAATGGGGACTTCTCACCGGGACTGGAGAGGGGGGCGTTCCTAGCATGGGAGCAGGGGGGGTGTAGAACTTTGAGGGACATGTTCATCAGGGAGGGAGTGAAAACATTTGAGGAATGTAAACAGGAGTTCGGTCTGGAAGAGTGAGAGAGGCTTCGGTATTTCCAAATTAGACATTGGGTCATGTCTGCGGGAGTTAAGTGGGCCGCGACTAGAGATTTAACCCATTTTGAAAGGTTTGTAACAACCCATGAGGGATCTAGGGGGTTAATTTCAGATTTGTACAAACAGTTCGAGAGAACCGGCCCGAGTGTCAATTGGGCCTATATGGAGGACTGGGGGTGGCACTCTGGGGTCCGAATGGAGCAGAAGGACTGGGAGAGGCTGTGTCAACAGATCCCTAAGGTCGCAAAAGCGATACAGCTGCGGGAAAGCTGGTACAAATATATGTATGGATGGCACTACACTCCTGCCCGACTCCACGCTATGTATCCTGCTACCTCAGGGGAATGTTGGAGGGGTTGTGGGGAAATAGGCACGGCTACACATGTATGGTGGGATTGCCCCATTATTCAACCCTTTCGGAGCGTAATCATGCGGGGGATTGCTCAGGCTCTGGGGGAGGGAGCTCACCAGGATCCCCGGGAGATCTTATTGGGGCTAAGTGGGCGGGAGAACGAGGTGGAAAGGCGGAGGTGCACCAAGGCGAAAGTGATATTTACGTTGGCTGCAATGTCCCTCATCGCACAGAGGTGGAAA
Source organism: Ambystoma mexicanum (assembly GCF_040938575.1). Lineage (NCBI taxonomy): Eukaryota > Metazoa > Chordata > Amphibia > Caudata > Ambystomatidae > Ambystoma > Ambystoma mexicanum. Next base: position 575,714,143 of record NC_090935.1, read on the forward strand.
GGCCCTACGATCCCTACAGAGCAGGAATGGCTGAGGAAAATGTGGGACATTGTCTCGTTGGAATGGGCAACGTACGCTGACGACAACAAACTGGAAAACCTTTATGCGGATTGTAGAGAATCCTTGGAATACTTGAAAGGGGAATTCAGGGAACAATGGTGCCCCCAAAGAATTAAATTGTTGGACATCTATAACTGAAAGACTGGTTGGGAAATGGCTGGAGGGAAAGGATTATTGGGGCTGTGACAGGGTGGTTGGGGGCGGGGGGGTTATTTCATTTTTGAATCTTATTTGTTTTCTTGTTAATGAAACAATAAAAAGAAGTTTAAAAAAAACCCACAAACAAATAAATAATAATAAAAAAGTTACAAGCTTCTTCCAGTTGAAATCCCAAAATGGAAGAACTGTGTCCTTGGCGTCTTAGTATGGTTTCACAGTCACTAGGCTTTTGGCAGAGTAATAGAGAAGTTTTTCCACAAGTATATCTCAGAAAAGGGAATGTATGCTTTAGTTGCTTTATTAAGGTTCTCTCACAACATCTTGGCTGATGGTAATGTTGGTTATGAGCTTTTCTCAGTGGTTGTTTTGATATAGTATGCCAGTAGCCTATTGGCTGTTGGTAGTATTGGTTAGAGGCTTTCCCCACTGATAGTTCTCCCAAAGTCTTTTGACAGACTCTTGGCTGTGGGTAGAATTGGTTATAAACTCTCCCCTCGTGTAGTCTCTCATGAGGGAACGTTCTTCTTTGCCACTTAGCTTCGTTTCCTTTAACTATTCGGCATTCAGTAAATACGTTTTGCTTTGATTTTTCTATTGTTCGGTATTCAAAATTATTGCATTGTGAAAGCTGTCAAATATGGAGCACCCCGCGGTCAACATAAACTCTCTGCCAACTCACGGTTCTCTACAGTAGCTCCCTCTTGCTTTTAGGCTTTGCGGAAGTCCTTCAGCGTCTGTTCTGCTTTCTCTTCTGCTTCTGCGAGGCTCGATTAAGTTGTACCTTGGTCTTCAGTCTTCGGGAGCGTAGATGGCTCTTTTGCTCTTCTGTGGCGTCTGCCACGCACTGCTCTAGGAGCCTGTTGTGTACGTAGTACACGAGGTGCGCATGTGCGGCCCAGCAGGCCGGCGCATGCGCGTTATAATAATAAAGGCGGTGCTCGGCAGTTCGCGCCGGAGCACCGGAACAACCAGACGTCTCCGCTGTGCGTTCTTGCGCGCCCGCCCGCGCGCGCTGGTGCTTAGACCCTGGGGGCCCGCATGCCATCACTGGGCTTACCCGGGTCACCACACTGGCGACGAGGAGGTACGGTTTACTTTCCCTGCTCCGACAGCCTCGGAGAGACGGAAAGCTCTTCCGTATTACGGACCCGCGGAGTGCCGGCGGCCATTTTGTTTTTCACTCGCTCCTCTCCTCACACACAGTTGCAGTGGTTGCGGCCCGAGAGGGTGCTCGTGCGCCACCTGCCAGCTGTGTTTGGGGGTAAATAACTCAATTTTTGGAACTCCCACAGTCCTGCAGGCGCAGGGCTGTGGCATCGAAGACGAAAGAAGTGGGTTTCTACACCCCAGCACTACTACAAGTCCAGGACAAGCTGCCCATCATTCTAGGAAAAGACAATTGTGAGTACGTGACGCAGAAATGGGCGAAGAGACTGATGATGAGGGTGCCGTAGCCCCAATTCCGCGCAGATCTCGCAGCTCCCTGGCCCCGATGCCTGAATTCGATACAACTGGCCCCCCTTCCAAACTGGGCCCAAAGTGGCTGCTGTGGGTCAAGAGGCTGGATATGTTCTTCAGGGCATCTGGGGTGAACGATGATGACACCAAAGTTGCGACTATGATCTACTCGGCAGGCGCAGAAGTCCACAAGATCTACGATTCCCTCGTCATCCCTGTGGTCACGTATGACGCAGTCAAACAGGCACTCAAAGACCATTTTCTCCCCATGGCAAATGTTTATTTTGATAGATTTGTCATGGGCGCCGAAAGACAATTAGACGACGAGCCTCTAGACAAATTCTGTGCCCGTTTGAGGCACCTGGCGACCTCCTGCAGAAGGGTCGATGAGGAAGAAATGGTCCGTAACCAGCTATTGCAGGGGTGCAGCTCTGGCAAACTTAGAAGGCAAGTACTGAGGGAACCTGGTCTGACCCTCCAGCAAATTTTGGACCTGGGGAGAGCACATGAGCTGGCAGAAGCCAGAGGTGCGAGAATGGACGCTGCCACGCGACCTAAGAATGATGAAGACACATTTGCTGTGGGACGTTCGGCAATGGGAAGGTCGAAATGGGTGCCGAGAAGGCCTGATGCCCCGCCCACACCAGGCAACGCCTCATCTTGCTCCTACTGTGGATATGATCTTCCCCACGGAGGAGAATGCCCAGCTAAGTCGAGAACGTGCGGCCGGTGTGGCACACCGGGGCACTATGCAAGGATGTGCCGGGCTGCCGCCCCTGTAGCGGCAGGAAGAGGACCGGAGAGAGTTGGACGTGGAGGCGCTCGCAGAGTGAGAGGCATCTCATCGATTGATCAGGGTCTGCAGGACCTGGACATCGCAGAAGAGGAGGAGGAAGAGATTTTCTTCATTTCCAGCATTGTGAAAGGTCCTGGCACGAGACGTCAACCCACATGCACTGTTAACATCGATGACGTCCCCACTCCCATTCTCATAGACACTGGGGCGTCAGTCTGTGTGCTGGCCACCAAACATTACGAGGCCCTGCCAGGCCCACCGGAGCTGTCAGCGTCCATGGCGCAAATATATGCTTTCTGAGGGGAAACACCTCTACCCATCCAAGGTGTGTTTGTAGCCCCGGTATCTCATGGACAGAACACTATTAAAGCAAGGTTCTTTGTCACCAGCGTCAGCCCACATTCCTTATTGAGCTGTGCGGCATCAGAAGCACTCGACATTGTCCACTTCTCGTTTGGAGTATACCACGCCGATCTGGAAGGCATGCTACACAGATTTGAAACACTCTTCAAGGGCATTGGAAAGCTGAAAGCAGAGCCCATACGCTTACATATCGACAAGTCTGTGAGGCCGACGGCCCTCAAACATCGCTGTATTCCTTTTCACTTAAGAGCCCAAGTGGAGGAGGAATTGCAGCAGCTGGTCGACCGGGACATTATTGAAAGAGTGGAAGGCCCCACCCCTTGGGTTTCGCCTATCGTGGTGGCCCCAAAGCCGAAGCAACCGGGGGCAGTACGCATTTGCGTGGACATGAGGCTCCCAAATGCCGCCATCAAAAGGGAGCGTCATCTCACACCCACTCTAGATGACATCGTCGGAGAACTCCAAGGTGCCAAAGTCTTTTCCAAACTGGACCTAAGGTCTGGGTATCACCAGTTAGAGTTACACCCCGAGTCGAGGTACATTACAACATTCACAACTCATGAGGGGTTGTATCAGTACAAAAGATTAAACTGTGGAATCTCGTCCGCAGCGGATGTTTTCCAAAACGCCATCAGAGGAGCCCTGTCCGGACTAAAAGGAGTCATAAACATGTCCGACGACATCTTAGTCTTTGCCAGGTCGGTAGTGGAACATCTTAGACGGCTGGAGAAAACTTTTGAGAGACTACAGGCGGTGGGTTTAACCCTGCACAAAGAGAAGTGCGAATTCCTAAAAGACCGACTGGAATTCTTTGGGTTCACCTTTCATGCTGGGGGCATATCCCCGGATCCTGGAAAAGTCAAGGACATTAGAGAGGCACCTCCACCCACATCACCGGCCGAAGTACGGAGCTTCTTAGGGATGGTCAACTACTGCAGCCGTTTTATCAAGGACCTGGCCTCTCTGTCGGAACCACTGAGGGCACTCACCAGGAACGACGTAGCCTGGCAGTGGACTGAGAATGAACAACGATCCTTCAGGACCATCAAAGAGGCCCTGTCAGAGCAGGAAACAATGGCCTATTTCAATCCCAGCCGGGAATCGGAGATTGTGGTCGATGCCAGCCCGGTGGGACTGGGGGCAGTCCTCATGCAGGCAGACGAACCAGGGGTCATGAGGCCCATAGCATATGCCAGCAAAGCCCTCACCGACACGGAGAGGAGATATTCCCAGATAGAAAGGGAAGCCCTTGCCATCCTGTGGGGGTGCAAACACTTCAGAATATACATCCTCGGCAAACCTGTTGTCGTGGTAACGGACCATAAACCCCTGATTCCTATTTTGTCGGGAACATCATCCAAGCCACCACCCCGCATCGAGAGATGGATGCTATCACTCATGGAATACAGCGTCAAGCTAGTATATCGCCCAGGGACACATAACCCCGCCGATTATCTTTCTCGCCATCCAGGCACGAGGGACACCCCGAGTCCCGTGGAGATGACCGACACTGGGGACGCCGTACACCTCGTCATTGAATCGGCCCTGCCCGTGGCCTTATCGAGACAGGACATTGCGGACGACTCGAACTCAGACGAGGCGTTCAGAAGGGTGAAAAGGGCAGTGGCCACAGGAGAGTGGCGGGACATCCTTTTGAAAAACGCCAGGAGGAACCCGGGTGTGCAAAGGGACCTGCAGTTGCTGTTGCTGTGGGCACCAGATCGTGATCCCCAGGTCACTGGTCATGAGGGTCCTCCATTTGGCCCACACAGGACACCAGGGCATGGCCAAGATGAAGGCACGCCTCAGGCTGAAGGTCTGGTTTCCCGATCTGGAGCACAGGGTGGCCGAGTTTGTGAGGACCTGCATTCCCTGCCAAGCTACGAGTCCTGTGGAAAGGGGCCCACCCATTCAGGCCATGGAGCGGAGTGACATACCATGGGGAACGGTGCACGCGGACTTCGGCTCGACCGGAAGGGGCCTATATTTCCTGGTGGTCACAGACCAGTGGTCGAGGTATCCGGAGGTGGAGCTCGTAGAATCCACCGCCAGTGATCACACCATCCTGGCAATGGACAAAATCTTCACCACCCATGGGCTCCCCTTTGAGATCTGCTCAGACAACGGTGCACCATTCCAAGGACAGCAGTTTGCTAGGTATTGCGAAGAACGAGGAATAAAGCACCGGAAGGTAACCCCGCTATGGCCAAGGGCCAATTGGGAGGTTGAGCGGTTCATGCGGACGCTGAACAAGATTTTTCGAATTTCTGTCAATGGAGGGGAGGACCTACGACACAATCTAATTGACTTCCTTCGTGAATACCGGTCCACCCCACATCGATCCACCGGAATCGCACCCGCCGAGGCGCTGTTCAGGCGAATACCCAGAGGGCTGATACCCGAAGCGGGGGACAGACACCCGGGAGTGATCGATAGCGCACGGGTGACAGCAGAAAGAGCAGCAAGAAACGAGAACGAAACAACAAGGCGGAGGTTGCCAGAAAGAGAGATAGCGGTAGGAGACACTGTCGTAGTCCGAAACAGGAAACCGGAAGGAAAACTCTCGATGACTTACGAAACCCAACCAATGGGAGTCACTCATGTCAAAGGGTCAATGGTCACAGCTGCGAATGCGCGGGGTACAGTAACCAGAAACGTATCCTTCTTCAAGCGCATAGGACCTGTGGCAGTGGAAGAAGAAACCAATCCTAACCAAGGACAAACAGCGGAGGCGCCGCAAGGAGGTGGTGAGCCGCCAGAGGACCCCGGGGGACCAGAGAACCCCGAGAGAGGTTCACCCAGGTACCCGCGCAGGGAAGGACGTTGTCCGCCGCAAAGATTCCAGGATTTCATCATGGACTCAGCGGCATGAGTAACAAGCCCTGTTAAGTACAGTTTGATTTGAGCCACGTTGGCTCCACTGTTCAATGTGTTTGTTGTTTGGGGGGAAAAGGAGGGATGTTGTGTACGAAGTACACGAGGTGCGCTTGCGCGGCCCAGCAGGCCGGCGCATGCGCGTTATAATAATAAAGGCGGTGCCCGGCAGTTCGCGCCGGAGCACCGGAACAACCAGACGTCTCTGCTGTGCGTTCTTGCGCGCCCGCCCGCGCGCGCTGCTGCTTAGACCCTGGGGGCCCGCACGCCATCACTGGGCTTACCCGGGTCACCACAGAGCCTGTCTCCCCCTCAGCTGGGCTCCTTCTTAGTATGCCACTTTCCGCTGCTTGCTTTCACCTTTCAGTGTGACTCCTGCTGGCAGGGTTCTCTCAATGGCTTCTCCTGCACCTCGGACGGCTTCAGCTTCTCTGGCTACGCCTCCCGCACAGCCATTCACTGCTCCTTGGCCTTCTTCCACTGCTTCACCCTCATTCTTTTTGTTTCCTTCATTCGTCAGCTGGGCCTCATCTTGGGTTTTAAATATCCCATTAGGATGCTTTGAATGACAGCAACTAGACCGTACCTTTGAATATTCACCACTCTGAGTCCTTATGGCCTCTGAGCTCCTCTTCCTCGTCCCAGTACTTTTAGAATTATGGGAACTGAAGTTCATAGAAGAATGCGTAACATTAAGTTGTTTCATGTTATTTTTAAAGAAGTGAGACTGTTCTATGAGAGTTATTAGAGTAAGAAGAGATTGTGGAAAAAGTTTGTAATTCCAAATCAGAGTGAGAATTTCTTATTAAGGCAGAATTATGACAATTCAAGGTTTTCATTTTTTATTCCTGAACCTTTGAGGCACCAAATCTTTTTTCTTTTTTATTGAGTTGTTAGCTCTGCTCCTGATGGATTAGAAGCAAAGGTGACTCAATAGTTAACATTTTCATAGCATCTATATGCAACAGACTGTTTCCTTGTTCTGATTGTCTGCAATGGTCCATATAGTAGGGGTTATTAATGACGAAATATAGTAACGTAAAGTGAATTATTTGACAGATTGGGAGCCAATGAAGAGACTGCTTAGTGAGTGTAACCAAATCGAACTTGGAAGCTACAGAGACCAAGCAGACATTGCATTCTGGACAAACTTCATTCAGTCAGGTTGGTATTCACGTAGGCTGGCGTAAAGTGCATATACCAGCTGCAAATTCACCAGGTAGCCAACCATACCTGAAGGTTCAGTTCTCTGATTCCTGCCCCAAACCCTTGGTTTGTGTTGTAACATTGCTATGCTTACTTCTGATCTTAGAGAACCCTGCTGTGTGGCAACTCTGAACGCTGTCTCAGTCGTTCCTGTTTTTATATACCCCCTGGCCTTCCTGACTCCATCCGGTTAGCTCCCACCAGGTTTCCTGCTAAGGCCTATGCTGATCTTCTCGTTGGCCGTCATCTGACTTGATTTGCCCTTGATTAGTTTCCTTTTGGCACATAGTTGGATTTTGTTATGTTATGTTAATTTAATTTATAGAGGGCACGTTCACCACAGGGGTATCATGGCGCTCCCCAATAGCAAGTCAGAGGGGAAAGAAGGGATTGGAATAGGTAGGTTTTTAGAGTATGGCGGAATGCCAGATGGTTAGATAAAACACGCAATGCAAAAAGAAGAGAATTCCAAAGAGCGGCGGCCACCACTGAGAGAGCACGGCCCCCAATCCGACCGAGGCTGACCCTAAGGACTTGCAGAAGGAATGCCTCTGCAGATCGCTGGACACGTCCCGGGGCATATGGGTGAAACTTGGTCTGCATATACTCAGCCCCAAGACCAAGCAGGCAGCCTTAAATAAGACACGTTATTTAACTGGCAACCAATGAAGAATATGTAAGACGGGAGATGTGAGCACAGCGCAGAGTGTGAGTGGCAAGGCAAGCAGCCAAGTTTTGAAGTACCTGGAGATGGCAAAGGAGATAACGAGGTTGAGCTAAAAATAAAGAATTGCAGTAATCAATAGAGGAGGAAACCAACACTGCCACCATAGGAGCCCTAGCATGAACACCGGGGTGAACAGGAGGATTTTCCAAAGTAAGTTGAACTGAAAATAGCTGCATTGGCAGATGGCGCTAACGCGGAGCTCCATAGAAAGGGTGGAGGAAATGTTTACCCCCCAAGTCCTTCACCACACTGGTGGAGACAGGGAGAGGACCCAAGAAAAGAGGCCAAAAGTCAGAAGTCTATGAAGCAGAGACAGAAGGGGGTCCCACCACCAGCACCTGAATTTTAGCCCTGTTCAACTTGAGCCAGTTAACCCGCATCCATTCTCCCACGGCCTCTAGAGAACGCTGAATTTGGTGGCCGACTCAGGAAAGTTAAGGCCAAGAGGCAACAGAATCTGGGTATCGTCGGCGTAAGAAGAGCCGGGAGGATAGCTCAGGGGCAACGCGCTTGCCTTGGAAACAAGATGACACCGAGTAACACAGGTTCGATCCCCGGTCCCACGCTTAGAAACCTCTGGATATTAAGCGCGTTATAAATAACCAATTACAATTACAATTACAAAGAATAACACAGGTTACCGTGGGAGGAGATGACCTTGGTCAGAAGTTGAACATAGACATTAACAAGACGGGTGAGATGGGGGATCCCCAGATGAACACAGCAAGTGATGGCCTTGGCCTGAGAGAAAAAGTCGAGAGGGAAAGGGTTTGGCAGCGGTCAGACAAAAAGAAGGAGGGCAAGGCCAGGACAATCACAGAGATGCCGGCCCCAGACAGACGACCAAGCAGGACCGCGTAATCATTGGTGTCAAAAGCCGCGGAGAGGTCATGGAGAATCTAGGCGCCAACTCCTACAGTCATGCCATATCATCTACCACAGAGACCAGCACACTCTCTGTCCCCTGGCCTGGGCGAAACCCAGACTGTGAAGGGTGAAAAAAGAAGGAGTCTTCAAGAAAAGTGCTAAGCAGGGGACAGACCAGAGAGTCCAAGAGTTTCGTAAGAAAAGGGAGCAAAGATATATACTGGAAATTAGCAGGGAGAAGAGGATCCAGGGAAGGTTTTTTGAGGAGTGGGATAACAATAGCATGTTTCAGGAAAGCAGGAATAATTCCAGAAGCCAGGGCCGTGCACAGGGCCTGGGAGGGGACAGGAGAGGTAGATACTGCAGCAGGATTGGCCAGCTCCTTGCAGATTTTAAAGAATTTGTCTGAGTTGTTAGACGCCGCAGAGACGCGGGCTTGGATGTGGGCTCTCTTCTTAGTGCGGACAGAGAGACAGTATTGCCTTGGGAGCAGGCAGCAGGCCAGTTTGTCAGAGGATGCGCAAGAAGCTAGCCATTTCCTCTCAGCCACCCTGCCCTTGCGTTTAAGGGTGACAAGGTCAGAGTCATACCAGGAGTTGCACTTGCTTTTGGGCTTCAAGCGGATCCTCATGACAGGGGCAAGAGCATCAAGAGTATCAGAAATGGAAGAGTAGAGAAGGGACAGGGTTGTGTCCGGGTGTGAGTCAGCCAGAGGAGGAGAGGGGGGAGAGAAGGTAGCAGCGAAAGCCTCAACTGACACACGCTTAATAGGTCGGATGTCCAAGAAGGTAGGTGGCAGTGTTGGGGTGTGCCTGGCTTGGGGGGAAGAGAGTGAGAGATGAAGGGGAGAGAAGGCAGTGGTCACTCCAGGAGAGAGGAGTGGTCAGAGGGATAGAGTGGGGGAGGCCAGATGAGATCAGGACATCAAGTGTGTGTCCTGCAGAGTGCGTCGGGCCAGAGGGGAAGATAGAGAGGGAGAGGGAATCGCAAAGGTTGCGAAAGAGCAGAGATGAGGGACAGGGTGAATTGAGGTGGATGTTGAGGTTACCAAGGAGGAGGAGTTGAGTGGTAGAGGTCAGGAGGGAGGAGGAGAGGTCAGCCCACTCAGAAAGAAAAGAGGTGATTTGCCCAGGGGGGCCGGTAGAGAGTAGCGACAATAAGAGAGTGGCTAGGAGAGATTGAGAGCCTGCAGACAAGGCATTCAAAAGAGGAGTAAATCTGAGTGGGAATGATAGTGGCAGGAATCCACTCGGGAAAGATCAGGGCTACACCCCCTCCGGGCCGGGTGGATCTGGGTGCGGAGAGTATCTTGTAACCATCAGGGAGGAGAGTGTCAAAGCTTGTGACAGAGCTGGCCGTGAACCATGTCTCCGTAAAACAGAAGACATCAAGGTCCAATTCTTCAAGGAGGTGGCAGATGTCAGAGGAGTGTTTGACAGCAGAGGGAGCGTTGAGAGTGGCATGGTGAAGAAGGTTGCCAGCCTTAATGACCTTCCGGGGAGGGTACAAATCAGAGGTATGCCCTGCGGAGTTGTGAAGGTAGCCTGAAGAGGGTCAGAGGAGGAGGGAGGAGTGGTGAAGGTAGCCAAGCAATGAGAGAGAGGGGACAGCCGGAGGTGAAAGGAAGTTGATGAGGCGAGGGAACCGCCTATCGAAGAGGAGGAGATTGGCCTGAGGACCTTGGACCATGACAGTGCCGTTTAGGTAGACATTAGGGATGACTCTGGAGGAGTCAAATGAAGCCATGCGGACTTCCCAGCGAGTGCCTCCGTTAATGGGAGAGGAGGAGACAGGACAGAGCACAGAGATCATATGGGGGGGTCCATAGATCCAGCAAAGGAACAACAAAGAGGATGTCAGTGAGGATTTGTCTGGAAGAGGCGCTGGTATAGGTATCAGCAATAGGAAGACCAGGATTTGAAGCCAGGATATCCTTTTCAAACTTCTTCTTTCTAGACTTAGTGAGAAGGGAAGGATAGTTGATAGAGAAGCAGTTAGAATAGATGGGAGAAACAGAAAGCGCCATGAGTGGGAGGGGAGGAGGCAGAGGGAGGAGTAAGCAAGTACAGCGGTATAGAGCAGTCACTGGGCTAGCATGTTACAATCAATGGCCAACGTTAAATGCAAACCACACCCAGGTTTGACTTTCCAATCAAATGCAAAACACACCCAAGTTTGACTGCCCAGTTAAATGAGGGCCCATTGGTTAAGGAAATTAAGATGGGAGTGAGATTTTAAAGGTGAGTATGGAAACAGCTTCAGATAAGTACAAAAGAGGGAGGGAACTAACCCATGCAGAATGTGGTAAGAGAGTCATGGTAGTCTAATGGTCCAGGGGTAGAAGCCTCAGGGAGGGTTGGGTTGTGGCAGAAACAGGAGTCTCATTTAGCGGCCTGTCAGCAGACAGGAACCTGACAGGGGCCTTAGAGGTGGGCCTTTGTAAAGGAGCCAGCTGCCGCCGCCCGGTTGTTCCGGTTGGGCAATGAAGGCCCAGGCAACCAATGGCGTGGGAGTCTGGCAGGGAAGGCCAACAATTTGATCCAGGAAAACAGAGAGGCCATCTTGGAAAGGGCCTGAAAGCAGTGAAATCAATGACAATCAGCAGACACAGTGCCTTAAACCAACAGCTGGGTACAATAGAATAGAAGAAAAAATAATTTTCAGCGGTCCAGCGCCCACACAGGATTCCAAAAATTAATTTAGGCAATTCTTTTTTTGTTCTAAAAAATCAAACGCAATTTGAAGTCCAAATGCACAATGCTACATTCAGGGCTTACCCTGCAGAGTAGGATCTGCTCACCAAAGCATGTGGAAAAGTAAGCAGAGGCCTAGCCAGGGCACAAGAGGCAAGCAGCAAGTAATGTGAAGAAAGCTTGGTCCACAGGATATTTGGGGAGAGGGAGGCACAAATGACCAGAACACACAATCACGTTCTATATTGCCTGACCTTGCTTCATCTAGCCAATCCCCTGTTCCATTTGGAATCTGGTCTCCTTGAACTTTGGTAACTGCTTATTCCTGAATTTCCTGCTCACTCTGTTGAAAGCTTCTCTCGTTGGACTCTTGTAACTTCCTCCCCTTGAACATCCTCTGCAATGGGTTGGAGACTGTACTCAATCACCCCCAGAAACTGCCTATATTCACATCCTTTTACTCAGTGAAAATGGGCACACGCAACTATCTATTGTATCATGCTAGTGTTTGAGTTTTATACAGTCATCTAACAGCATATATTTGATAACTACGTGGCCTCATTACTAATTGGACGTTATTCTGGCGGTACATGTGTCGGAATACCGCCCAACTGAATTACCATTACCGACACTTGGTCCGGCGGAATTATGTCAGATTACAAGGGGCATTGGTGGTATAAATCCCCATTTTTTTATGAGTCCATAGCGCTCCATGGGGCTTTTTTGGTTGAATTACAGCGGCGGAAAGTTGGAGGATTTACCTCCAGCATGATGCTGCAGGTAAATCCTCACTCCAGGGCCATACTCGTCGTATAGAATTCCGTTACCACCAATTCTTTCCCGGTTTGCCATACTTGTAATGAGGCCCATATGACTTTAACAGTAATTGTTAAATTGCCCTGCCACTCAGTTGCTATGCCCACTATCAGTTTTCATGCCTGCATAGTCCCCCAGGGTGTTCTACAACCATATCAGGAAGGAGAAGACCTAGGGGCTTTCTTTATACATTTTGAAAGATTGGCCACCCAATCCAGTAGGGATGAAGGCATAAAAACTTGTTATCTGGACCCACTTTTAAAAGGAGACTTACAAACCTCCTATTAGATTAATAATCCTCTCGGGACCACCTAATTCTCTGAGATATAGAGACCCTTGCTGAAGAGAATAGGACAAACTGAGGATTTCTGTAGATCAAAGTTCTGAGAGATTCACTTACTGACTAACGAAACCTGATTCGAATTAGCTGCACGGGTCCCAAATACCCTTTCCCATTGGCTGTGAAGAAAAGCTCTATCCGAAGTACTTAGAGCGTTAGCTCTTGAACAGTTCATTAATGGCCTTCCCTGTCCCTTCAAAGAGGTAGTTTACAACGACATAAGCTTTAGTTTGAGACAACATTTCAGACAGCCCATGCACACGTATAAGATGTGAAATATTTGCGATACATTGCTAAATGTATCGCAAATAAGAAGGAAAGAAAGAAGGAAAAATCCCAACTAAATTCGTATCCCCCAGAAAATGTGTAAAAACGGATAGAATTGAACCTCCATTCCCCATGAGACATTAACATTAAAGAAGACACTCACGGGCGACCTATTCCGGCTGAAACAACAAAAATGTCCCTTCCCGTAGGGTGAAACTAGGGAAATTAAAGACTCCTTCCTCTGCAATCCCAAATTGTTTTTCTTGTGGAGAAAAGGGTCATATTGCCTGAATTTGCCCCAAGAACAAACCAGAAGAACCAATGAAAGTAGGGTGGTTTTCAGCCTTGGGAAGAGATGAAGATTTTGAAAAATAAATCGACACGGCTGAAATGTAATATTGCGGGTGACCACAATTCAAAACCCACAAAAGAATTTTCGTGAATAGAATGCGGTCCACAGCCCTCAGTGGCTCAGACAGTAAACAAACCACCTTCCAAGCAGACTTTCAATATCCTGATGATCTAAAAGGAAGTGGATCGAAAAGAAGGTGCCTTCTCTACCCAGTGGCGCGGACAGGAGTTCACCCGATCTACAGCAGCAGCTGTTTGCACGCCGGAGGCCGTGCATGCCGTATACCATCCACAACTCAAAGGTAGGAGCATACAGAAGCAGCGAGCACTACCACATCATTGAAGAAAAAAAAGAAGAAGAATGAAAGTCTGCAATTTTTAAAGAAATATATTTTCATGGCATTTAAGATTCCTCATATTCAGCGCCCCCTTCGCGCTGGCTTGCATCTCCCCGCCGTGCCCATCGTTCCATCTAGGGCCACGAGTGCGGGAGAGACCCATTCATTTTGACTTGTCTGCCATCCTCGCAACAAATTCCAAGATGGCCACCGCACTTGCCTGGCAGTGAAGGCTATGCCCGAGTGCCCTCTCTCTGGCCTCCCTGAATGCCTATTGGCTACGGCGTTCTCCTAACTGGCCTACTGGGGATCTGCAGGTTTTAGCTGACCACCTGATCAAAGGTCTGCTCCCTAAGGCCCTGTCTACTACCTGTCCGCTAGCAGGCCAAGTCAGGGGGTGAGTTCCCACAACCTACCCCTTCCCTCCTTTTGCCCCTTACCTTAACTCCCACTTCTAGCTGTCCCCCCACGTGTATGTATGTGCCTGTATGCCTGACTGGTGTACTTTGCTGTCCTCGTGTATATATGTGCCTGTATGCCTGACTCTTGTACTTTGCTGTCTCTCCCCTGTGTATGTATGTGCCTGTATGCCTGACTCTTGTACTTAGCTATCCCCCCTCTCATGACATCCCTCACCTCAATTCCTCCTTTGCTTCAACAATCTCGGCCTGCACGCTGTAAGAGTCTGATTGCCACATTATGTTGGTACCATCGCCTTGTTGCTGATGCTTTGAATTGACTTTTTACTCATGTTGGTTCACCCATCTTGATTGTCGTCATTCTCTTACTGGACTTCTTTGAAACATCACGCAATCTTGGTGGCCTGGTCCTTGTTGTGCCCTTCAATGACTTTGAATCTTGACTTGCACTTGCTTGGCTCTGCAACATATGGTGTTCAGTTTTGACCTCTGCATCTTGGCAATGCTCACTCCATCTGTTTGTTTCTCTACAACACTGTATTATGCCGGCTTTGCTTCTTTTTCACCTCATTCATTGTTCCGCAGTCTCCACTTCCTCTCCCTAGTCTGTACCTTTTCTCCTCTCCCCCCTCCATTCCCCCATACTCTATGGGCTTGCCCTATCAGAATTGTCGTCAGGCCTAGTATGTTAGTTGTTATTCTGTTCCTCTCCCCCCCGCCACACCTTCCCTCCCTCCCTTTCCCATGCCATTTTTTTTTCTTTTTCTATTGTAATTTTTAGTTTACATCAAACTTTTATCACAACAATTTTCTTCACTTATCTTTAGAAGAACGAACAAATAAACATCTTCCATTTCAGGTCACAACCTATGTTTAGGTTGGATTGCTTTGATTCTACTCAGTGTTCAAGTGTCAGTCTCCAGATATTTGGTTCTTATTGCTGTTCGTTTGTTTGGTGTTCCAAAATGTTATCCAGGAAATTTATTACAGAGCATGTTAAGTGTACTGAGCTTCCACCTAGAATCCTAAACCACCATTCATCCATGTTACCGCCAACTGGCGCAAAATGTTTTAGGTGGATTGCCCTTTGGTTCCTTAACGCTGTGCATTGTGTTATTAAGTGTTTAAGTGATTCTGTATCAGCAGTACAGAATCTGCAACTATTGTCATCTGATGTTTCTATATGTCGAGCCACTAGCATCTGTTTTGTTTTTAAGGCATTTAAGCGCAATCTTAAAAATCCGTTGCAATGGTGCCTTGATGGAAATTTCTGCAGATATGGTGGCAATTTGTCTAGATGGTTCATTACAGGTCCAAAATCCAGTGCTGTAGAGAGATTTTTAAGTTTGGCCAAGTTTTGAATCCAGAACCATTGCTTTATTTTCTTCTTTGCAAGTTGAGGCTGATCTAACAGTGTTGCCATCTTAGTGTCGGACGCATTCAGAACTTCAGCCAACTTTTGCGACCAGATCATTAGTAGTCCAGTGTATCCATGTTTGTCGCTTGGCGCTAATATCTAATATGCAGGTTCCGGATTGGCAACTAACATTTTGCGCAGGATCACAAGGGATTTCCAGATGACTGAGCCATATAATTCTTCAAGTGCAAGTTCGTGCCGAATTATAATGATTGATATATATTTGGGTAATATTAATACTCGCCGCCAGAAAATACCCTCCAGTTGAGCCCAAATTTTGTGATCTAAGTTCCAGCCAGTTTCTGCTCCAAATATGATTCCTGGAACTACTTTTTGCACGTAAAACTGCCGGACAGGAATTAGGCTGAACTTTCCAAACAGGGAATGAATTTGCGCGCCTTGTAGAGAGAATGTTTTCGTTCGTTGGAACAGATGTGATACCCAGTTTCTTTCTTGGATAGACCTGTTTATCGGGATTCCCAAATAACGTATTTCAGCCACTGCTTCGATTTCCTCGTTATTGATCTTCCACTTGAAGTCTCGATTAAGTTTTCCTTTTGCTGGACCAAACTTCATGATTTTGGTCTTTTTTACATTGATTTTCAGGTCATTTTTCACCATGTATTTTTGTAATCCTGATAAAAGCCGCTGTAGCCCTATTTGAGTTTTGTCGATCAAAACCAGATCATCGACGTAGGTTACACACCAGACTTGATGGCCATTTATTTTTGGAGAGAAGCGTTTTATGTTAGTTTGGTCATCTGGGATGTCAGCGATGAATAGCTTAAAGAAGACTGCAGCTAAGGGACATCCTTGTTTTACCCCTTTGTTAGTGTCAATCGCATCGGTTAGCTCTCCATTTCCATTTATCCGTACACGAATCGAAGTTTTGGAATGGAAGGCCATTATTGGCTGTAAAATGCTTTCTGGGCAGCCCCAGTTTCTGAGTTTCCTCCATAGTAGTTCTCAATTTACTGTATCGAAGGCCTGTTGCATGTCCACAAAGGCGAGGAATAAATTTGAGCGATTCATTAGAGCATCCAATTTCAACAAATTAATTATTGTCAAGTTGATTTCCGTTCCTACACCCTTCGTAAAGCCTGTCTGCCTACAATCGGAGATTCCTTTGTTATTTGCCCACTTTGTTACTTTTTGTTGGAGGAAAGTCGCCATTATCTTTCCGATTGTATCAAGAAGGGCGATCGGC
This sequence comes from Ambystoma mexicanum, assembly GCF_040938575.1. NCBI lineage: Eukaryota > Metazoa > Chordata > Amphibia > Caudata > Ambystomatidae > Ambystoma > Ambystoma mexicanum. The sequence continues at coordinate 575,730,501 of NC_090935.1, forward strand.
CTATAGTTGGCAGGATCGGCCCGATCACCCTTCTTGAAAACTGGCACAACAATCGCCTCAGTCCAGGATTCTGGTAGTGATTTTTGTTTGGAGATTTTGTCGAACAGCAAGGTTATGAAGATTGACCATTCATTTTTATGTGCTTTTAACATCACGTTAGTTATGCCATCAGGCCCTGCGGCCCTAGAATTTTTTTACTTTGAGATTGCTTTTTGTATTTTGTCAGCGGTTTCTGATACATCTCATCGCTTTAACTCTGTGAGCAACTCTTTTGTTAGCTCGGAGTGAGTTTGCTCGAACACACCTTCAAAATGGTTTTTCCAGGCTCTTTCTGAAACTCCGTTTGCTAGCATGTCAGTTTGCTTGGCATAATCATTGTTTAATATGCGCCAGATCTCTCTTGAGTAATTAGATTTAATTAGGGCTAGCATCAATTCTCTGCGTTCTTGATCTCTCATGCAGAAAAATGATTTGTGCCAATTTTGGTATTTTTGTCGCCGTTGTTTAATGTATACTCCAACGTTCACTCCTCGATTACGTTTTATCTCTCTTATGTCTTTCTTAAGCAGTTTCTTTTGCTCTTTTACGAGATGGCTCCATTCATGTCTGTGTGTTTTCCTGTTGTTTACATTCCTTGAATCGCACGTTGTTTGATAGGGCAATAGAGCAACCGGAGCAAGTCCCGGTCTAAGTCCTGCTTTGCCCGCTCACGCTGTTGCTGGTGATTTCTGTGTGTTTTGTGCTTCGTGCACGCTGAATTTGGACCTCTTGTGGACTTTGGACTTTTGCACCACAGTGACCAGAAGGCATTGCAGGTAATCTCCTGTGGGCGGCTCCATATAACCGCTATCGCGTGCGCACCGCGCGCACGCACCGGAGCAAGTCCCGGTCTAAGTCCCGCTTTGCCGCTTCGCCGCGCTCGTCGCAGCAAAGCGGCGAAGGTTTGTTTCCCCTTGTATCACTGGTATTATTTTGCGCTCCAAAGCACTGAGATTATAATTTCACTCTCTCTCAGCCATGAAACGAGGCATAAACTCTTTGAAAGCCGGAATGCCGGCGGTAACTGCATTACATAGCACAAATGCTATGAACAGTTCCCAAACCTTTTCTCCTGCAGCTACAAAAAAACTACGTCTCAGCTCTACTCCGCGTTCAAGCGCCATAAGTTCCAAAAAGAGCAGAGCAGAGCTTCTTTTAGGAATGGACATTCGCCCTTTTTGTAAGGACTCTACTCGTGTAGAAAACACCTCACAAACTACTGGAAATCCTTCAGCTACAACTCTTGGACATCCGGTTTTGGCAGCTACGGAGTTAAAAGACCCTTCGCATGGACCTGCAACGAAAACCAGCATGTTTGGGAAAGATATAAGTGGTCAAAAATTGCCCCAAGATGCTGCGGTAGAGGGCACAAACGGCGCAACTTTAAAATCCGTGACAATGACTGGCCCTGGAGTTACTTTTGCAAAAGAAAATGTTTCCCTTACTGATAGCATCATACTAACAAATATTTTAACTGGTGTTCCGGTTCCACCCTCTGATGCACTCAATAGCTCTGTCTCAACGGTAAGTGTTACATCCATTGCTAATACATCTCTCAGTCCTGTTCTTCAGGACATACCTGTAATTGATTTAGACACAAATGCCTCGGCTTTCTCACCTCACACCATCTCTGAAAATCTGTCTAAATCGCCCACACTTTTTACAAATGTTAGTGCTGTTAATTCTGTCACGAACGTGTCCTTTACTGCTCCGACCCCCAGAAAAGTGGCTGCAAAATGCTCCACTGATGTTGGTGGCACTGAATCCCAGACTGTGAGCGCTAGTATTGCCTCACATCTATGAATAATGCCATCCTAGCACTAGCTAAACTGTTTGAAGTATTAGTTATAAAGGCTGAAGTTCATTCTAATCAGCTTGACCAGTTACTTGCTAACCAATTTATAATTTCAAATAGACTTGAGAGCCTGAGTCCCCCAGAAGCAGTACCAATCATTAAAAAGTCTGTATTTTCTCAGACATCCCTTTTGGCTGTCCCGTCTATACAAACTTATCAGCCCATACCCTTCATACCTGATCCTATAATTGACATTATGGATAATGCACATGAAACAACAACTGACCCGCAGAAGAAACCCACTTACTCTCTTTTTGAGGCAAAAACCTCCCTTTCCGTTAAGGGGGGATTTGTTCCCAAAAAGACTCCCTTGGTAAATCAGAAAAAGAAAACGAAAAATATCAAATCAGTATCTAATCGCACTTCTCAAACTAAAGCCTTTGTAAATAAGCTTTCAACTACAATTACTCCCACTGCTTTGGCCTCTCAAGCGATCACAAGAAAATATTCCCAACAAATGAAGGCACAAAAAGCTAAGATATGTCCTGCTCCTACTGATCCTGTTATGGCTTATAGCCCTTTGAGCAAATTGATAAGTGTGGCTGACCAGATGTCTCAAAAAACTTCCATCAAGTCAACTACAAGTTGCCCCTACTTTAATGCGTCCAGTACCGGTAATCCACCAGCAAATTGTTTCAATTTTAATGCCTCCATGACTCAGAGCTTACTAAACGGAGAAAATCGTCGCAAAGAGATAAGAAAGGCTGTTGATGAATATCTGTCCTCCAAATCTGTTCCCAAAAATCTAAGTTTTGCATCGCCGGCACCTGTGGTTTCCCATAAACCATCACCCCCAGTGGTTCCGATCTTGAAGAAAGCCAGTGTGCCGGGTTTGACTGATGCAGTGTTTGCTGGTTCTCTGGCGCTTTCACAGAAGGGAAAATCTGCTAACATCTCTAACCCTGTCACTTCTGATGAAATGGAAAGACTCCTACATACAATGTTGAGTATGTTTTTGGAAGCATCCACCGCCTCTAAATCTGCCCCACAGCCGAAAGCATGTAACATTTCTCATCCAATCCCAAATGAATTACCATCATCAGCCAAACAGAAACCTTCCGCCGCGCGATTTAAGCGCCCAGCGGTACATGCCTTGACCCTTAGCTGTCAGCCTTTGCCTGCCAAATAGTATAACCTCAATCGGGCCTCTGTGTTCTCAATTTTTCGTGAGATCCCTGAGCTCGATGACATTGGCACCATAGATATAGAACTCGTTGAGTTTGTAGACCCATCAAATCGGTCCTCTGTAAATCTATGGATCAACTCGAGGGTGGTGGTAAATGCAATTTGGGCCGTGAAGTCCCAATTTGTTGATCTTGGCTTCACCCTACTACCTGCGCCCGACGCATCACATAGATCATCTATGCGTCAGCAGGATGCACACCCGAGCCAACATTCAAACAAGCCCCAAGTTCGAGCTGCACAACCCTGCAGTTGTGACTGTCAGAGCAAGCAATGTTAGCTATCAAATCCCTTAACATCAGATCTGTCCATTGCCAGCTGGAATTCCAGAGGAAATCGACACTTATTGAACAATTGTTCCTTGCATCTGTCGGATCATGATGTGATTTTACTCCAAGAATCCTGGTTGTCCAGTCCACCTTCTTGGAACAATTTTGATGTTTGTTTAGTACCCGCAGTGAAGCACCACTCGGGACGTCCATCCTCTGGTTTGTTAACAGCTGTCAAGCAGTCTTCTGGCCTAAAAATTGCTCCGTGGTTCTGTCCAAACGATTTCGTACAAATGTCCAGAATTGTGGGGGTAAGCCTTTTATGTGCCGCAATTAACATCTATTGGAACCCTATGGGCATCTCTGATGACTGTTTTATGGAATTGATAAACAAGGCCTTCGATATCATCACCTTAGATGGGCGTATAGACTTGATTTACCTAGCGGGTGATTTAAACTTACACTGTTTGGGTCCTCACTCTAAATCTGAGCAAAAACGCCTTGACATGTGGTCAACATTCATCGAATCACGCAATCTCTACATGTTAAATGATGCCTTTCCACAGGATATCCCACCTAGACCTACCTGGCATCATGCACGTAGCCAGGGGATCATTGATTTTACCTATGTCAATACGCATATGCTAAATATGGCTACATCTTTTCAAATTATTGAATCAGAAGTGAGTGATCACAATATTTTGCACACAACCTGCTGTTCCAATATGACTAGGCCCAATGCTCAACTGTCCTATCTTAAGGGGTCCTATGAGGTAAATCCTGCTAGAAATCGCCTAATGTGGTCTGAAAATTCCCTGAAAACATTTAGGCTACGCTATCATACTGAATTAAAGAGTAACGTTGCGAATGACCTTCCGTCAGATATGGTGTATTATGATCTAATGCAGCTATTTCGACCGAGCTCTACTAAACATAAACAGAGACAAACACTGCATTTGCACATTACTGATCATGAAATCAGACTCAAAAAATCTATGGTTCGGGCTGAAAAAAGGAAAGCCTTAAAGCTTCCTCCAGACCAACGTCGGGCTGCCCTGTCTCGCATACAAACTCACTATAGGGACTGGGCTAGAGGTATGAAGGCCAAATTATTCCAAACTGATGGAAGTCATATGCTAACATCTTTGGCATCTAAAAACACTTCTAAGTCTTGGCATATTATAAATCGAGCAATATCAGGCCACCAGGTAGCCATTCAAACAAATGATGTGTCGGAGGATATGTGGGTACGCTATTATTCTGACTTATTCGCTATCCCTCGAACACATCCTGTTGCTCCTGTTTCGAAATCTGAGCTACCGTTCCATCTATGCTTTGAGAAAGAAGACATTTTATACTTCATCAATCAAGCTAGCAACTCTAGGGCACCTGACCCTGATGGCCTCTCGAATGTGCATTTGAAGCAATTCCCGGATATCTGGGCTGACATTTTACATCTTATGTTTGAATCGATTAACACCTCGCAAAAAATCCCGATATCATGGAAGCAGTCAATTGTCATTCCGATTTATAAGAAGGGTGACCGTGCCGACCCGGCCAGCTATAGACCCATTTCATTACTTGATGTCTTGGGAAACATTTTTTGTCGTCTCATTTTAAGAGAACTGAACAATTGGACAAAGAATCATCTCAAACGAGACCCTCTTCATTTGGGTTTGTTAGTGGTCTGGGCACGATCCCCAACATAATTACCATCAACATGCTCAAGTCTCAATATGCCTCAAGGAAGCAAACCCTATACTTTGCGTTTATTGATTTCCGGTCAGCTTTCGACTCCATAAATCGCGATCTTCTTTTCTCTAAGTTAAAAACACTTGGTTGTCCATCCTCACTCTTGGCCTTAATCATTCATTTACACACGGACACCACAATGAGAGTCAGGCTTACACTCGAAGGCCTTTTGTCTGCCTCTTTTCCGACATTTGTGGGACTTAAGCAGGGTTGTATACTGGCTTCCATACTGTTCAACCTGTTCATTCTTGATATGGGTGTATCATTCTTGGGAATCACAGCTGACACTCCGGAGCTGGGTGGCCAGCGCATCCCGTGGATGCTTTATGCCGATGACCTGGTTTTGGCTTCTCAGACTCCTAGAGGCTTACAGAATTTGTTAATTGCCTTATCAGATTATGCTGAGACAAATCATCTAACAGTAAATTTGTCCAAATCCCAGATCCTGGTTTGCAGGCCACTTGGTATTTGCAAAACTTACAAAGGGTTATGGTCTCTACAACAAGAAACTATGGAAATTGTCTCGGAATACAAATACCTGGGCGTTTTTATTCAGAACACAGTTTGTGATGGCAAGTCTCTGCACATGTTATATTCAAAATTATTGAGTCTGATATCCCAAGCCAAAATTCTTATGCATAAGTATGGGAAATTCACGCTAAAACATATTCTGATGTTTTATGAGCGGAAGGTTGTTCCCATTCTACTCTATGGTGCTGAAGCCAAGTTATACTCGAATGACAGCACATGGAATAGATTGGAGGCTACTTTTTGGAAAAGGGTTCTGCGTCTTCCGAATTGTTCGCCCCTGCCCATATTACGGTTCGAGCTGGGTTTGAACTCTCTGCATAGCAGACTCAAATGGAGAATGTGCTCCTTTTTTCGGAAAAGCCTCCTTGGACTGGCCAACAATAACATTCTGAGCACGGTAGCTCGCCATCTGTCTGCTTCCCCTGCTGCTTTTCCTTCAAAATGGCGAAATTTTGTTTTGAACACCCTAGTTGAAGCCAACATCTCTTTCCAGTTCCTCATTGAAAATCCGGCTCGTGCAAAAAAAAAGTTTTATTACTGGGATTGGATCACAAACTATGATCGGTGTATGACATACAGAGATTTTGATGCCAACCTTTTTGGAACAAAATGTTTGGGTCAAGTGGCTAGCTATCTCTTGAAATGTCCATCTGCAAACATTCGTAACAAACTGTTGCGGATGAGGCTAAACCTATGGCTGACGAGAAAAGTTCTGGTCAGGCGTAAAATTATTGGTGCTGACTTTAACTTCTGTCGCTTCTGTGAGAATCAAATTGTAAAGGAAACTTTGCAACACATAATTGTGTTATGCCCCAATCTAAAGGCTATTCGAGAGACATTTTGTAACAATTTGTTGAGTTTGTATATGGAAAAGGATGACAATGAAATATGGAGCATTTTATTCAAGAGTGTTAGATTCTCAGTTATAAAGGCCTTGGTACATTTTTTAGAAGCTGTTTTACCTGAGGAGATACATACCAATTTCTGCCATATTGCTAGTATAGCATAGAGTGGTTGCTAAATCCAGAACTAATTATCAATACCTTGACCTTGTTTTGTTTGGTTTTGTTTTGTTTCTTTTAACCATGTTAGCTATACATTAATTGCTCCTTTTTATCTTTTTTATCTCATTTTATGTGTCCTATTTTTGCAAACTTTCTCCTTCTGTACCATGGTTGGTTTTATTGTGTTAAATGAAATTGTTATATTATTTTGTCAATGATTTTGAAAAGTTGAATTTTTCAGCTATATCAAAATAAAAAAAATAAAAAAATAAAATAAAAATAGAGCAACGTAATTTATCAGATTCGGTGTTTTGTTGGATAAAGATCGATACTCCTCTGTTAGACCTGTTATTTGTTTCTCTTTTAGGCGTAGCCGATTTCGCCCTTGATTTACTTCCACTGCTTGTTTGCAGGTCGCTACCATCGGTTTCTGGCTTAACGGCCATGACATTTCCAGGACATCGTGATCACTTCGTTCTGTCTGGATGATTCGTAGCTTCTGGATCTTATTCCATAAGTTTTGTGATGTCCAGATGTAGTCAAGGACCTTTTCATGGCCAATGTTTCGCCAGGTGAACTTTGGTGGCGTTTCCCCAGTTACTTGTCCGTTGACCATATCACAGTCCCTAGCGTCCATTTCATTGTCCCATCGATCTCTTCTTGCGGTGGTATTCTGTGTTTCCTTTTTTGTTGATGATATAAGCTTCATCTCGTCATTGAACCATGTTAGGTTCATGTCACCGCATATGATAATCGATAGTTCGTGGTGTTTCTTTTGATTTTTATCTATTATGTTTGTAATAGATTGAATAAACTTCTCGGTTGTAATCTTCGCTGGATTCCAGTACAAGTTAATTACTAACAGGTACTGCATTTTCATCGATTTACCGTTTGGTTTTTGAATTAGGGTTGCCTGCACGAAGCTGTTAGGCTTTTCATTTCCAGATACTTCCCAAGAGGTGCCATTTTTTACCATGGTGATTAGACCTGAACAGGGGCGACGCTGGATATTTTTCTCCGCTGGATTGAGCAATGTCAGGTACCCGTCTTTTACAGGTGGAATCTGTAGCCATGTCTCTTGTAAGCAAATTAAGAAGTTTTCAGTCAGGTCTACTGGGAAGTCATCAAATAGGTGTTGGAACCCTATCGTATTCCATGATATTAATGTGACGAGGCTTTCATGGTTATGGTTGCCTAGCTAAAGTTTTCTCTTTCTTGTTTCCGTGTTTCTTGTTTCCACTGGAGAGGACCAACCTGCTTTTAGCTGCTTCCTTAAAGTTTCTCGACACTGTTCAAGAGATTCTTTTGTATTTAAAGTTTTGTTGCGGCCTCTAGGACTTTTTATGATCTGTTGTTCTTCTTCAGAAATCTCAAAACCCAAGAACAGTAGTTCATCTTTTGCGGCCAAAATGGTTTTTCGTACTGCTTTTGAGTTTATATGCAGTAATACTTGGTCTGCACATTCTTCTGAGACGTATTCCACTACTCCGATGTCTTGTGTTGTCACTGTTCTTAATATAGGCACTGAATGCAGTAAGCGAATTACGTTGCCTCTGTTTAAGTTTAGGTCATTTTCCTCCTGAAATATATTTGCAATCAGTATTTTCTCTTGCTGTATTTTTAATTCAGTCAATTTGTTCTTTTCCGCAGTTAGTGATTTATTCTGAGATTGTGCACGAGTGAGTTTAGGATTTAATGTCTCATGATGTTTCATCGCTGTTTCACGCTTGAAACTATCTTTAGTTGCTATTACGCGTCGCTGCTTTCCTGTAGTTTCCTGCGGTTTCTGCGAATCATTTTTTTGCGATTTTTGCCATTGGTTGTGTGAAATATAGTTTCTCTACTCTTCCATTTGATTCCATCATGCTTAGCTGACTCGATTCATCCATCTCTTGGAATTCTGCAGGTTTATCTTCTCCAAAATCAACAGAGTATGTTGACAGATCACAAAGATCCACCGAAGATATTTCTGTTTGGATGGAGACGTTGTCTGAATCCAATCTCATTCTTTTTTTGGGATTTTCTGTGTCTGGTTTTACTGTTTCTCCGGCGATTTTTATGAGAGCTTTTTCTTTTTCCAAGCCTTTTTGTTGATCTTGTTTGTCTCTTACAAAGAGACTATGTTTTACTGGTGTTGGCAAGTTTCGTATGAACTTTCGCAACCCACTTGATTGTTTTTTTGCGGCTACCAGATTTTTCTTTTTCTCAGTTTTTTTTCTTGTCGGGCACTTCTTTTCAGTCATTAGTTGACTGGTTTTGGCATCGCTTGCAATGTTTTTTGCAGCGCCTCCATAAATTCCATAAGTTAGTTTATCCATCGAGCAGTGGGGTTTATGCAAACTTTTTTCGACGTTTTCTTCGCCGGTTTTCGCATTTATTGGTTGGCTTGGATGAAGAACTGCCTCAGCTTCGATTGAGTCGGTGGGTGGCATGTTGTTGTCCGCCCCCTGTCTTTTCGAGTTTGCTCCAGATGGTAGATTATCATTCTCGTTTAGACTTTGGCCTTGTGTCTCAACGAGATGGCTCGAGGTCTCAGAAGCTTCATCTCTTTCAAGTTTTTTGCCGTATTTCTTCCATTGTTTCCTTCAGCAGCCTGGGTTTTTGCATTTTCAAAAGTTCCCTGCGCACACAGAGTTTAAGGACGTGCTGTTTAGATCCAATCGTCCTTGCATTGCGCTACTCCTCAGAATTTCTAACACATTTTTTTTTTCGAAAAGATCTTTTTTGATGTATTCACTTAGCTCAATTTGCCAAGACACGGCTTTGGCAGATTCATTTTCGTGTTGTTGTTTTAATAGTACATTTGCACATTCCATTTTGGTGATTTTTTCGTTTAAGTGGCTGATTTGGGCGCTATTGTTTTGCGGTTCTTCATGGAGTGATTCGTACAATTTAACGAACAGAATCAATGCTAAGGACGTTGCTGCCAATACATTATTGTGAATTTGTATTGCAGCCGCAGTTTACCGATTGGATTTGAATGACTGCTCATTTTCCAAATCATTTTGTTTTGTATCACTGATCTCTCTTGCCAAGTCTCTTCCGTCTCGTTTAGGCACTCCAGTCTCGTTCTGCGTCGGTGGACTAGCAGCAGCTAAAGAGATCTCTGGGACTGGTGTTGAGCAGCTTACCCTCGGCTGCATTGTTTTCCTCAAACAGTGCCTTTCTTCTAAGAATCCGGACGGTTTTTCTTTTGGCCTATTTCCAGGAGTAACGTGAGTAAGATTTCTAAGCACTACGTTGTCCTTATTAGGTGCGTGAAACCCTAATCTTCCGTATAATTCTGGACTTGTTTGTACGTTTATTAGATCATTATTCTTCGTGTTATTTTGCAGAGATTCGGCACGTGGATATCTAACTTTTTGCTTGTTGGTTGCTGTGAAGCTTTCCGCTAAATTGCTATTCATAGCCTCGAAATCAGCTTTTAAGCGTTCAGTTAGTCGAGCCTCTCGACCTGCAAAATCAAATCCGCTGATGGGTGTGCAGACAGTTGGCGCTAGACATGCACTGTTGTTGTGACCATCATAACTTTTCTTCGAGCTTGGTCGTTCAATTTCCCGCCGTGAACCTGTGATTGCCATCTTTCCATGGCTTTCACCTGTCGGCACTTTGTTTATTAAAGAGGCAAATGTTGTTTTACTTTTTAATCCAGGATTTGCCGTTGATGTATTCAAATTTTTAATCACATTCTGATCTTTAATTTTTTTTCCTTCTACAAGTGGATATGTGAATCTCAATGAATTATCTTCACGCGATAGTCTTGGAACTTCAACTTGCAAAAGCTCGATGTCTGTTACATCAAAAGGCGAATCGAAGACAGCTGTGTTAATTTCGATCTCTTTGCCTCTTGTTCCATCGTCAGCGTTTTCAATTGAATTTGGGAGTGAGCAGCGAGCACTAATTGTATTGGAATGATCATTACATGGTGCGTTATTTGGCTCGCCCTCAAGCACAGACATTCCTTTATCCACTTCTCCTTTGCCTCTAGCAAGAATTTGTGTTTCTCCGATAGGAGCGTCATCTAACACGCATGTCTCATGGGCCCCATTGCAGGGAGTTGGTTCCGTAGCTAACGACAGTCGAGCAAAGTATTTACTTGCAAGCTGTGACAGAGATGGGAAAGCGACCAAACGATTACTGATTGATTGCAATGGTTGCGTAGTTTCGCCATTTTGTCTCACGGTCTCCTGCAGGTTTTTTTGCTTAAGACACAACCAATTATAACCCTCAAGGTCACCCTTGCCAGTATGCAGATTTCCCTCTGGTGGTAATGTTTTGTCTAGTGCCTGTGTGCATGACTTGAGTTTAGAACGAGTCAGGGGGCCGGCCTCGGCCATGGCCGTGTTTCTTATCTGCTGCGCTGCTCTGCTGACTGGGAACAAGCTGACTGCGCCGCTGGCGTATTTTGAGAGAAACTGCCGCTCACCAAAGCCGCCAAACAGCAAAACAGTGATCGCAGCCCTTCAGTCGCAGGGCTTACGCCGCAAGGACACTCCCGGTGTCCAGATGAACACAGCTGTAGGTCACGTGACGTGCGCGTCGCTGGGGAGGCAGTTCTTGTAATCCTTAAAGTGATGGCGTCCTTTTCACCTATGTTCCGACGTCCATGCAGTCTGCTATCAGCAGGGTGGAGCAGAATAGAGCACAGGGAGATTCCTTCTTGCTCTCTTTCCATCAAGTGTTTGACTTTCTGCCGCGAGTTGCTGTGCAAAAGAAGGGAGAGCCGCAAGAGTTTAACCCAGCTTCCTTTCTGTCATTCGTCTGACGTGCTGCCTTGGCCGCAGGATTATCATCATGGGAGGAACCTATTTCCCCTACCTATTGTCATTCCTCTTGCACTATTAGAAATGTTGTCAGGCCTAGTACAATAGTCATTTGTCTGTTCCTCTCCTTTCTCCCCTACCTCCCTCCCTTTCCCTTACCTACTGTCATTCCCCTTGCACTATTAGAAATGCCGTCAGGCCTAGTACAATAGTTGCTTGTCTGTCCCTCTCCTTACTTCTCCCTCACTCCCTTTCCCTTACCTATTGTCATTCCCCTTGCACTATTAGATATGTTGTCCGGCCTAGTACAATAGTCACTTGCCTGTTCCTCTCCTTCCTCCCCTCCTCCCTCCCTCCCTCCCTCCCTTTCCCTTACCTACTGTCATTCCCCTTGCACTATTAGAAATGTTGTCAGGTCTAGTACAATAGTCACTTGTCTGTTCCTCTTCTCCCCCTCCCTTTCTCTTACCTATTCTCATTCCTCTTGCACTATTAGAAATGTCATCAGGCCTAGTACAATAGTTGCTTTTCTGTTCCTCTCCTTCCGCCCCCCGTTTCCCTTACCTACTGTTATTCCCCTTGCACTATTAAAAATGTCATCAGGCCTAGTATAATAGTTGCTTGTCTGTTCCTCTCCTTTCCCCCCTCCCTCCCTTTACCTTACATACTACCAATCCCCTTGCACTATTAGAAATGTCATCAGGCCTAGTACAGTAGTTGATTGTCTGTTCCTGCCCCCCCCCCTCCCTCCCTTTCCATTACCTATTGTCAGTCCCTTTGCACTATCGAAATGTCATCAGGCCTAGTACGATAGTCGCTTCACTGTTCCTCTCCTTCCTTCCCCCTGACCCCCCCTTCCCTCCCTTCCTTAAATCAGTATCATAGCTCTTGCACTATCTGAAATGTCGTGAGGCCTAGTACGATAGTTAATTTCCCATTCTTAATGTCTCAAGGCCTTATAAGAATGTTATTGTATTTTTCGCTTGCTCCCTTCCCTGCCCTGAAGCACTTTGAAACACATTGTGTATAGGCGCTATACAAATAAACTATCAATATCAGTATCAACCCGTAAATATAAGGTGTATCCTTAGGAATGTGGAAACACATCCAAAGGTACCCCTGACTTTATAAGTAAGGACTCAACCCACATTAATAAAATCATCAGTGTTCCCAGGTCTACTAGAAAAGTAATAATTAGTACTAATGTCGCAGCTTTCTGCAAGTTATTACAAACCCCGGAAATTACAAGCATTCCCTATTCTCCTTGACATTTCTGCCTACCTTCTATTGAACTATCCGACAAACCCATCTGGAAGTGGGATGTAGTATCATTGCCGAATCCAAAAAAGATACTAGATACTACACCAACCTCATGAAACCAGGGGGGATGCTCAATACAAGAAAGGAAAATGTCCACCCCCTTCTGAGGGTAGGGAGGTGAACCCGCTCCGCAATACCCTCCATTGGGTAGAGGCCAGTGGGGCCACACCAGGAGAGACTGCCCCTTTGGGGACAAGGACTTCCGTTCTGGCAAAGAATGCCCTAGAGAACATGTAAATGTTACCTCTTCAGATGTATCTTATAAATATGTGTGCAAAGAAAATGTCAATATGTGCTATTGTGTACAGGAGAATGTGACTATTCCTTGAACTAAGGATTTCCCAATGACTGAGATGAAGAAGAGGACCTGTGGAGGTGAAGAAAAGCCATACAAGACAGAGAGAAAGGACTATGACACTACGCCAGGGTAGTTTGACGACTACGTAGTGTATGGAAAGGGGAGGAGCCTGCAGGAATGAGAGAAGCCCATGAGTTACAAAAGTGCTTGCACGCCAGCACAGAGATAAGCTGGATGGTTGGTATCTTGAACCAGCGAGAGAACAGGAACCAGACAGAGACGCTCAGCATCTCACACCGACACGAAGCAGAGAACCATAATGGGACGCGCAGCATCCTAGAGGTCAGAGAACGAACGAGAAGGAGAGTGGTGGCATGACCACAAACACATGGAGGACCTGCTGTCCTTCTAATAATGCTGATACCACTCAAGCAAAGTGGAACAAACCAATAAGTGGGAGACCGGAGAGCCCACAAACCGAGACGCACGAAGGAAAAGATGTGAAGGATATCATAAAGGTCAACCTGGCAAAACACAGAAACGAGCCAGAGAGAGCGGAACACCCAGTGACATTATCCTTACCAGTTACAGGTAACAGGGAATATGAGAGACCCGGGAAGGGAACCGAGAATCCTTATTGTAGTGCTCATACTCGTCACAGTACAGGAAAAGAAGCAATAATATTAAAAACCTGTCAAGCAATTGAGAAGCCTTATGGTAATACGCAACGCATACTCGTACCAGTACAGGAAGAGAAACTAGAATATAAAAAAGCAGTGAAGAACAAGAGACGCCTTATGAGAAGGTTCATATTCATCCCAGTACATTCAAAGAAACGATAATATTAAAAACCCATGAAGTAAATGAAAAGAATTATGAAAATGCTTATACTCGTTCCAGTATAGGAAAAGAAACTAGAATATTAAAAACCAGTGAAGAAAAAGAGACGCCTTTTGAGCAGATTTATACTCGTGCCAGTACAAACAAAGAAACTATACTATTAAAAGCCTGTGAAACAATTGAAAAGCCATATGGGAATATTCATAATCATCCAAGTACAGAAAGAGAGACTAGAATATTAAAAACCAATGAAGACAAGGAGAAATCGTATGAGAAGGTTCATACTCGTCATGGTACAAACAAAGAAATGATAATTTAAAAAACCTGTGAAGGAGGCCACCAGGGAGCGCAGGCAAGATGGCTGCCTGATCTTCAAGCTCCCCGCATGGTCCCAGGAAACGAACTTAAAGCCATGCCTTGAACGTCTACGAGTCCTACTTCTCAGCAATTTTCGTGGAGGAGAACCGTTGGAGTGCACTTCGGAGTTTCTCCGGACGCTGGAGGTGCCGCCGTTCTCTCACCAGCGGCTTGTGATTTGCAGCCCTCTCCCTCCCCCAGACACCCGCGTGCAGGCTCCGAGCCGGGAGCGGAGTACCCTTTGGCCGCGAAGTGGGGGGAGGAGCTGGGCCTCCTGCCCGCACCCCACCCGCAGAACGGCGACTGCTACACCACTGAGGAACCGGACGGGCCTCGCAAGGACCCCTGTCAGCTGCCGGTTACCCGCTCCCCTGCCACAAGAGACTGATGCCGCACGGCTGCTTACGCAGGGGAAACACAGTGAGGGGCGCCGCGCGGGGCTCGACCAGAGGCACTCTGCTCCCCCCCCACTCTCGTTCCACCGGAGTTGGGTCTGAGGCCCCCCGCATCCCCTGGGCGCTCTGGAGGGGGCCCGGTGCCAGAGAAAGAGCACCGCCTGTCCCGCTACGAAGGGAGGAGCCGGGCCCGGGGCATCTCTGCCTGTTGCCGGTGATCCTCTCCGCCGCCGCATAGGACGGACGGAGCGCGGCCTCCAGTAGAGAAGACGCGGTGCGTACACCGCCACGAGGGACTCGACTTGAGGCACCGGGGGAGCCGTGTTCTCCCCGCTGACTCCACCGCCACTGCCACGATCAGGCCCGGGCCGATACGGGAGTGCGCCCGGGCATTACTTTGGTGTCCCGCACCCTCGCACCTGACCACCATTACAACGACGCCGGGGGCCCCTCTGCATGAGCCCCCTGGAGAGGCCAACAAGCGGTGGGGGAGCCCACGTGATCCTGCCCCCCTCGCCTGCCACCGCGGATCCTTCGGGGAGGCACTCCCTTGCTGGACTCCCTGGACTCAGTCTCACGCAACATAGAGGAGCTGCAATTCAGGTGAGAAACAGTGCCACCCCCTCCCGGGGGGCTCCCATGAGGCCCTCACCATCTCCCCGCAATTAATACATTGACACAGGGGGCTCGCCACATCGAAGGGGAGTGGGGCACTATGTCAGGCTATACTTGCCCCCTGAGGTGAGACCACCGGTGGAAAGCTCCCCTGCCCCCCCGGGAGGACTACCAGTGTGAACCAGGGACCCCATTGACTTAGGACCGCGCGGAAGGAGACTGCATTCCTGGCTAACCTATAGGGGTGCCCCATATACCGGAACCCTGATACTAGCACTCCACCACCTGTAAACAAATCTAGAGACCTGGCACACGCAGTGGGGCCTGCAACCTAGCCACCTGGGACTCTCCTGGAAGACATCTCGGGGGATCCCTGTGACCTGGGGCTATCGGCACCCCATGAACTGGAAAGAAACTCTCGCGAAATACCAGTTCACCCAAGGGCACCACAAAATGGAGACTGGCCCTACTATGTCACAGCCCCCTGATATGAACACTATGCAGAGTAATATCCAAACGATTCTTGAGGAGATCAGGGGTATGAGGACAGATATAGGGGCTAAATTAGCTGACCTAAAGGCCAAGGTTTCCACATTGGAGGACCGTGTGGAAGGGGTCGAGTGTAACCAGGTATCAACGGACCTCATTGAGGCGAAAATGGAAACTAGATTCCAGGAATTGCAGCGTCGCGAAGACGATCTCCGAGTTCAAGGTCGATGATATGGAAAATCGGGAGAGGAGAAACAACTTGAGAATTTTCGGCCTTGAGGAGACGGAAGGAGAGACCCCGGTGGGACTGGAAAGCAAAATTCAAGACATCATCAGAATCGTCCTGGATTCAGACTCTGGCGAAACCCTCCTGCTTGACAGGGTCCATCGGGCCGGCGGGGGGGCAGGGGTCCACGTTCAGTCCTAGCGAGATTTCACTATTACAGGGACAAAGCCAGGGTGCTGGAGAGGGCAAGAACCCTATGCGATATCCAACATGGCAACTCCAGGGTGACAATCTACCAGGATCTCTCGGCCCTCACACTTCAGATGAGGAAGAAATGTGGTCCTATCACCAGGTGGCTGCAAGAGAAGGGGACACGATATCACTGGGGTCATCCATTCCACCTAGCGTTCGAATGGCAAGCCCAGCGGTACCAGCTAGTGATGGAAGCGGACATTCGACGGGCCACAGAGGATCTCATAGGTAACGTTGCGGGTCCATCGGAGAGCCAGAACGAGAATAACGGGGATCGTGCTCGCGCTCCGCGTGGCCCGGACCTCTCCCAGGGGAAGTTAAAGGTCAAAGGCTCGCGCAAATTTCGGAAAACCAGACACCCCCCCACAGATCGGGGGGACCGTACATGATCATACAAAACAGAAACTAAGGTTTAATCTCCGTGCTGAAGGCTCGATTTGCATTTCTCTGCAGCCCGCGGTGTCCTGCGGATCCTGCTGGACACAGTGTTTTTCCCGCGCTTAGTGGGGAGTTCTTTGTTTGAATGATTTTGGTTAAATTTGATATGTTGCCTGTTCAGAGGCTGTTTAATGGTTTCATGAACTGTCACTCGACAACTCTCCACTGAGAAGTGCGGGCGGTTCTTTTCTGGCCCCGTGCTGGGGCGTGCTCTGTGGGAGGTGGGGGGGACTGGCGGGGTGCCGGAGTTTGGGCGCACAGTGATCAGGAGACGATACAGCCACCTCCCCACTGCTGACTAGCGAGGGCCGAGGTTTCATGGAGGAAGGCATGAAGGAAAGAGTCATATAAAGGAAATCTTTTTCCCGGGGCCGGGGTAGCGACCCTGGCGGTTCGTTGCCTGTTAGATCCCCGCCTGGGGACCCGGCGGCGAACGCCCCACAAAATGGGTAAAAGGGAGGGAGGGGGGGAAGAGGGGTGGGCGAGGGTGCTCTTTATGGGGTTCAGGGGGGGACAACCAGTTCAAATCACAATTAGTTCTACACCAGGCTCCGAATAGCAGACACTTAGAGGTGTTTAAAGTGCACACAGTGAAGGACGACAATGATTGAAGGAAGGATAGGCACGCTAAAGGTCAAAGGCCATAACTCTCAGAATGAGAGGTCTTTGACGAGCAACATGTTTCGCAAGCAACACCTAACAGTCCTTTTCCTACAGGTGACACACTACAGGCAGGGGAGGGAGTCCAGAATTAAGGGGAAAGAGATCGGGTGTAACTACTGGGCTTCGCACAGGAGCTCAAAGAAGGAGGGGGTGGATATTCTCCTGGGCAGGGCGTTCCATCTCACGGGAGTGGAGACCAAGAGGGGCTTTGGCGGCCGATTCCTAGGCATTAAGGGAACCTGCGAGGGGGAGCGCATCACCCTGGCCTCTTTATACGTGCCCAACTCAGGACAAATACATTTCGTTACTCAGATCTTTGATGTCATGGACGAATGGGTGGAGGGGGCCATGATACTGGGGGGGGGGCTTCAACCCTATAATGGACCCCTGGCTGGATTGGTGATCCGCGAAGGGAGGGGCACCCAAGGGTATTTCCAAGGACAACCTGGCCCTGCAGACCCTCCTGAGAGAGCACTCATGGGTGGACATCAGGCGCAAAACACATCCAGGCCAGGGCGGATACACCTTCTTTTCACCCCAGCACTGCTCCTACACCAGAATAGACCTCTTGTTAATCTCCGAAGAGGGGAAAAGGGTGGTGTGACAGCCAAAGGTGGAGGCCATAACCTGGTCAGACCACGAACTACTCATAGCTAACTGGTCTCTACCCATCTCCCCAAGATCTTCCCGATGGCGATGTAACGATACGCTTCTCAGGGATCTGGTGTTTCGCGATTTCATGAATCGGGAAATGTCGGCCTACTTTGAGACAAACGACAATGGTGAGACTGACATGCCTACAGTGTGGGAGGGTTCGAGACGTAAATGGGAGAGGGACCTAGTTGAGGGCAAACTCTGTACAGAGCTAGGAACCTGCAAGCCAAACTGGGCCTCCCGGGGACAGACCGGGGAGCTCTCCTAGAGGATATGCAGGGTAAAAGACAAGAATTCCACACGGTCCTCATAGGGGAAGTTGTCAAGAAAATTCGGAATACTAAGCAGAGGTATTATGAACAAGGAAACAGGGTGGGGACCCTCTTGGCGCAAAGGGCTTGGGGCTGTAGGGTTGAGAGAGGAGTCACTCATCTCAGGGATGGGGAGGGTGAGACTCACGGGGGTCGGGAGGAAATAGCGGAATGTTTTGCTGACTATTATAGCAAACTCTACTCCAGACAGGCAGACGAATCATTGGAGGATAACCGTGCCTAACTGGCGGAACACTCTTCTCTGCCTAGGTTGTCTGACATG
Organism: Ambystoma mexicanum; assembly: GCF_040938575.1. Lineage (NCBI taxonomy): Eukaryota > Metazoa > Chordata > Amphibia > Caudata > Ambystomatidae > Ambystoma > Ambystoma mexicanum. The sequence goes on from NC_090935.1 coordinate 575,749,037, forward strand.
GAACTGGGGGCTCTGGAGGGTGAGATAACAGAGGAGGAGGTGGAGGGCGCCATCAAGAGATTGAAGGCGGGAAAGGCACCGGGAGGGGATGGCTACACGGCGGACTTTTACAAGCAGACCCAATCTGTCCTGCTGAACTGGTTCCTAATTTGATTTGTTCAATCAAATTAGGAACCGAGACTCCATCCCGCCGACGTTCCTGCAGGCCCTCATTACTGTTATACCCAAACCTGGCAAAGACCACACAGAGTGTAGGTCATATAGACCCATCTCACTCCTAAATCTAGATGCTAAGATTTTCGCTAGAATCCTGGCTTCCAGGGCTGCCTTCCTCGCCTGATACACCCCGATCAAGCGGGATTTGTCTTGACCAGGCAGGGCTCTGACAACATGCGAAAAACACTTCATGTACTTACCTCGAGGGAGGTCCGTGACGAGGGCGCACTCTTTTTGGCCCTTGACGCGGAGAAAGCCTTCGACAGGGTCAGTTGGGCTTTCATGGGAGAAGTCTTTACGACACTGGGGATGGGCCCGAGATGGCTTGGTTGGATGTCCGTGCTATACTCCTCCCCCTCTGCTAGAGTGGTGGCCAATGGAACAGAGTCGAGGGCGTTTCCCCTCGAGCGTGGCACGTGGCAGGGATGCCCACTGTCTCCGCTAATCTACACACTTGTGATGGAACCATGGGCAATCTCGGTCCGCAACGATGCGGCCATCAGGGGAGTACAGGTAGGATACATGCAATGCAATATCTGCCTCTTTGCGGATGACGCACTACTCTACATCACAAGACCATCCCACACAGTCCCCCGAATGTTACAGGGTCTCTCGCGCTATGGGGAGCTATCAGGGTACAAAGTCAACCTTGAGAAATCAGTGGCGTTTATAGGGGGAAACCTGTCAGACCCAGAGACAGCCTTTGTGAATGGGCTCCCCTTTCAGCTACAGTAGGAGGGATTCCGGTATCTGGGGGTCCAGGTCACCCGTGATCCTGAGGGCTTATACCCGGCCAACTCCCCCCCCCCTTTGTTTTACAAAGGTAGCGGGCGCCCCTCTCTCGCAAGAACAGACATGATAACCTGTTCAGTGGTTATTAACCACTTGAGAGTTCGCAGCCACTGCTTTTACTCACTGTGCCTTTCACAGATGGGTAATATCCATTTGCATATCAGTCTTTGTCCTGCCCAGGGGCAGTCCAGCACCGAAATACAATGGCAATTCCAATCTGAACGAGAGTACCACCAGCAACCCCATACACGTGTTTCACCCTTGTTGGGGATCATCAGTGAGGTGAAGCTGATGCCTCTCTAAGCACAGTGAGAGGGAGACCACGTCTGGTTGCCCCCAGGAGACCTAGGGTTACCAATCCCAGGTTCCTTAAAAAATAGTTTTACAAAGGTAGCGGGCGCCCCTCTCTCGCAAGAACAGACATGATAACCTGTTCAGTGGTTATTAACCACTTGAGAGTTCGCAGCCACTGCTTTTACTCACTGTGCCTTTCACAGATGGGTAATATCCATTTGCATATCAGTCTTTGTCCTGCCCAGGGGCAGTCCAGCACCGAAATACAATGGCAATTCCAATCTGAACGAGAGTACCACCAGCAACCCCATACACATGTTTCACCCTTGTTGGGGATCATCAGTGAGGTGAAGCTGATGCCTCTCTAAGCACAGTGAGAGGGAGACCACGTCTGGTTGCCCCCAGGAGACCTAGGGTTACCAATCCCAGGTTCCTTAAAAAATAGTTTTACAAAGGTAGCGGGCGCCCCTCTCTCGCAAGAACAGACATGATAACCTGTTCAGTGGTTATTAACCACTTGAGAGTTCGCAGCCACTGCTTTTACTCACTGTGCCTTTCACAGATGGGTAATATCCATTTGCATATCAGTCTTTGTCCTGCCCAGGGGCAGTCCAGCACCGAAATACAATGGCAATTCCAATCTGAACGAGAGTACCACCAGCAACCCCATACACGTGTTTCACCCTTGTTGGGGATCATCAGTGAGGTGAAGCTGATGCCTCTCTAAGCACAGTGAGAGGGAGACCACGTCTGGTTGCCCCCAGGAGACCTAGGGTTACCAATCCCAGGTTCCTTAAAAAATAGTTTTACAAAGGTAGCGGGCGCCCCTCTCTCGCAAGAACAGACATGATAACCTGTTCAGTGGTTATTAACCACTTGAGAGTTCGCAGCCACTGCTTTTACTCACTGTGCCTTTCACAGATGGGTAATATCCATTTGCATATCAGTCTTTGTCCTGCCCAGGGGCAGTCCAGCACCGAAATACAATGGCAATTCCAATCTGAACGAGAGTACCACCAGCAACCCCATACACGTGTTTCACCCTTGTTGGGGATCATCAGTGAGGTGAAGCTGATGCCTCTCTAAGCACAGTGAGAGGGAGACCACGTCTGGTTGCCCCCAGGAGACCTAGGGTTACCAATCCCAGGTTCCTTAAAAAATAGTTTTACAAAGGTAGCGGGCTCCCCTCTCTCGCAAGAACAGACATGATAACCTGTTCAGTGGTTATTAACCACTTGAGAGTTCGCAGCCACTGCTTTTACTCACTGTGCCTTTCACAGATGGGTAATATCCATTGCATATCAGTCTTTGTCCTGCCCAGGGGCAGTCCAGCAACGAAATACAATGGCAATTCCAATCTGAACGAGAGTACCACCAGCAACCCCATACACGTGTTTCACCCTTGTTGGGGATCATCAGTGAGGTGAAGCTGATGCCTCTCTAAGCACAGTGAGAGGGAGACCACGTCTGGTTGCGCCCAGGAGACCTAGGGTTACCAATCCCAGGTTCCTTAAAAAATAGTTTTACAAAGGTAGCGGGCGCCCCTCTCTCGCAAGAACAGACATGATAACCTGTTCAGTGGTTATTAACCACTTGAGAGTTCGCAGCCACTGCTTTTACTCACTGTGCCTTTCACAGATGGGTAATATCCATTTGCATATCAGTCTTTGTCCTGCCCAGGGGCAGTCCAGCACCGAAATACAATGGCAATTCCAATCTGAACGAGAGTACCACCAGCAACCCCATACACGTGTTTCACCCTTGTTGGGGATCATCAGTGAGGTGAAGCTGATGCCTCTCTAAGCTTTGGTCTGCGATTAGAAGGGACATAGAGAGATGGGCAGGCTCAGGTCTTTCCTGGATGGCGATTCTTAATATTATAAAAATGGTAATCCTCCCCAAATTTTGGTTCCTCTTTCAAATGCTCCCGGTGCTGCTCCCCAAAACATTCTTCACGGAAACAAAGCGAGTCCTTCTCAACTTCCTCTGGTTGGATAAAAAACATAGAATCTCTTACGAGGTATTAACCAGGCTTAAAGAGGATGGAGGGGTGGGATATCCCGACTTGGAAACGTACTACAGGGATTCCCAACTGAGGGTTTTGGTTGATCACTTTACCCCGGGTACGAAAAAGCAATGGGTGGCTATGGACAACAGGCCCCTCACGCCTGTCACAATAGAGGAATTGCTCTGGGTCCCAAGGAAGAAGATCCCTAGAAGCGTCCTGAATCACCCAGTCCTAAAAGTGTTGTGGTCCCTTTGGAAGGAGGGAGGAGGCTATTATCGCTGGCTTACAACCTGGCCCTCTCCGCTAAGCTGCATATGGCGCCCCCCTTTCCTGGCCAAGATAGCGGAACCAGCGGCATACCAAAAGTGGTTTGAGGCAGGCCTCAGCAGGACTGGCCACCTCTGGGTGGGAGGTTCGTTCTTACCCCTTAGTGACTTGGAGGAGATCCTGGGAATAGGCACCATATCCCCCTTCCGCTATCTCCAACTTAAGGGAGTCCTCACTGAACCATCTTGGGGGGACACCCTCCGGAGAGACCTTATAGAATTTGAAAAACTCCTTCTCTCCGTGAGGGGCTCCAAGGGGATAATATCTCGCCTCTATAAGCTCTTCCTGTTGTCTGTCCCAAGGGACCCTCCACCTGCACATATACAATGGGGAAGGGACCTGGGAGAGGAAATTGACGACGAAATGTGGGCCAAAATGTGTAGGCGGGCCAATCGCTCCACGGCCTCCCCTCAGTATCGCCATCAAACCCTCAAAGTATTACACCGTTGGCATTACCGGCCGCAGAGGATCGCTAGCATGATGCCAGGTTACGACCCACATTGCTGGAAGTGCAAGACTGAAAGGGGGGATTACATTCACATGTGGTGGGGGTGCCGGGCGGTTCGAGAATACTGGGAAAAGGTACTGACCTGGATCAGGGGGGTGGACGGGGTGGAGCGGTCTCCCTGCCCTTGGCTTCTTCTCTTTGGGATTGATACCAGGGAGGATCAGGAAAACACCCAAGACCACATGCTACAGATTATGTTGGTAGTGGCCAGGTGCTGCCTAGCGCAAAAATGGAAAAACCCCGGAATGCCGGAGGAAAAAACATGGGTCACCAAAGTACGGGCCATTTATGATATGGGATTTCTCACACATCTACTGGACAAATCTAAGTCCAACAGCGAAGAAATATGGCTCCCCTTCTTTGATAAATATGGTTGCCCAGTGTGATGTTATACACCAAAGTTGGAAGATTCCCCCCTTGGGGGGGCTAGCCCAGTGTGCACTTTTCGATTACGAGTCTCTCAAGGCTTGGCTCTTGACTTTTGCGTGCTATGTGCACATCGTGAAGACATTGCTCTGCTCCTTCGGAGCCTGTCAAACTTACAACCAGTGAGAACCCGAACTGGAGGGGGGCTGAGGGGAGGGATGGGGTTAGGGGGTACGTTATAATTGGTTTCTTGCTTACTCACGTTTAAATAAGCTCTGTATTGTTGTAACACATGTATGAAACCTAATAAAATACTATTTTCAACAAAAAAAAAAACCTGTGAAGCAATTGAGAAGCCTTATGGGAATACTCATACTCATCCCAGTACAGGAAAGGAGACTAGAATATTAAAAACCAGTGAAGACCAAGAAAAGTCATATGAGAAGGTTCATACTTGTTCCAGTGCAAATAAAGAGACTATAATATTAAAAACCTGTGAAGCCAGTAAAAACCATTATTGGAATACTCATACTCATCCCAGAAGCTAAAGAGCATATCAAATTGATGTTTAGAAGAGTAAATGAGAATCCTTACTATAACGCTCATACTCCTCCCAATGAGAGAGAAAAAAACATCCTATTAAAACCCAGACAAGGGAATCTTCAGGTTCAGCTAAAACAAGAGAGACTAAGTCAAGAATAGTTCCCAAAAACCAGGGAAAGCATCAAAGGAGAGATTTGTAAATCCGTAATAGCCTTATCCGGGGGAAAGGAGGAAACCCCTATTGATAAAGGAAACCATAATGAAGACAAGCAGGTAGCTAAAGAATATAATACTAGAGAAAAAAAGTAAAGTTCATGAAAGTGCTGGATGAACTATAGGATTTTACATAAGCAGCCACCAGAGATTATTTCAAGATATCCTATTGGACTGAAGTTTGCAAGAAGTGATCACACCAGGAGAAGGGAGTCATTATCTTGTCCTTAGTTATTAGGTTAGTGCTAGGGTCAGATAGGGTTAGTTAGGACAGTGGACCGATAACTTTAAACTTTCAATGATGACTTTCAATGAAACTTTCAATGATGACTGGCACCTTAGTTAGTTTGTTAGGTATGGACGCCCCATAGAATGTGTCAGCCTTGGTCAGCACAACATGGGTTCCCCTGGGAAAATCAAAGAGAAGAGGAAGCACGTTGTGGTGAAGATCATTTCTTCAGATCATTCGCCAACTTGTAGTGAAAAAGGAGGCAGGTTTGAAAGCATAATAAGCAGACCTTATTTACCCTCCATGTTAAAGTGATTGTAAAACAAACTCTTAAGGACGAAAGGGGAATATAAACAAAAAGCCCAGGACAGATGATTCTTTCTCTTTCTCTCCATTTATATAATCTTTGTCATTATCCTCTTCATCATCCCTATCTTCAATTTCTTAATCCAGTTACTTAGAATATTCACAGGAGGAACACGAAGGAAAAAACCTGACAAGAGAAATTGGGCCTGACTTTGTGGAAAAGGTGGTGGTTGTATGAGTTTCAAGTCCAAACACCACAGTGCCTCTGTTGATCAAAAAGTACTTCACTTTAAACATACATCCACAAAGGGATCTTAAAGGAATTGAGTGAACCAGAAAAGATTGCAATGCCTAGGATCCTATCTTAATGTGTTGCTTTCACTAGCAAAGAAAAATCTATACATGAGAATATTCAGATTGTTCAAATTCTTACTTGTATTTTAGGCCATTCCTCCATGGCAGATGATACTTCACTACAACACACAGTTGATAAAAAGGTGGCTGTTGCAATTAAAAAGATGCATAAGATTCCCCACTTATGCTTCATACACTTCCCAGGCAATGTGATACAGCTTAAAAGATCTATGTAAGGCCTTCTTTTATGGATTGTGCCCCTATCCTGAATACTATGAAGAGGCATGTACAATTTGTATTTGACTTATGATTGGATGGAGTCTGGGCTTCAGTCATGATGATGGCGGATGCTGTTTCTTGAAAGGAGATACATACATGTCAGGAATCGGCATGCCAAGAGTAACTACAAAACAACTGCCACAAAGTAGCCTTCTGAGGGAGCACTGCTGTTCGGGGACCAACTGGAAGAAAAAGTACACAGTATATTTTGCATGATAAGCATGCAAAAAATCTGAGAAAGAGGAAATAGTCCTATAAGTACGGATTAAATAGCTATAGAAGACTGTACAATCTTCCTCCTTCTTTTGGGAACAGATTTCAAAGATGTAGGAACAAAACAAGACAACCAGCTTCCAAGCCATCGCCAGCTCAGAATCAGAGAACCTGGCAATTACAGCAATCTTTTAGATTGTCCTTATTTGCAGACAGATGGATGAAGTGACATCAGATCAATAGGTCTTGAAAATCTTGTGGTGGCATACAAGATCAAATTCTTCATTCTTCTGGCACAGTCAGACATGGTCCTTACTACTCTGACCAAAAAGGAAATCAAGAGGAGGGAAAATATGCTGGGCAATTCAGAACTATTGCAGAATGAGGTCATCATGAAGGTTCTGTTAGAAGAACAGGGAGGAGGATTCTACTCCTGGCTCTGCTTCCTCTGGAGAATTCAGGATCGTACTGGGCTTAAAAGTCCATAACATATTTGTTGAGTACAAACATTTGAAAATGGTTGGGGGGGGTCAGGATGATTACTCAATTTTCTCAAACTAACAAGCAAATTTGAAAGATTTTCAAGAAACACTGGTCTATCCTGTTACTAGATGAGGATTTGAAGAACTATATCTCAGACAAACCTGAATTTGTTTAAACCAAAACACCCACTTGGAAAACCAATTGAGCCCTAGCTTTATGAGAAATCTCATTGACACATTTCATCAAGCTGTTGTTAAGGACATGTTGATATATAGCAAACAAAGAAGGCATAAATGCTACAGCTTTAATCAAAATCATGAAGAATCAATAGCCCTTAGAAGATTACAAACATATGAGGATCTGATCCTCAAGGAGGCCGATACAATATAAAGGGGAATATAGTGATCTCAAATAAGATTGACTATATTAAGATGGCTGAGGATTACCTCGAACAACCACATTGTTATCTAAGAATTAATCAAGACTATCTAAAAAGAACAATATTTGATTTCAGAGAGCTTGCTGCCAAATGGTATCATATATAATTGAGACAAGAGGCACGTAGCACCAGCGTGTGAGTCCGGCGAGAGCCCAGTCTCTCCCAGTCACTACTGGGCCATGACTGGAGTGCGAGCACCCAGGAATGCATCATCTACATTGCTTCATTGCTTCATTGTTTCTATTCGGGATAATCCAGTCAGCACGGAGAAAGGACAATTGCCGAACACTGCCTCCCACAAGCTACCATGGGATGCAGGATACCATATAACACCGGCATTGTCAGCTTCTCCCACCATGGCGCACACTGGTCCTCGAACGCGCCAGCAACAGCGGCTACAAGGAGGCTTAGTGTAGGAGAACACGGATGAGTGTGTCGTCCCTGCGGAAGTGAGTGCCAGCATTAAAAATGCTTTTAAAGCACATGCATTACATGCTCAACACACAGTCACAGGCAATCGACATGACATCACCGATGCAGAACTGATTGAACCTGCTAATGTTGACTATACAGTGTTTTTGATATCCCCTGTTGCATGGTGACCCCTCCTGGGAGCATGGTAGCTCCCAGGATGTTGTAATGGGTCACGTGGCCCAGCCACTTGACCAACTTAATAAAAGGACTGAGCCGCTTCTGGCTCAGCAGTCACTCCATCACGAAACTCCAGCGTTGTTCTTGGAGCACCATGCTGGTGCTGCGCTGTGTGTGTGCTGGGCCCAAGGACGGGGCACAGCTTAAGGACGGTGCCCCTGCCGGGCAACGCCGTCCGGAAGGTGACCCTGCCGGGCAACGCCGTCCGGACGGTGACCCTGCCGGGCAACGCCGTCCCTGTGGGTCCCCCCTAACCATGTGAGGTGGGTTGGGGAAGGTGACCCCGGCCTGGGTGCCCCCAGAGCCGGGGCCGCGGTGAGCCGGGCGCCCCCGGCCACGTGCGGAGTTCCGGTGTTCCCGGAGCGGGTGAGGTGACTCCCGCCCTTGTGTCTGCAGCGTGAGCGCTGCGCCCATGTGTGTCGTCGGGTGCCCCCGACACGAGCATGGGGACTGCCCGGTGACCCAGAGAAGCCCCCAACAATGGCGACGAGGTAAGTGGCCCCGCGTGCCCCGAAGAAGATATGGTGCGGGCCCATCTCCAACTGGGCCCGCTTAGAAGAAAAGGGAAGCGGCTGCCCTTCCCCCATGTGGGAGAGGGTCTGCGGTGTCAGCCGCGGGAGCTGCTGCCCCCCTCGCTGATCCGAGGAGAGGTGATTTCAGCGGCGGTGGCTGCGTGAGCTGCCCCCTTCATTGCCCGTGGGCGGGAGGACGGCCACAAAGAAAATAGAGGCGGCGCGAGCTGCGAAGGAGTCAGCTGGTAAGGGGGGCCGCTGTACAGCTGAGGCGGCCCCGAACAATGAGCGACGTCGGCCGCAGCACTTCCACCGTGCTGGGGCCGCCAAACAGCTGAGGTGGCCCCCCCACCCCGAGGGTGGATCTGCGCTGTTCCCTGTGGACGAGGAACATACGGGAGGCCATGTCACGAGGAGGTGGCGCTGCCCCTCCCATCCGCGAGCCGCGGAGCTGAGGGAGCGGCGGTGGCCGCGTGAAGACCGGGATGGAGGTCAGCTGCTTTGCCTCAACCCGCGGCCCGCGTACCATGCAGAGGCTGGGCCCGTGTGCTGGTGGGGCTCAAGCGGGGCATCGGGGCATTGCCGGCCGCGTGGCGTGCTGCCCCTCCCCCGCCGAATGGTGGAAGAAGCAGTTTGTCGCCCGCGGCGGGGAGGGGAGGTGCGTGCCCCCATGAGGGCAGTGGAGCAACTTCCACTGCATCCGCCACAAGGGGAACGGGCGTGGCCCAAGAGACTCTGGGCGAGGAAAAAAAAAACAATGATGCAGGCCCAAATGCAACTGGGCCTGCGATAGCAAAATGGAGGCGAGCTGCCCCTCCTCCCCACCCAGTGGAGGGAGCCCCCCGGGAGCTGTGCTTGGACGCAGCAGAGCGTCTCACAAAGGCCCATTACAGGCTCAACAAATACGACAGCGGGCCCAATTCCAGCTGGGCCCAGAACAGCGAAATGAAAACAACGGAGCCCTGCAACACCCTGAATGCTGCGGCTGCCCCACTCCCCACCCTCCATTACATAACAAGAACGATGTCGGCCCCAACAGTACCCGGCTCTCCAGGGGTGATCAGCGGCAATGCTCCATTCCGGAGCCAAGAAGAGGAGAAGAAGCGCAACGGCGGGTCTGCCGCCGGGGTGCCCTGATGCCATCACGGGAGCACCGAGACTATGGACTTGGCCGATGTGGCCCCTGGGCCTACCCAGGTGCGGCTTTGCCAGCCCTAGTTTTTACTTTTGGTGGTGGACAAGGGGAACATTAAGGAAGACCCTAGGTGGTCTCCTGCAGCACCACTAGTGCAGAAGATGAGCCTTGTCACCGATGGCCCCGGGAGGTCCGAGGGTTGGCCGACACTGCCGTGCGTGGAATGGCCCAGCGGGTGGACAATGTGGTGTGGTGTACCTGTGTACACAAAGAATGTTTTATGTAGTGCCAGTGGCACGCACTTGTGGTTTGTGTATTAGTTGAACCACTCACCCAGGTTAATAAAGTGGTGAACAATTAGTAGAGTGGTGATAGGAGTAGTACTATGTAGCATCTTAAGTTTGTTTTGTTGCTTATTAAAAAAAATGGAGTGGTGTTGCATGGTGACCCCTCCTGGGAGCATGGTAGCTCCCAGGATGTTGTAATGGGTCACGTGGCCCAGCCACGTGACCAACCTAATAAAAGGACTGAGCTGCTACCGGCTCAGCAGTCACTCCATCACGAGACTCCAGCGTTGTTCTTGGAGCACCATGCTGGTGCTGCGCTGTGTGTGTGCTGGGCCCAAGGACGGGGCACGGCTTAAGGACGGTGCCCCTGCCGGGCAACGCCGTCCGGACGGTGCCCCTGCCGGGCAACGCCATCCCTGTGGGTCCCCCCTAACCATGTGAGGCGGGTTGGGGAAGGCGACCCCGGCCTGGGTGCCCCCAGGGCCGGGGCCGCGGTGAGCCGGGTGCCCCCGGCCACGTGCGGAGTTCCAGTGTTCCCGGAGCGGGTGAGGTGACCCCCGCCCTTGTGTCTGCAGCGTGAGCGCTGCGCCCATGTGTGTCGGCGGGTGCCCCCGACACGGGCATGGGGGCTGCCCGGTGACCCGGAGCAGCCACCAACATCCCCCACGAAACAAAATGTTGAAACTGACAAACTAAAGCTAGAGCATAATCTAAATTCACCCCCTTCACCTCTACAGACACTACAAGCTCCACCTGTGTGGAATGTTAATCAAGATATTCACTGTTGCACTCGAGCTTCTACTCATGGCGAGGCTTTGCTATCGCTCATAGATTCCTCCCAGCCTTACCTCACGTAACACTCACAGAACTCCAGAAAACCCAAGAGGGTCGTGACCCTATGGGCACATCCATAAAGGCAAGGTCCCACTGCTCAACAACACAGCTCTCATCAATATCAAGCACAGACATTCTCGTGTGTCCAATGCTCAACAATGGAAAATGGCGAGAACTGTGTCCAGTAGCCCGTACATCTTTGGGAGCTCCTGTTTTGAATTCGTGAATACATAAAGAACAAAATGGTTATAGTGCCTGTCCGATGCCACCAGTGAAAAATCCACCTACTCAAAATGCCTTTCAAGCAATTCATGTGGAACCAGAACACTCTATTGCAAGCGGAGGTCAGAAAAGAGATAACTCTCCAATAAGTGATTTGAGCAACTCGACTGAAGTGAGTGAGCTGCACTATCACAATAACAACGAGATTATCAAAGACAAGACCCAGTTGTCAGTAGCTGCGGGGCATACAAATCCACAATAATATAATGGCAGCATTATCCATTTCGCTCGCTCCCTTCCTAAAACTTTATGAAACGATTAATTACAGCATCAAATATTGTGCAACATTGCTCGCCATGATGCACACAAAACTGCTTTGCTTGGAGACGTTTACTACCAAAGTCCAAGGTAAACTTGACCATGTGGCAGAAACGTCATGACTTGGCCAGTGGTGACCACATGGAAAAAGCCATTATGATGGCAACCTTGATGGATTCCAGGAAATGGATTAGAAAACAGCTTAGTGGGGCGTCAACATCTAAACCACTGAATGCAACCAAGAAAGGCGGGCCAGTTGTTGATGTGGGAAGTCTGGTGCATTCTCCTGGGAGACCTGATAGAGATAAGTCCAGCGAGCAGACAAAGACTCACGTCCCACAAAAAGACCACCTCGCAAAGCAAAAGCGGTCTGAGAATATCCACACGGCCCTACCCATCACGAGAGAGTGGCTCCAGGCTGATGAGTCCATAAGTATGTTAGAAGCAATAAATGTGACGAATGTATTCTCAAAAGCCAGTATGGTGTTAAACATTGGCGATACGGAGAATGTACCAGAATGCACCAAAAAAAATACCACCTTAAACATCATTAGACAATGTGACCCTTCCAATCAGGAGGACGGAGTATTCTCAATATTAAAAAAAAAAACTGCAGTTACATACAAAGAACCCTTCCGCCCTGGCAAAGGCACCTCTCTTGCAGCCTTAAAAAAGAAACCTAAGAATGTCAAATGTGGTTTCCAGCCTAAATGAAATGACTCTCGTGCATTCCTTAGAAACTTGACAACACTCCCCGTCGCTCGAACATCGATGAAACTGATCAACAGAAAAGAAACAAGTGCAGACCTAAGGCACTCAAGCTTTTTTACTCAAGATACTATAGCACCACCAATGCAATCCAACAACAACGATTGAATGACAAGACAAGGTCAATACCAGACAATTGTGTCAGGTGACCAATCTTGATGACACTGACTTGATAGACGATCTGTCACAATATCTAGAGGAAAATAACCTTGAGGAATCAATTCAAGACACCTTGTCTGAGCCACAGGTCAGAGCTTGGGGACCGCTATGCACACAGACTGACAAGAGTGGTATGAGAACACCAGAGCGAAGGAATGAAAAGAAAAAGCTGCAGCAAATAGCTAGCTCACCAATATTCCTAACACTTTCAGAAAGACGATGAAATCTACATTGAAATGCAATCAAGAATCATTATCAAATTAAGGATACCAAAGCGGCAAAGCCAAATGATCTAAACCCAAGAGTGCTCAGAGAGAGGGAAAAACCAATGTTAATACCGCCTCGCAGACGCACAATGATATCTGCCGGCGCAACAGCATCAGTGGAGAAAATTAATCCAGAAAACATTTTGACACCTAGAAAAAGAAATGTGATGTTCTTACTTCATTTTGTCCCTGCACATAGAACCATTGCATCAAACTATAACGCAATAGTCGAATACGTAGAGGAATCTAGGAGTGATTGGGTGATTATTCATGTGAAGTCCCAGCTGATCAGAAACATGCTATTTGAGGCCAATTCCGCTTTATTACCATTTGGATTCGAGCTGAGAGAGCGCCTGACCAAATAATGTACGACATGACAATGAAAGCAAAACTCCAAATTATGGAAGCAAAACAACTACTGCACTGCGCCCAGTACTGAGCTCTGTTAAAACTTTGGATGCCCAGATGGGCCCCCTGAAATTCACCATCAGCAACAAGTCTGCGCAAAATCGGCAGGTGATCGATCTCTACAGCCCGATAGACAATCCAGGTGTTGAAACTGATTGGGGTTGGTTATCAAAAGCCCTGGTAGCTCCTAAGCAATATTAGCAAGATGACACTCAGATCGAGCAATGTCGAAGTTTGATTTCCTGGAACACAAAAGGATTCAAACACCTGTTCAATCACACATCTCTGAATTTGAATTGTCACACAATAATTTGCCTACAGGAGACCCAGCTTCATAGACCACCGGTACCTGATGGATATACAATGCTTATAAACCCTGCAGAAAAAGATCACAAGGAAGACCATATGCCAGTATAATTACTATGATCAAACATGATCAATGTTTTCAAGTGGTAAAAACTTCTAACCCAGACCCCTTTGTTCAGTGGACAGTTCTTCAGCATAAGTACTCTGAAGAAAATGATCCCTCGCATACGGTAGTGATAAATCCGTACTAGATTCCGGCAATGATTTCTTCATTCAAGTTTCTACAAACTGTATCTCACATTATTGACGAGTCCTACACAACATTAAGCAATCCACACTTCTTAATCTATGGAGATCTAAATCTTAAATGTCTCGACAAAGATAGTAAACCATTAAAAAGAACAACACCAAATCTAAACATGTTGACCTCGAGAAGAAGTCAAATGTGGATGCAAAAAATGAACCTTCGAGATTGTTACATGCTAAATGGCCAGACGGTTGGAGATATACCAGGAAGGGAAACCTGGAGAGGCAATCATTTAGCTTCAACAATAGACTACATATGGTCTTCTCAAAACTTTCTCCACAACATTAAACTACTCGACATTACGATACAAGAAAGCAGCAATCATGATTCCCTGGTTCTTACCTGGAAACTTAAAAGCACACAACCCGCTATACATCATCCGGGGAAAAAATCTAAATCTACCAAGGGGGAAACCGACTAAAAATCACACAAAAATACCTCTTGTCGATTAATGCACAATATTTAAAGCTGCGCAATGTCCATAAACTTGGATTATGCTACACCCCTCTTCTTGCAAGCTACCAGGTAGTAAAGACGAGACTCGAATGACCGTGCATGAAACCTAAGCATTAATTCAGTGCAGCCGTTGTTGAGCAGCGGAAACGTCTCCAAGCTGACTTAAAACAGCTAAAGAAAATCTGCAAGAACTCCTTGAAATACATTTAAAAAAGAAAACAGCAATACAAGAACCGGTTGATCAGCTTCAAATTGCTGCGTGATCAAGAGCAGGCTGAATTAATGCTCAAAGCAATATGCGATCCAAACAGCAACGATACATGGTCCATAATCATTCAGAAAATGATTAATCAAAAAGCGCGTCTGAGCAGTGAGGTTTCAGAACAGTGTTGGGTTGACCATTACTCCAAAGTTTTCTGCATATCCGGTTGGAAACGATACTAAAAAGTTGAATACAATGCCAAAACCTGAAACATCTACATCACTAAGGATGAAATTAGGGAAGCAATTACCAAGCTTAAGCATTCAAACGTGGCAGGCCCAGATGGCCTCACAAATAGCATCCCGAAAGCAGACCCAGAAAATTGGGCCATATTCATCTCTGCACTACTCAACTACATTATGGCTGCCAATGAGTTACCGACGTCATGGACGACAGCCATCGTCCCAATATTTAAAAAAGGGTATAGAGCAGACCCATCACATTACAGGCCAATAGTGTTACTGGATGTAATTGGAAAACTTTTTGATTCATATCTACTAAAAAAGCTGACAAGATTGGCGAAAATGGCTAACATCATCGACCCTAGAAAAACGAAATTCACAAACGGTGTTGGCACCGACCTCAATCTCTTTCTCCTCAATGTCTTGAAACTACAGTCATTTAAAAACAAATCAAATCTGTACTTATTATCATGTAATATCATTAATGGAACTCAATATGGCCGCACTTTAACTTGTAAGGCATTGATCCCTTGTTTATGTTGTGGCCTCTAGCTGCCAGAAACCCCTCCTCAATATGTGCACTGGATGGGTGGAAAATGTGTGATCAAGCGACAAGTCGGTCGCAAAACGTAACACTGCTGAATTTTTGGCATTTTGTACTTTGGGAACTTTACATATTCGTGGTTTCTAATGTGCATGATGCAC
Source organism: Ambystoma mexicanum (assembly GCF_040938575.1). Lineage (NCBI taxonomy): Eukaryota > Metazoa > Chordata > Amphibia > Caudata > Ambystomatidae > Ambystoma > Ambystoma mexicanum. The sequence continues at coordinate 575,764,385 of NC_090935.1, forward strand.
TAATAAAATAACGGTGGACTTGGATTCCTGGTGGTTACAAAGTTTGCAGACTTTGAAGAGTGCTCCTCTATCTTTTGTTGCACACCACAGCAGAACTTTGGCATATATATAGACAAAAAGATAATGCTCCAAAAAAAACTATTTTTTAGAAGAGATGAGACTGCTAGGGCTAGACGGTCGGAGCAACTAAAAAAAATTTCCAGGCAAGGGACGTGAAAAAACACAAGGCCGAGGAGGAAAAAGAAAACAAGGAGGGGACAAAGGAGCAAGCAGTCCCGAGTCAGATGGGAATTCAAGAACACGCTCTGGCAAGAAAACACAGAAATGAAGAACACCATCATTACTGACAACAGCATTATTAACTTGTCTAACTATACTCTCAATGTGGACCAAATCAAAGTTTTACAGTATGGGTTCAATTTTTGTCCAACTTCTTCATATGATTACGCCGAAACCAGGATTGATTTTTTCAAATACATGCGTAAAATAAGATTTCAAAAATTCTTCATCTTGAATCCACCAAAAATGAAACCTAAAGAAATTTTTCAAGGCAAAACAGCAATAGGTAGAGAGGACCTTGATGCTCTGCTTGACTTGGCTGAACTAGAATCTATGGGAAATGACGAGGAGGATACTCCAGATATCTCTCTAGAAACACTCAATATATAGACCGACTGGCCCATGAGAAGTAAACTGAAAGTAAAATCACGGTTCAATCCTATGTTTCAACCTGGAGGGAAAATAGAAGCTTTCCAAGACTTGATCATTCATGACCTTCAAAAAGCCTGGTTTAAAACAACCAAAATGAAACCTCATTTTTCCCTTAAAGGAAGACAGCAGTATCATCATTAAAGCCTCTGACAATGGTACTAATATTGTTATCCAAAACCGAACAGATTACATCAGGGAAGCACAAAGACAACTATTAAACACCAGCTGTTATGAAAAACTCGAAGAAAATCCCACAGAGAGAATAAAACTAAAAGTGGAGTGCTTACTAAAGAAATGGTCCGATTTGGGCCTCTTGGATGAGGATGATTGCAGATTCCTCTTCAATAAATTTCCCAGCATACCGACTATATATTTCCTCCCGAAGATCCATAAACATTCCACCAATCCTCCTGGTCGTCCCATTGTAACTCTGAATGGAGCGTCTTTAGAAAACATCTCAAACTATGTGGACCAGACTCTCCTACCACTCGTATTTACTCTACCATCGTACTTGCGAGACATGAACGATTTCCTCAGTAAAATCGAAGGAAAAGCATGGGAAGAAAACTATCGGGGTAATTCATAGAATCCAGCGCACAAGTGGCGCACGTGGCTGGCGCACAGTGTGCGCGTGCGACCGTCTGCGCCAGCCGCGTGCGCTAAAATCTGTTTCCACGCACAGCGTATTCATGGATTTCAACATCCAAAACCAGCCGTGGCGCAGAGTGGCGCAGCAACCCTGCAGCAGCGGCAATTACGCCCCCAACCCCTCCCCGTGCGCCATGCACAGCGCACAAATCCCGTACATGGCGCACAGGCCATTGGACCAGCATACAGCCCGCCAACCACGAAAACGCCTGTAAAACTCCCCGCGCACCCCTCCGAATGCATGTACACCCCGGCGCGGGGAGTATCACACGCGATTGGCCCTGTGCGAAGCGTGGTACGTGTATTACTGGGGCTCGTGGGGAGTTTCACACGCGACTGGCCCTGTGCGAGCGTGGTACGTGTATTTCGGGGGTGCACAGGAAGGTTCACACGCGATTGGCCCTGTGCGAGCGGGGTACGTGTATTACTGGGGTTCGCGGGGAGTTTCACACGCGATTGGCCTGTGTGAGCGTGGTACGTGTATTTCGGGGGTGAGCGGGACGTTTCACATGCAATTGGCCCTGTGCGAGCATGGTACGTGTATTACGGGGGTGCGCGGGAAGTTTCACATGCGATTGGCCCTGTGCGAGCGGGGTACGTGTATTTCGGGGGTGCGTGGGAAGTTTCACACGCGATTGGCCCTGTGCGAGCGGGGTATGTGTATTTCAGGGGTGCGGGGGAAGTTTCACACGCGATTGGCCCTGTGCGAGCGGGGTACGTGTATTTCGGGGGTGCACAGGAGGTTTCACACGCGATTGGCCCTGTGCGAGCGGGGTACGTGTATTACTGGAGTGCGTGGGGAGTTTCACACACGATTGGCCCTGTGCGAGCGGTGTGCGTGTATTACAGGGGTTCGCGGGGAGTTTAACACGCGATTTTGGCATCAGAGTGGGGTATGTGTATTTCGGGGTGCGCGTGAAGTTTCACATGCGATTTCGCTGTCAGAGCGGGGTATGTGTATTTCGGGGGTGTGCGTGAAGTTTTACAAGCGATTTCGCTGTCAGAGCGGGGTATGTGTATCCAGTGGGGTGCGCAGGGATTCCCACATGTGAATTGGCAGTGTGGGTCCTCCCAGGTGTCCCCTCTACCCCTTCCATGGCCCCTGCAGGCAGCCCACACCACAGGGGACTACCCTGCACCCCTGGTCATGTCCCTCAGGCAGCCCATCCACCATGGGCATGCCCCCCAGCCAAGCCACATGTCACCTTGCAATACGATCACCAACTCATGTCCCCAGCACCCCCACCCCCCAGCAGTGAGGGGCACCTGCAACCAGGCCCCCACTCATGTCCCCCTGCACCCCCACCCCCCAGCAGTGATGGGCACCTGCTAGCAGGCCCCCACTCATGTCCCCCTGCACCCCCACCCCCCAGCAGTGAGGGGCACCTGCCAGCAGGCCTCCACTCTTGTCCCCCTGTACCCCCACCCCCCAGCAGTGAGGGGCACCTGCCAGCAGGCCCCCACTCATGTCCCACTCATGTCCCCCTGCCCTCCCACCCAGCGGCAGTGAGGGGCACCTGCCAGCAGGCCCCCACTCATGTCCCACTCATGTCCCCCAGCACCCCCACCCCCCAGCAGTGAGGGGCACCTGCCAGCAGGCCCCCACTCATGTCCCCCCCAACATGTCAACATGACCCACAATCATGGCCCTCATGGGCACCAAAATTCCATGGCACGCTACCCCTGCCCAAATAACCAACCAAGCATAACATACACCCCACAATGAAATGCCCATTACATGAAGCAACCCAAACGGCATGTATGTACATCAACACATGTCGTCACACACACACAATGGGTGTCAGTGAATGTGAAAACCCACATCGTGACATGGATGAAACCAATTGATAGAATACCACACATTGAAGTACGGGAAAAAATGTATTGAACAAAAAATGTGGTGAAAGAAATTCAAAGACCAAACAATGTACATAAGGAAAACAATGCAGAATGTCACATAATGATAAAGGAAATCAGAATCCAAAATATATGAAATCAAAAATGTCTCCAAAGTCTCCTTCCAACAAAGCAAATCCAAACAGAAATGAAAAAGTAAAATCCATTGCTCCATGGAAAAATCAAAAAAGAAAATGCCGAAAAATCCACACTCCAACTATTTACAAGGATGAAATCTTGTATCCATGAGCCCAACTGTCCAAATGAAACCTACAAAAATACACTAACTAATGAAGAACTATATAAAAAAATGTGGGGTATTGTCCAAGCGCCCCAAAAAAAAATGAAAACAAAAATGAAACCTAACACTAACTATTTACAATGGCAGCGGGCTAGTCCGACGGCTCACTTTTTGATGTCCCGGTCCAGGGCATCATCGAACTCCAGCTCATTGTCCTGGAGGTGGTCCTCTTCCATGGCCCCGAGGGTTCGCAGGGACGATGACATGTTGCCCTCCAACTCCCTGCGAATTGCCTCGAGGCACTCGGCCCGCCTCAGGGCCCTGCGCATGGAGTTCTCTGCCCTGACCATTGTGAGCCGTGCCTCTTCCACCCGCTGCCGCTCTGCATCTATGGCGTGGCCCAACTGCTGCCACACGGAAGACACTTGCAATCCTGGGTCCTCCTGCCCTCTGGCCGATGCCTGCCCCTCCGATGTTGAAGGCCCCGAGCCATCATTGCTCCCACCATGTTGCTGCTGCTGCTGTGCCTGCGCCCTGGCTCTTGCTGCCTGCATGTCCTCCTCTGGCTGGGGTGCAGTCGTCGTGGTGGCCACCCCTGCTGGACGTCCGACTCCCGACTGTGGCAGGCATGTGTCCTCCACCAGCCTCGCTGCTGGGTCAGAGGCAGCTCCACACGGTACACAGGTGATACATGGTGTAGTGATACACGAAATTGCAGCCTTGCCAATCAGGGCTTTAGATGACAGCATTAGCCGCTGAAAGCCAATAGTGTATTCAAAGTATGTTCTAAAAATGCTGACAGTAGTCTGTTGTAGCACTTCCATTATGCAGTAGTGAGCTACAAGGAATATGCAGGCCTAGTATGAAATAGGTCACATTATGCATTGTTGATAGACAGGCAGGGAGAGGGCCCCTAGCTATGTAGCTAATAGGTTTTTGGAGTGTTTGGAACATCATGGCACCTATATAGCGCTTAGATAGCCAGTCTTAAGCGCTATAAACACTAAGCTATGAGTGCATGCCTTTTAGAGCTTGCAGATGGGGTTAATACATCCCTGCTTCCCTTAGAATATTCAGCCTCACTAACGGTAGCCCTGGCTCCAAGCTAATCTTGCTTTTCTCTGGGAAGGCACTGATAAGGACATTCCAGTGTTCGCGGAGAGGGCTCCAAGGGAGGGGGTAGGAGCGAGCAGGGAGCATCTCAGAGAGAGCTGGGTTTTTTCCATGAACCAGCCCATATTTTTGCACAGGGAAAGTTCTGGAACTATGCGTCATGGTGACTGACATCACGAGATTATAAAATATCCATGCACACATGACTCGGGGGGAGATCGTCCTGTGGACTTGATTCGTGTACAGTCAAGTGCCCGGAATTGGCTCTCACGGTGTCCTCCAGCATTGTTTTTCTATGAAAAGCCCAGGTCTCCCAGTGCTGATTAAAGGGACGTAAGACTGTGTTTCTCTATGTTTCTCTATATTTCTCTATGTTTCTCTATGTTTATCTAAGTTCCATGTTTCACTATATTTTGCATTGTTCTAAGTTTATGCTTTGTAATATTCTTTAACTTGAATCCCAAATGTATATGAAATTCACTGCTTAGAATAAATATGCTAAAACTTTGAGGGTGTCATTTGTCACTAGCATGAGATCACTGCTCAGCACAATAGAACCTGTATTTTGGGCTGAATTGGGTATTTTTGCTCTCAAAGGGCTGGCCCCGAGGAAGATTTTGCCCATATCAAGACATTTGGTGGCAGCTTTGTGGGATTTGTGAAGAGCAGTGCCATGCTATGACATGACAAAGTGTGTGAGAGAACACAGTGTAGAGTGGGGAGCAGGCTGTCGCATTTCCTTGGTGGTCTCACTGCAGCTCTGAGACTTCAAAAAGGCAGCAATGTTGTGTCGGCTTGCCGTGGCCGATAGCTTGTGTGGTTAAGACTCCCTTCAGTAAATCAGTCGTGACTGACTTATTGCATGGGATTGGTGCCAGGGAGTACAAGGCGATAAACGAGCGGGAAATGGCTTTGTTTAAAGCACTCCGATGAATGGTTAAGAAAGATGTATGCTCAATTAGAAAAGAATTTTATCATGCGGTTTCCCCAGTTTAAAGTTGTAATTTGGAATGCATAGTGAGACGGAGTTCTCATCTCTATTCTGTCATGAGGGCAGGGAAAAAATAATTGCAGGGATTTGACATGCAAATTATGAATAGTGATTTAACCATTGACTCAGCCCCAGTGTGCTAGCGAGTGGGGGCTGTAATGTTCGGAGGCGAAGGTTCGTTTTTTTTGATGTATGCTTTTGAATGTTGGCATTCCTGAATAATGAGGAGCCATGCTTAGGAGAATGAGTAACATCTGTGCTGAGAGCCTAAAGGGTTTGTGTTTTTCTTTTGGCAACTGTAAAATTCCATGTGCTGGTGGTGGCGAATTCTGTTTTAAAGGAAACACACTAAAATGGTTATATTGCATTTTAAGCTGTGCCATGCTTTTAATGGGTGAGAGACTCACTTAAAAGGAAAGTGAGTGAATGTTATTTGGATTTTCGATTTTTGTGTATTGATTTGAATTTGCAGAATCAGTTTGCAATGGTTTGGGGGGAAAAACAATTTATATTTTTCTAAATTGCCCCTGGAGTATTTTTGATCCCACGCTATGCCATGGATTTGTGCTGTTGCCTTATAAGTGATGTATGATTTGGAAATAGTAACCTGTTGACTGTGATACATGGTGAAAAAAAAAAAATGTTGTTGACACATTAAACAGCCCACAAGCAATAGAGTGTGGGTTGTTCTTGCAAAAAAAAAAAAAAACGTGCAGGGAGCTGCAAACTAAATATGGCATTTTAATTTTTTTTAAATGCACTGAAATGAGTGGTTATAGTTTGGCAATGGTACAACAGAATGAAACATCTGTGTTTGATAAGATAGCACAAAGATTTAATGGGTTGTGAGTTCTCTTGAAAGATCGCACATTACAAGAAAAAAAAGACGCTTTGACATTTTGCAAAATTACATGGAGTAGAATCTGATGACAAGAAAAGTGCCGCTTTTGAAAACAAGAGTCTTGCTGTGTGTGCAGAGCTTGTGCCTTGAAGCTGTTTTGGGCGAGGTGCGTGAAAGGAAGGCAAACAAAAGCAGAAACAGTACAAGAAAGAGTTAATCTGGATGAACTGTCTGAAACGAGTGCTTCCCATTGAAGCCGCCACAGTATAAGAGTTATAGGCAAAAGAGATAAGCTGCGTGCTCATGGCGCTGCCAGGTGCACACGAAAGATAAACAATGCCTGCATTCCTGAGGAAGGGGGAGCAAAGAGAGAGCTGTTCAGAAGTAAAGAATTTGCCCAGTAAACTGTGGTACGGAGCAAAGGCTTCATGCAGGATGGCAGACGGGCACATCACATCTGAACATTTACCTATGCATCTGTGAATGGGCCAAGAAAAGACAGCTGCCCATTCCAACAGACATTACTGTGCAAACTGCATTCCCATGTGATGTGATGTGATGTGAAGTGAAACGCTATTGCTGTGCAAGCTGCATTCCAATGCTCCATGTGATGTGAACTGAAGTAAAGCGCTGTGCACTGGAGAAGAAACCTCTAGGCGCTTTGAGAAGAGAAAATACACATCTGGCAAACTGCAAGCTACATTGCCAGGGATGGAGTAACTGACAAAGACATTATGGCATTCCAGATGGAAGCAAAACTGACAAAAGTGCTTAGCCGTTTTGCAAGAGACAACATGCAGAGCGGGGCTTTGAAGTATAACATGAACACTGCACATTAGCCATGATCCAGAAGCCTCATGGCTTAGTGCAAGAATGAATGATTTGTTGAAGCAACAAAAGAAACTGACTTAGACTATCGCACTCAAAGGGGTGGTTCAAGAAACAGCAAACACCCTTTGAAAAAATGACAAGTAAAAAAACCAGAGGCTTGAAAAGACACTGCCTGTAAGGAAAGAAAAATAAACAGCTGCTTGTGCAACTGTAAGCAGTATTGGACTGAAAGACTTTACCTTTGAAAAATGGAGTGATGCCAGCAGGGCAAACTAAATCAAGATCATGAGACACTGGAAGCAAGTTGGCGCCTGGCATTTGTGATCGCTTTGGTGAAAAAGAAAAGCATTGTGCGACCTGGGTACTTACTATATGGCTTTGTAAAAGCACAGATCAGTCTGAGGTACCATTGACCAGCTATGATTGCATTGCACAAATGAGTTTGTGATTAGGCAGTTACACCCCGTATGGTTGAGTGTAAATAAGCCCCCAGAAACATGCAGCAGGGTGATAAATAATTGCAGTAGCAATGATAAAGTGTGTAGTTACCTGATGAGACTTTTTGAAGATGGGGGTGGTATTATGGGAAGGGGTGGATAACGCTGATATTGAAGTTTTGATGACATCCTAACATGAAGAATAATGATATTGAACTTTTGATGAAATCCTAACATTTCTGTTTGTATTTTGCCTAGGCAAATAACCAAGAAATAGATTGGGGGGTAGACGTGTGCAAATGCCGGGTGACACTAATCAAAGAAGGGTCAGACGCATTCTCAGAGAAAGCGAGCCACTGCGACATGCTATTTCAACTTTAAACATGCCCTGCACCGCACAACGCTGCTGCAACCTGCGAAAAGTGTCCAACAGAGTAATAACTTTTGCTGAACTGGCACGATGCAGACTTGGCTAATTATCAAGTATTTGATGCTACACATTCAAATGACTCAGTTGCTGGAAATAACTTAATTGACATGTTTTGCCCTTTCTTGTTTAAAGGACTATGGACAATGAGTGGTGGACTGTAACATCAGGCACCACAAACAGATGTGTGACACAGCAATTGAATGCTAACACATTGAAAAATGGTTTTTAAATGCACTGTTGAGATGAATCTGAAAAAACGAAATGGTTTTACTCTTCCAACTGAATTGCTTTAACCAGAGATGTTTTGTTTTTTGAAAAAAAAAAAATATTCTACATTGCACGTAGGCAGGAAAATGATTTATGAACTGTTGGGGCAGCAGAATTATGCAAGCAGGAGTGTAATTTATTTTGAGATAAGATGAGTGCGCACATCAAAGTCACCTGTGCGTAGGTTAAGTTTCTTAATTGAAGTAATGCTGCCAAGTGTGTGAGCTATAATTTGAAATGGTAATCTTTGAAACACTGGATACTTTTACAGCCAGCTTAAGGCAGGTAAATGAAACCATGACTGACTTGATGTTTGATTTTATGACACAGAGTGTGACACGGTTTTTGTTAAACCAACCAGTTTCATGTTTTGTGGGGACAGCTGTCTCCAGCACACTAATGCAAAGAGTCACCTTTTGATTGTAGACATTTGGAATAATTCTTTGGAAAAGCGCTACAAATGAGTATCCACATGGAATTGCTAGTGTACTGGCCTGGCACATTGTCGGGCATCTTTTGTTACTGAATGGATACGATTTGTTTAATTTGTCTAATGTGATGTTTTTTCTGACCAAGAACTGCAGCGAGTGTTCTCGCCAAGATTTTATGGACTATAACTTGACTAAATGAATTTGTTTAATGTGATGAAACAGCCACTGCCGGATAGTAGTATGGTGTTTGTGGCTAAAGTTAATATTGTATATGGTAGATATCCCACTTGAAGAAGAGTATTCTCCAAGTCACAATTGCAGGCTGGTAATGCACACATCCATAATTACAGTGATACACTTAGACATAGATTTACCATGAGGCAATGTTTCCTTAGTACTACCAAGCTGCTACAAATGGAGTCCATTTCTATGGCCCATCACTAGAGTGCGCGTAGCTAGGGAGCTAGATTCATTAATTGCAGGAGCAGCGGGGAGTAACAGGAGCTTTATATGCTTGTGACATAGAAACTGTGCACAATAAGCTAGCCACTATGGGTTCTGATGCCAGCTCTGCTATAGAACTTCTGGCCTAGTGGGGCCCATTGATATGCCCAGCACTGCTACAAGTATTGACAGCCAACTGAAGATGACAGAATTTTAGGTATGAAGACATTTTTGTCTGCCATAGGGCAGGTCAACAAGACTGCTAAATACACACGATGCATTGCATGGCAACATTGTTTTATCAGCAGGTGTTGGCTTTTTACTGGGTGGGGGCGACCATCCTCCACACACTGGCACGCAGAGCTACAGTTACCAGCATACATATGGATTGAATTGCTTGCTTTTTGATTGCATGAATAACACATGCCATTGCTTTGATGTAAATTAGTAGAATTGTTTTTATTTAGATAACCTGGTGCCCATGGGTTCACCTTGTTCACGAAATTAGATGGTTTCTGGTTGGGTTCCACCTACCTGGGGGAAGTGTCTAGTCACACAGCCCACAGTTACGCTTGAATGCCCTGGGATCAGGGGGAGGTAGGCCCTTAGAGTGAAAGGCTGCCAGGTTTTAGAATTGGTAACCATACATAAATGCAATAGTGCATTGTAGATTAGACTACACTGGATTGCCTTGACATTTTAACTGCATGCTGCTTTTTAACTGACAATCAGTTATAGAAAATTGATTTAGGTATTTTTGTGTAGGCCATGTTTTGGCTAGAGTAAATGTCCATGTTCACTTGGTGTAGGTATTTTTTGTGTAGGCCAGGTTTTGGCAAGGGTATATGTCACTGTTCACTTTGTGTACATTTTTGTTTAGGTAGTGTTTTACCTTGCATGCCACGCTAACTAACCGCTAGAAGATAGTTTGCTTAAACCTCTTGCAAAGCCCCAAGGTCTTTATCACTGCACTAAATACTATATTGATAGGTATTAGTCAGCATTTTGTCGCACAAACGTTGAATAGGGGTGGAATGTAGTGATACACGAAATTGCAGCCTTGCCAATCAGGGCTTTAGATGACAGCATTAGCCGCTGAAAGCCAATAGTGTATTCAAAGTATGTGCTAAAAATGCTGACAGTAGTCTGTTGTAGCACTTCCATTATGCAGTAGTGAGCTACAAGGAATATGCAGGCCTAGTATGAAATAGGTCACATTATGCATTGTTGATAGACAGGCAGGGAGAGGGCCCCTAGCTATGTAGCTAATAGGTTTTTGGAGTGTTTGGAACATCATGGCACCTATATAGCGCTTAGATAGCCAGTCTTAAGCGCTATAAACACTAAGCTATGAGTGCATGCCTTTTAGAGCTTGCAGATGGGGTTAATACATCCCTGCTTCCCTTAGAATATTCAGCCTCACTAACGGTAGCCCTGGCTCCAAGCTAATCTTGCTTTTCTCTGGGAAGGCACTGATAAGGACATTCCAGTGTTCGCGGAGAGGGCTCCAAGGGAGGGGGTAGGAGCGAGCAGGGAGCATCTCAGAGAGAGCTGGGTTTTTTCCATGAACCAGCCCATATTTTTGCACAGGGAAAGTTCTGGAACTATGCGTCATGGTGACTGACATCACGAGATTATAAAATATCCATGCACACATGACTCGGGGGGAGATCGTCCTGTGGACTTGATTCGTGTACAGTCAAGTGCCCGGAATTGGCTCTCACGGTGTCCTCCAGCATTGTTTTTCTATGAAAAGCCCAGGTCTCCCAGTGCTGATTAAAGGGACGTAAGACTGTGTTTCTCTATGTTTCTCTATATTTCTCTATGTTTCTCTATGTTTATCTAAGTTCCATGTTTCACTATATTTTGCATTGTTCTAAGTTTATGCTTTGTAATATTCTTTAACTTGAATCCCAAATGTATATGAAATTCACTGCTTAGAATAAATATGCTAAAACTTTGAGGGTGTCATTTGTCACTAGCATGAGATCACTGCTCAGCACAATAGAACCTGTATTTTGGGCTGAATTGGGTATTTTTGCTCTCAAAGGGCTGGCCCCGAGGAAGATTTTGCCCATATCAAGACACATGGGTGGGAAGATGGCATGGAGGACAACTGGCGCGTAGGGAGTTCAGGTGAGGAGGGGGTCGCAAGAAGGTCCAACACACGGAGGAATCCAGCACTGGTGACCCGTCCCAGTAGGTCAACGCGGTCAAAGAGGCATCCGAGATGACGTGCAGTGTCTTCACGAAAACACCGCAGGTCACCTCGCATGCCCCGTTGACGCAACGCTATCCCAGCCAGGACAGGCTCAACCCGGTCCCGGATAGCCACGTCCGCAGGGAGAGGAAGGCCAGTTGTTGTGCGCCCATCCCCTCCCTGAAAACGGCTCTGCACGTAGGCATCCCTGCTGGTGCCGGATGATGAAGTCACAGGATCAGGGACAGGATTACACACAGGCACCTCCGCGGCGGCCTGTGCTGCCTCCTGTCCCTGCCCCTACACTGCACCACTGGCACCAGTGGACTCCCCACCTCCAGACCCTGTGTGTGTCCCTTCCATGGCCTCCTTCTCCTCCAAACCCCCCACCAACCTGGATGACTCCATGCCATCTTCCTCCGTCGGACCCTGTGGGGTCTCAGCTGCCCCTTCTGCTGCCGAGGAGTCCATCTCCAACCTCCGCCTCTTGGACCTACCCTGCGGCCTGGGACGCGGCACCAGACTCCTCACTCCCTGAAGAGATGACAATCTGGGAGGGGAGCCGGGCCTTGCGTCTCCGGCTGGTGGTGCAATCCCTGCCGCTTTGCTCCACAGCACCCTCTCCGCCCTCTTCATCAGTTGACGCTGCAGACAGGGAGAGATAGAACACATGCATCAGGGCACTGTACAATGGGCTGATACACACATGACAGTTGCACATGAGTGGCAGTGTAAAACTTCAGACATGGCATCACAATCCCTAACACACATGTAATTTCTACTCACACACATGAGCAATTCCACAGCAATATTGCACCAGGCAGCACCATCCATACAAAAAAGGTAGCAGGCGCCCCTCTCTCAAAAGAACAAGGCATGATAACCTGTTCAGTGGTTAGCAACCACATTGAGAGTTCGCAGCCATTGCTTTTTGCTCACTGTACCTTCACAGATGGGAAATATCCATTTGCATATCAGTCTTTGTCCTGCCCACAAGGGCAGTCCAGCACCGAAATGCTATGGCAATTCCTTGCTGAACAAGAGTACCATCAGCAACTCCATACACGTGTTTCAGCCTTGTTGGGCATCATCAGTGAGGTGATTCTGAGCCTCTCTAAGCACAGTGAGCAGGGAGTCCACGTCTGGTTGCCCCCAGGTAACCTAGGGTGACCAACCCCAAGTTCCTTTCAAAAATACAAAAAAGGTAGCAGGCGCCCCTCTCTCAAAAGAACAAGGCATGATAATCTGTTCAGTGGTTATCAACCACATTGAGAGTTTGCAGCCATTGCTTTTTGCTCACTGTACCTTCACAGATGGGAAATATCCATTTGCATATCAGTCTTTGTCCCGCCCACAAGGGCAGCCCAGCACCGAAATGCTATGGCAATTCCTTGCTGAACAAGAGTACCATCAGCAACCCCATACACGTGTTTCAGCCTTGTTGGGCATCATCAGTGAGGTGAAGCTGAGCCTCTCTAAGCACAGTGAGCAGGGAGTCCACGTCTGGTTGCCCCCAGGTAACCTAGCACCATCCATACACATACAACAGCATCAGCATCCGAAGGTGAGCCTGACGTCACATGAAACACGGGGAGTACACAACACATGCACACACACCAACACACTTACATGCATGTGTACATGTCCACCAACTTTCAGAGTGATGAGATCGCCATCCATGTCACATCTCGCATTCAGCCTTCTATATGTCAGTGCCATATGCATCCATGTTGCATCACAGTTGCACACTTGTCAAATACACACACATGCACATGTACACAGTGCAGATACATGCAGCTGGAACCAACATCCATGTGTGACACCACAACCATGCCAACGTACATACACAGCAATTCAAACGTGTGCTCCCACATCTGCATTTGGCCTGCATGCTTACCCACACATCGAACATCCATGTGTCTCAAACATGAGAGAACTTGCATGTGTCAGCCTCACGCTCCTGTACATACACATCCATACATGGCCCTACAGAAACACATGTGCAACCTGCACACTACTGGCACACCACGACACGCACAGCGTCCAACCAGCATGCATGTACACTTACCGCTCGACTCCAGACGGGTCTGCCTCTCAAAGACCTTGACGTGGAGCGCTGGGCTTATGCGTTCCAGGACCCTCATTTGGTGGTCGGACAGGTGGCCCCGTCCTGGACCTGAAGTCTTCCCAACGCTTCTTGACATGTTTGATGTCACGGTCTGCCAGCCCCTCCTCGTTGATGGCAGTCACGATGTCCATCCAGATCCTGGTCCGTCCTTCATAGTTGGCGCGCAAACTTCCAAAGATGGCATCATACTGCCCCAGGAGTTGCTCCACCAGGACACCAACTTCCCTGGCCCTGAAGCTGGTGGCCCTCTGCCTCTCTGGCTCTCTGGCTGGGGGTTGCCAGTGGTGCCAGATGGTGTTGTGCCCAACATGGCAACCCCAGAGGCAGGTGTGGGTGGGCAACTGGGTCCTGGGGCTGGGCTGTGGAGCGATGGTATCCCAGTCGGGAGTCTTCAGTTCCAGCAGGGGTGGTCACAGCAACTTCACCCCTGGCTGACGTGCAGGCAGCAAATAGCAGGGTACGTGGGCAGCAGGCAAGCAGGCAGCAGCAGATGGCAGGTGGGAGCATGCTCAGGGCTCTTGGGGGCAGTAATTCGGCCTTCTGGACAGGAGCGTGGTCTTCCGTGTGTTGTCGCGTGGCCAGCTTGATACGGAGTGATTTGGCACGTGAAAAAATCGCACGTCAGCGTGTAATTCGAGGAAAGGGCCTTAGCGCGTAAGCGCGTCTGTGACGTTACGCGTGCGGTTGTTTCCCTCGTGACGGGTGCATAGTGAATCAGCACGTGAATACACTGCACGTACGCAAATTTATTGGACCAAAGGCCCTTTAGAGCGTAAGCGCGTCTGTGACGTGAAGCGCAAGGGCGTTTCCCTCAACACGGGTGCATGTTCATCGTACATGTGCAAAAACTGCACGTCCGAGTGTCAGCTCGTGTAATTGGAGGAAAGGGCCTTAGCGTGTACACACGTAAGTGACGTTGTACGTGTGGGCCGATTTAAAAGGTACATGTAGGACGCCATTTATTGTACGTGCTTTTCGTGGAGAGCGAGTGGGTGAATTTTGTACTTCTTGTCGGTTCACACGCGATTACTTCACAGCGTTTCAAGTTCGTACTCCCTGTTACCTCCGACAGCGTTCAATTTTTTTGTTGTGCCTGTTTCTGTGCGTGTCTTTTTCACGTTCTTTTTCCAGGCATACGGTGAGTCACGCACGTATTTACCAACTGTGCTTGCCCCGTGTGTCGTGTACCCCTTCAGAGGTCATTGTAGTCTGCGTGTATTACGCGTACGTTTATTTTTGTGTTTCTGGGTGCCACAGCGTAGTGCGGGTTCATTTTTCCATGCACGTGGTCTACGAGGGGTTGTGTGCACGTTTATTTTTGTTATTCGGGGTGCCTATGCGTTGTGTGACCCGTCATCTTCCCCCAGGGGTCACAGACAGCCTTGCTAGAGCACTAGGGTACAAATTTCATCTAGTACCATACCCCTTTCACCCCCAATTGCCCAGGAAAATAGTTTACTGCTACTCCCATACGCACAACAACATCAGTGCCATGGTTGGGAGGCGACCAAGCGGTAAGGGAGGCAAAGGTGGCCCGACCTTCGAAAGGTGGGCGTGGTGGGCACGGTAGGGGACATGGCCAGGATTTGCAGGGTGCCCCTAGTCCCACATGTGTGGAGGACCAATCAGGGACACCCATGCCCCACTTTCCATGGTTGTGGGAAACGTAGCTGACACCATCCCAGCTCAGACCTTGTTGGACCGGCCCATTGTGGCACCTGAACCGGCACAGGAAGACTCCCAGGCTGACTTCCAGGTCAGCAAGTCAAAGCCACGTGTGGCGGTACAAGTTGGTGTCACCAGGCCACGTGGATCTGGGGCAGCAATGTCAGCTGCTGCCCCAAGTAGGCAGGGTGGGGAGGCTGCAGGGGCAGCTGCAGCTCTATCCACCCCAGCTCTGAGTCTCCCAGCCGGGACAGTGTCGGTCCAGGTCCATCAAACCGATGTTGCCCCTGCCAACATCACTCTGCAGCCAATGCCTGCACCAAGACCTATGGTCATTGTGCCTTCGCACACTCCTAGTACACAGCCCACCGGCGCTTCTACCCCTACTGACCAGAGCGGCGTAAGCCACTCAGGATCCACATCACCTTTGAAAAAGAAGAAGGGTGCTCTGGCACTACAGGCTGAGACTCCAGACACAGCTACACACTCCGGCACGTCAAGGAAGCCTAGCTTTAATGACGCTGAACTTGATGCACTTGTGGCCTATGTGTTGGCACATAGCCGCGAAATGGTGGTGACTGCAGGGTGCAAGACCACACCTGGTCAACGTAGGGCACACTGGCAGACCATCGCGGACCACATTAGTGCCCTTGGATTTGTGACGCGCACAGCTGATGATTGCTACAAGCGGTGGAATGACCTGAAACAGAACAAGCTGGCCTCAAATAATGCCTCTACTCTGGTGACTGGCGGTGGGTCTCCACCAGAGGACAACCAACTCACTGAACATGACTCTTTTGCTGGAACCTTCGTCACAGAGGAACAGATCCAAGGCGTGGGAGACCTACCTGATTACAACGCATTTTCCGGTGAGTGCCCATGCATGTGTGTGTAATCCATGTGTATGTTGTTTGGGTGATGGGTTTTGATTGAGTGCCAGGTGAGGGTGTGTACTCCAGAGTGGTATGGGTCACCCATGTGCTTCCTCCAATACATTCGCGTGCCTTGGATTTGGGTATGACAGTATCCCTTCTGCCCACAGTAGCCAATTAGCGCCACATTACTTCAGTTGCCCTTGAACTGATATCTTGCAACAAAATTGTTCAGATTTTTTCAGTGTTCATTCAGGCTGATTGTTTCAATTCTCCCATTTTTGCAACGCATTTTTCAGCCCTAATGCCACATATGTGACATGCTTCTGTCATTGATTACACCACAAATTGGGCCACATTTGTTATCTGGTTATGTGAATGATTAGACCATTCAGGCCGATAGAGTATTGGCCTGCTCACATTTATTTTTAGGGCCTGTTTGCATGTGGAACATGATAGTTGTTTCCTGTCATGTTAAAGTAACCAACCATTGATGCGTACATCTGCCTACAATCACTGTATTATTGTACACTGGATGTGTTAAAGTGTGTGGCACATGCATATTTTGCCACACTATTTAGGATTTTTCATCTCATCATGTTCATCTCACATGGATGGGTGACAGTACTCATTCAATGACATATCGCTGTAGTTGTCTAATGTACCATGGCTATGCTACATGCCATCTGTGTGCTGGCATGTGTCATGTATGTGTATTGGACATGCCACTCACAGGATAATGTGTGATGCCAGTGCTACCCACCATGCAGCAAGTGTGTTGCTATTTCATCTTGGTGTCCTCAGTATCTGCTTTTTGCCTCCCCTTCCGACTCATTGACAGTGCATGCATGCGAGGGTTATAGTCATGTGGGACATGTATAAATCATGTACAGGATCTCTGTCTTGTCAGGCCTATGTGTGTGCTATGGTGCTCATGCCTGTTTCCATTTGTTGTATTTCATGTTTTTGCAGGTGATGACGCACTTGATGCTGGTGAGGTTGAGGAGATGGTGCAGACCCAGGAGGGATCTCAGCCACGACCGGGCACCAGTGGAGGACGTGGTGTGGTGGTGGGTGAAAAACCTTTGTTACTGCAGACCATACTGTCCAGGGGTGTCTCTGGGTGCACCTCCCCAGACCTCTATTCAGGTGCTGAATCGGATGATGAGACTTATGTGCTGTCGCAGGTGAGTGCTTCTGACAGGGATTCTGTTCTGTCCAACCCACCTGCACCAGGGGTAGAACCCTCTATGGGGATGTCAGTGTTGGTAGGTCTGCCTTTGGCTTTTACGGATGCAGGGTCACACTCCACAACATCTGATCCTGTTCCTTGGCCAGCAGATCAGAGGGGGAATGCAGTATTGCAGACTCAGGCAGTGCCAGCACAGCAAGGTGCAGATCGCCTTGCCCCAAACAGTTGTGGTGCCCGCCAACGCGGTGGCCGTGCGCCACCAGGCAATACTGTATGGGAAAACTCCATGCATAATATGGCAACCCAACAGGCAGCATCAGTTGAAATGATGGCTCAGGCAATGGAGAGGGTGGCCACTTCCATTATCCCCCCTGAAAGGCAGATAGAGCGACAACAGCAGGCAACAGACTCCATTTGCCAATCACACAGGGATGACGGGTGGCACTGGAGACTCTGCGCGAAGCCATATCAATAGAGTCACAGGGCCACAAGGAAGCCCTGAGGGTAGAACTCCATAACGTCAGGGAGACTCTGCTTGAACTTGAGGCTTCCCGAAATTTTAGGGCAGAACAGCAGCTGGAGCAGCTCACACGTTCGCTCTCAGCTGAGCTGAGGCAACCCGTGAGGAGATCCAGGCATCACGCGAGGCCATGCGTGCAGAAATTCAGGCAACCGTGAGGTGCTGCATGGGGATCTCCGCACTATCATCCTCCAGAATCAGACCTTCCAGATCTTCATGCTTGCTGCCATGGAGGACCATACCAGGGCTTTGCGTGGGCTGCCTCCCATAGCACCACCACCTCCTGATGCAGCAGCAGAGGGTGAAGAGACCGACAGCAGTTCTCCCACAATGGCATAGCCGTGCAGGCCATGAGCCCATGGAGGTATTTTTTTTTTTCGCAACATCCACACAGGTGGGTGTTGGTGTGCACCCTGTCCTTTAACCTGCTGGGTGGCCTCCCCCCCTGTCGTTGTGTGGCTCCCGTGGGCATTCACTGTGTATTCCGGCGGGGCACATGCAGGCTTGTCCTGAGTTTGGGTTAGATGCTTGGGTTCATGACACACACACCCCTCCTGCTTCCCATTTCCATGGGCTTGCAAAGGGTGTGACCAAGTGACAGTGACTTACACAGTGACATTGGGCTCCCATGAGCTGTGTGGGCAGTCTGTAGTCAATACTGTGTGGACATCCCTAGTGGGTATTGTTGCTGTATTGAACACTGCATGGTTTATTGATATGTGCTTGTGCCTCCATGTCTTCCTCAAAATTCGCAGGTACCTTCTTCATGTCTTCACAAGGCTGTCTCCTTTGCAGATGGAGTTCATGTTGTATGCAGTACACTGACACATTTGCGTGGCAGCAACACTCTGCAGTTGGAAGGGGCCGATGTGATGGCTTATTCAGGTTGTAAGACTACCACTACTTTGACTTTGTACTGTAATGTTTTTTCAATATTTCATGCTGTGTTGCTGTATTGTGTTGGTGGTAAGTATTTGATCATGTGTGCTGTTTGTTATTGATTACTGGGAGCATATTGTCTGTGGGCTGTTTCCATTTGGGACAGTGCACTTTGTGACACTTGTGTCAGGTCTTGTGCATTGCTTTGTTTGCTTTCACATTGCAAGACATGCCATGGTGTGTTGGGTGGCAGAGATGGGGAGGGGCTGGGTGACATAGCGCTATTTTCATGTTGTATTTTGCTAGGGGGTAGTCATTCATGCAGCATGAATGTATGTCTTTTAATGACACAGCATTGGTTGTCTTTCGGTAGGTAGGGATGCACACAATGTAACACTTCCAGGTGACCAATCTCAGGCTGGTATGGTTGTGACAGTTGACTGTCCCTTAAGTCATCATCATTGATTGTCAGCTGGTATGTGCCAGGGCTGTGTGCACTCCACAGAGGTGTGATTTTAGGTGAGGTAATTAGCCACCAGCTGCGTACGGGCTGCCTCACCATGTCCCCTTTCCCCTCCCCTGCGCAGCAGCCATGCATGTGGTTGGGGATGTGGGGGCACCACCATGTCCACCAACAGGCCACGGCATGTTGCAATGTTGTGCAGGACACATGCTGCCACTATGATCCTGCACACTACTGGGGGAGCGCATAGCAGCTGCCCACCAGAACGGTCAAGGGAGCGAAAGCGTGACTTGAGCACTCCGAATGTGCGCTCCACTATGCCCCGGGTTGCAATATGGGCTGTGTTGTATCTTACCTCGGGTGGTGTGGTGGGGTTCCGAATTGGCGTCATCATGTGGGTGCTCAGAGGGTAGGCACTGTCCCCTGGGGAGGTGATGATGGGTATCATTAGTGGGGTTGTGACATTACTCAGTATCTGACATACATGCATGTGCAGTGGCATTTATACTCACCAAGCAGCCATGTATCGCCATGCCGCCCAGCTTCTAGGTCCCGGTTTAGAGTTGACATTCTGTATATGAAACTGTCATGGGTGGACCCTGGAGAGTTGGCATATACTGAGGTGATGATTTCCTTGGCATCACATACTACCTGCACGTTGATGGAATGCCAGTGCTTGCGGTTTCTATAGATGTGCTCTGATGCCCTGGGAGGACGTAGAGCCACATGGGTGCAATCAATGGCACCTAGCACATTGGGGAAGTGTGCCACCCCGTAAAAATCCTGGACAACAGCCTGCCTTTCTGCAGGTGTTCTGGGCAGGTATATGTGCCTGCGGACTGATGGCCGTGCAGTCATGATGGGCAAGACCTGGTGTAGGCAGCGTGACTGCGTGGCCTGTAACACCCCCCCACTATGGCACTTGTCCGCTGAAATGACCCAGTAGCCAAGAAGTGCAGTAAATTGAGCACCTTTTCCAAGGGGCTCAGTGCTTGGGAGCACAGGGTGGGTGATGTGAGGTCATCCTCCCACTCACTCACCAGGTCGAGTATTATGTGAGCTGGAAACCTGTACCTCCCATACACCTGGTCATCAGGCATCCCAAAAAGGCTGGTCCTCGGTGTAAAAATGATGGCCCTGACTATCCTCCTCCTCCTGCGGTATCCCACGACCACTGCTGCGAGGAACGGTATATTCATTGTAGCATCTGAGCTTGTTTGTTGTTTGCGTGCACTTTTATGCTGCGCGGGTCCGCGTACGCCTGCTTCCTGCTGGCGTACGTGTTTCCGGATTAGCGTGTCTTTTTTGACGCACGCGTTAGCCCTGTTCGATTCCATGAATACGTGTTGTAGGCGCACGTGTGGGCGTTCCGCGCATTTGCCTCCTGTACTTCCCCCGTAACGCCCACATTTTCACGCGTTGTTCCCCATTCCGCATGTTACGCCCCGTGTTCCGCCTACTTTTGTTGTGTGCGCCGCGCTATGTGCGCTTTTGCTGTGTGCGTAGCGCACGCTGTTTGGTGAAGTGTGCGCCCACGTACGCCACGCAGGATTTCAGCACACATTCATAGATTTACATGCACACAGACTTCCATGAATCGATGGGCGCGGGTTTCGCTGCAATTTTCGCACTTGCGCGCGATTCACACGCTTTTGCACGCTTGTGCAGAAATTTTCAGCACACATTAATTCCATGAATCGGCCTGTCTATGTTTGCTACAGTAGACGTTGTCTCCCTGTACACCTCTATAGAGCATGAAAACGGCACAAAGGCCTGTAAATATTTTCTGAATACTAGATCTTTAAATTATCTTTCACATGGCGAAATGATAGTTGAAATGATAGAGATGTGCCTTACCGACAACGTCTTTCTGTTTAACAATAAATTCTACAACCAAGTCAGAGGCACCGCCATGGGTACGAGCTTTGCACAACCTATGTGAATTTAATTATGGGATGGTGGGAGAAATTCTTGGTGTGGACAGAACAAAATGTCAAGTATGCTAACCAAGTCATCCTATGGCTGAGATTTATCGATTACCTCTTTATCCTTTGGAATGGTGATGAAAGTGATTGGCTTGAATTTGTAAAAATCCTAAATACAAAGAACATCAACCTTAAATTCACTGAGACCCATAGTCGAAACCAGCTGGTCTTTTTGGATGTAGTAGTGAAGACAAATCAAAATGAGATCATTACTGAATTGCATCGTAAACCCACCAGTTCCAATATGCCACTTTTCGCCACCAGTAACCATTCTGTGTCGTTAAAATGGAGTATCCCTTATGGTGAATTTGTTAGAATACGACGCAACTGCAGCACAATGGAAAATTTCGATCAAGAATGTAGATTCACTGCTGCTAACTTTGCCAAACAAAGGTACCCCAAAGCGGTTCTGGAGAGAGCCTATTTGAAAGCTCATAATCTTAACCGTATGACTTTGCTTTCATCCAACCGAACACTAGAGAAAGACAGACAAGATGACGAAACAAGGCTCATTCTTACGTATGGAACCCATGCAAATGTGATTTGCCAAATATTTCATCGACATTGGCATATTTTACAATCTGATGAAGTGCTATCTACTGTCCTTAAAGATCGCATTAACATTACTTTCAGAAAGTCTCTTTCTATCAAAGATTCAATGGTCAGCAGCTTTCTGTCTGCCTGTGTAAAATCTCTAACAGTTCTTGGCTGTGTACTAATCCTAGTGGTTTTTACAAATGTACCAAATGTAAAGCCTGCAAATTTGCCCTGAATAGGACCAACTACACACACCCAGTTACAGGACAATTGATTGAACTGCAGAGTCATATCACATGTAATACGGAGTTTGTAGACTATGGACTCCTATGCTCGTGTAACCTTTGGTGCATTGGGAGTACCATTGGTAAACTGAAGCTGAGAATTTTACAACACATGCGAGTAATAAAGAATCTAGACCCCTCCTATCCGATGGCTGTTCATTTCAAGGATGTCCATCAGGGTAAATTGGACTGTCTGAGATTTTTAGGCCTACATCACATTACAGCCAACCCACGGGGGGGTAATAGAGAACTTGATCTGCGCAAAAAAGAGACCAAATTTATTTTGGATTTTGAATCTAAAAAGCCTAAAGGGCATAATCTGGATGAAGAGTTATATATGTATTTAGGAACCTAAATTATGGGACAAATAATTATACAATGTTTTCTTCCGGTCTCTAGTTAGCTGCTAACTTGAATGCTGCTTTTTCTAGAATTCACCTGGGGGCAGCTATATTATGTTTTTCTGTGTAAATGTCTACATAAATTAGGCCTCACATAGCTAGCTAGATGGTTATACACTTTGTGCAATGACATTTGCAATTTTTCTAAATGAAGTCTGCTTGCCAAACAATTTTAAATTTACTTGTTATCTGTGTTTATATATTTGTCAATTTTAATTCACTAGGGTGTGATTCAACGGCCCAAGTCTCAGATTTAAGGTTGTTCATTACAAAGGCCGAGTTGTTATGTTGCTTTTACGGTATAGTTGGTTCCTCTACATATTGGCAGCTAATATAAGTGCAATTTTTCTAGCCCCATCATATAAATAGGAGATGCACAAAATGTATTGCTTTTGTACCCTGAGGTATGTTATAGAAACTCATGTTTACAGATTCGACTTCAGAAAGTGGTTTTTAATATAATTATGCATTTTAAGCGTTATGCCCTTTTATTTTATTGCTGTATACAGCAATAAATGCACTTTAGCACTCAGCACTTTAGAGCACTTAGCATTTTATTATTCTGCCTAGATTAGGTCAGGTGCAAACATGTATTATGAATCATGGCTTATTCGCCTAAATCTCAGTGTAATGCACTACGCACTTTATCTCCTGGATTACACACCGCCTGTAATCAATATGTAATTTTATATGACTCATTAGTCTATCCCTTAGTAACCAGCATTCTATTACTTAGGTCCGCCCCTCAATAAATGGGTATAATCTACCTTGAATTAATTTTTATTTGGGTTGACCTACAGTTTGCATTGGATATCCTAGACTCTAGAGCGATAATATTTCATATTCCGTACTTTCTGTTGAGCAGAATGCGTTATCTTTATTTTAATATAATTAGAGGTCTACGAAACAACTATTCGAATTCATTCAAATATGTGCATTACACATTGGGGTACGAGTTGCACTTTCAGCATTTGAATTAATCTCCAATACAATTCGGATTAATTTGTAGGGGAGACGTATTTCACAGTTTGCTGGCCACCACTAACTTTAAAGTAAGGGAACCTTGCTGCTTACAAAATGGCCACCATGTTATACTCTTAATCTACCTCAGCTATACAAATGGTCTAAACTAGAAAGTGACAAAGGACAATTGGAACAACGAATCATAGAGACTGGTCGAGTGTTTGCATGCATATATACACGGATGTTTGTGTTTTTCATTTGTACGTGAACAAGCTGCGGGTTAGCAGCGAAACGTGTTGTACCGTTTCTTTTTGATCTTTCGGCTGATGCCAAATAAAACTGGAAACGAAACAGACCTTATGCTGCATTATTCTTGGTTTTTGAAGGAAGTATCTTTGCTGCTGTGAGTGCTATCCTCACTGGGAAGATTGGAATCTCTTTCTCCCTCTGCAAATATATACACATGTATATATATTTTTATTGTGTTTTTGTTTAC
Organism: Ambystoma mexicanum; assembly: GCF_040938575.1. Taxonomy (NCBI): domain Eukaryota; kingdom Metazoa; phylum Chordata; class Amphibia; order Caudata; family Ambystomatidae; genus Ambystoma; species Ambystoma mexicanum. The sequence continues at coordinate 575,788,251 of NC_090935.1, forward strand.
TACAAACCTTTCACACATGGTCAACTAACGTCTCACAATTTCATCACTTACAAAACTCATCAATACATTGCATGCTTATCGTTCCATTGTTGTTTTTGGTCGCCTTAAAAACATGCAAAGTGCCCTAATCACTTGTGTTCATATAGGTTTTGTCTAGGATCTTGTCTAAGATGTTCACTCGTGCACATACTTGTGCTGGCTTTTCTTCTAATAAAAACAATTGAAGGTTGTATTTAGCGCACAGGTCTCATGTGACAGGTTTAGGACAGATTTGTATTGGGCTCTCTGTTAATGGGTTTCAATCCAGTCTTGTTTTCTTAGTTTTAGTTTTACAGCACATGGGTTGGTCATCAATGACTCTAATGATGTCTCCAAGTGGAGCAGGTGTAGCGTAGATTTTTCATACCACTTCTTTAAGAGCCATGGGTAAAGACCAATTTGCATCGGTCTTAGTAATCTATATGGAATTGCTGCATCAGCGGCAATGAATTTCCGTAGGAAGGATAATTATTTCCAGACAATAATTGATTGTAGGGATTGTAGTCCTAGTTACGCTCTAATGGCAGCGACTGGTAGACTTCTTGGTAATTTCACAATTGCTTTCCAAAATGTTCCCTCGCGAACGTTCCAAATCTTACATGAGAGATTTATGACTGCTTCATATCCGTAAGGATGGGCACCACTTTTTGTTTTAAAATGTAAGTAAAGGTAAACATGTGGCAACTTAATAAAGAGTTCCAATGAAATATGGAAACAGGTGCAAGAAGGGTAATCCCTATCAGGTCCACTGAGATCCACCGTGTATAAGGGAGTATGTAATAGAACTTTATTGTATGTCCTAACTCTGTGAGATATATGTGACCGCCATCCAATTAAGAGGCATGATCCTGGACTAGCCAACATAACGGTGTGCAAGTGTGCCTGAATGTCTAGGGAACACACAGTGTGTTCCTGGCCGCAGGTCAGCCTAAAAGCCACAAGGCTCGATGGTCCGTGGGCCTATTCAGGAAGGTGAGTAGTGACTGTATCAGCAACCCGTTCCCACGTGCAATGGAACAAGAGTATACAATACTGTTGAACATATCACTAGAAGGTAAACTTTCATAATACAATAGATCTAGCACCAAATGCTAAAAGTAAAGTGCTAGTGCAAAGTAAACATTATCGAAAAATATTAATTCATATACAACAAACTCATTCTTGGTAGTAAAGTGCATAATGCGGTGCAACTCTGCATAAAGTGCTAAAGATAGAGTGCTAAAGCATGATCAAATCTTCACATAATGTCCATTAGTGAACATCTATCAAGAGTTCCTCACCTCATCTAACAAATGGGCCCATAAACACACCCAATATGGTAGCTTCCTGAAACATACCCTCAGTTAAACGAAGAGTGAAAAAACCAAAGCCCAGAAATAAAATAATAAATATGAAACTCACCAAAATTGCAACATATGAAGAAATGAAGGAAAGAAAGAAAACTTAACCATGGAGGGGTGAAAACTAGAAAAGAGTGAACAAGAGTAGAGTGAAAAAATAATAGAAGAAAAGAAAGAAAAAACAGAGACTGCTACTAACAGAAAAACAATAAATCCAAAGTGGATAAAACAATACCAAAATGGAAATTACAACATCAGCAAGTGATAAACAATGAACTAAATCTCAAAGCGAAAGCAGATGTAACAAACACAGATGACGCTCCAAATCCCATCTCAAAAGACTGAGAAAGCATCCAAGGCGCCCAGGCATCTCATAATGATAATTACAAAAGACATATATGTATGCCCAATGAGAGACCATAATAATCAGAAAAAGATAAAGTGATCAAAAGAAGAAGATAAATAGTTAAATCATTAATGACTGACAGAAGAGAGAAGACAAGAGAATTCCTATCTGGAACACAACCTAGCAAATGATATGGTAAAGCTCTTTGTCCCCCCAAAACTAACACAAGAAATGATACGGATGAGTCATTGGCCCAAAGAGGTGTAGGGTTCTTCATCAATATTATGGCCCCAAGGGTATTTGCTCTCAAAATCCAAGAGACATTGTGTCTCTTGTTGTCTTAGGGCCCGTTCTCTGTCACCTCCACATTGTCCAGTGGTAATTCTACGGATTCGGAAGAAACTAAAGCCTTCTAGACTGGTACCATGGCATTCCAAGAAATGCTTAGCCATGGGATAACTGATGTCATTATTGGTAATTGCTCTTACATGTTGCTGTATGAGTACTTTCAGTTTACATTTCGTTCTTCCAACATACCACTTGTTGCATTTACACTGTAGCACATAAACAACTAACAGGGTAATTCATAGAATTTCGCAGAAAAGTGTCGCAAGCGGCTGGCGCAGAGTGTCCGCGTGCGATTGTCTGCGCCAGGCACGTGCGCTAAAACCGATTTCCGCGCACAGCGTATTCATGGATTTTAGGCTCCCAAACCAGCCGTGGCGCAGAGTATCGCAGCGACCCTGCAGCAGCGCCAGTAACGCCCCCAAGAACGCCCTCGCGCAAGGAAAAGCCATCAAAATCGCTAAATCATCGCAAAGGGCTGCGCTAACCCTGGACCAGTTTACAGGGCTGCCAAACAAGGAACGCAAAGCGGGTAACGTTCATATCAGGGGTACGCGGGAAGTTTTACACGCGATTAGCCAGGGTACGTGTATTACAGGGGTACGCGGGAAGTTTAACACGCGATTGGCCAGGGTACGTGTATTAGAGGGGTACGCGTGAAGTTTTACACGCGATTAGCCAGGGTACGTGTATTACAGGGGTACGCGGGAAGTTCAACACGCGATTAGCCAGGGCACGTGTATTACAGGGGTACGCGGGAATTATCACACGCGATTTGGCTGGGTAGGTGTATTACAGGGGTACACAGGAAGTTTTACACGCGATTTGGCTGGGTACGTGTATTACAGGGGTGCGCTGGAATTATCACACGCGATTTGGGCAGGTACGTGTATTACAGGGGTGCGCGGGAATTATCACACGCGATTTGGCTGGGTACGTGTATTACAGGGGTGCGTGGGAAGTTACACACGCGATTAGGCTGGGTGGGTCCTCACAGGTGTTCCCTGTACACCCTCCACGGCCCCTGCAGGCAGCCCACAAAACAGGGGACTACCCTGCACACCTGCTCATGTCTACCACCACCCCCACCCCCCAGCCACCAGGGGCAGCCTCCACCAGGCCCCCACCCATGTCTACCACCACCCCCACCCCCCAGCCACCAGGGGCAGCCTCCACCAGGCCCCCACCCATGTCTACCACCCCACCCCCACCCCCCAGCAGTGCAGGGGCACCCTCCACCAGGCCCCCACTCATGTCCCCTATCACCCCCACCCCCCAGCCACCAGGGGCAGCCTCCACCAGGCCCCCACTCATGTCTACCACCCCACCCCCACCCCCCAGCCACCAGGGGAAGCCTCTACCAGGCGCCCACCCATGTCCCCCTGCACCCCCACCCCCCAGCCACCAGGGGAAGCCTCCACCAGGCCCCCACCCATGTCTACCACCCTTCCCACCCCCCAGCAGTGCAGGGGCACCCTCCACCAGGCCCCCACTCATGTCTCCCAGCGTGCTACGTGTATTTCAGGGGTGCGCGGGAAGTCCCACTCGCGAATAGCCTGGGCGCGTGTATTTCAGGGGTGCGCGGGAAGTTCCACACGCGAATAGTCTGGGCGCATGCATTTCAGGGGTGCGCGGGAAGTTTTACACGCGACTTCAGCAGGGTACGTGTATTTCAGGTATGCGCGGGAATTCTCACACGCGATTTGGCTTGGTACGTGTATTACAGGGGTGCGTGGGAAGTTACACACGCGATTAGGCTGGGTGGGTCCTCACAGGTGTTACCTGTACACCCTCCACGCTCCCCTGCAGGCAGCCCACAAAACAGGGGACTACCCTGCACACCTGCTCATGTCCCCCTGCACCCCCACCCCCCAGCCACCAGGGGCAGCCACCACCAGGCCCCCACCCATGTCTACCACCACCCCCACCCCCCAGCCACCAGGGGCAGCCTCCACCAGGCCCCCACTCATGTCTCCCACCACCCCCACACCCCAGCCACCAGGGGCACCCTCCACCAGGCCCCCACTCATGTCTCCCACCACCCCCACCCCCCAGCAGTGCAGGGGCAGCCTCCACCAGGCCCCCACTCATGTCCCCTATCACCCCCAACCCCCAGCCACCAGGGGCAGCCTCCACCAGGCCCCCACTCATGTCTCCCACCACCCCCACCCCCCAGCAGTGCAGGGGCAGCCTCCACCAGGCCCCCACTCATGTCCCCCTGCACCCCCACCCCCCAGCCACCAGGGGCAGCCTCCACCAGGCCCCCACTCATGTCTCCCTGCACCCCCATCCCCCAGCCACCAGGGGCAGCCTCCACCAGGCCCCCACTCATGTCTACCACCCCACCCCCACCCCCCAGCCACCAGGGGAAGCCTCCACCAGGCCCCCACTCATGTCTCCCACCACCCCCACACCCCAGCCACCAGGGGCAGCCTCCACCAGGCCCCCACTCATGTCCCCCTGCACCCCCACCCCCCAGCCACCAGGGGCAGCCTCCACCAGGCCCCCACTCATGTCTCCCTGCACCCCCATCCCCCAGCCACCAGGGGCAGCCTCCACCAGGCCCCCACTCATGTCCCCTATCACCCCCAACCCCCAGCCACCAGGGGCAGCCTCCACCAGGCCCCCACTCATGTCTCCCACCACCCCCACCCCCCAGCAGTGCAGGGGCAGCCTCCACCAGGCCCCCACTCATGTCCCCCTGCACCCCCACCCCCCAGCCACCAGGGGCAGCCTCCACCAGGCCCCCACTCATGTCTCCCTGCACCCCCATCCCCCAGCCACCAGGGGCAGCCTCCACCAGGCCCCCACTCATGTCTACCACCCCACCCCCACCCCCCAGCCACCAGGGGAAGCCTCCACCAGGCCCCCACTCATGTCTCCCACCACCCCCACACCCCAGCCACCAGGGGCAGCCTCCACCAGGCCCCCACTCATGTCCCCCTGCACCCCCACCCCCCAGCCACCAGGGGCAGCCTCCACCAGGCCCCCACTCATGTCTCCCTGCACCCCCATCTCCCAGCCACCAGGGGCAGCCTCCACCAGGCCCCCACTCATGTCTCCCACCACCCCCACACCCCAGCCACCAGGGGCACCCTCCACCAGGCCCCCACTCATGTCTCCCACCACCCCCACCCCCCAGCAGTGCAGGGGCAGCCTCCACCAGGCCCCCACTCATGTCCCCTATCACCCCCAACCCCCAGCCACCAGGGGCAGCCTCCACCAGGCCCCCACTCATGTCTCCCACCACCCCCACCCCCCAGCAGTGCAGGGGCAGCCTCCACCAGGCCCCCACTCATGTCCCCTATCACCCCCAACCCCCAGCCACCAGGGGCAGCCTCCACCAGGCCCCCACTCATGTCTCCCACCACCCCCACCCCCCAGCAGTGCAGGGGCAGCCTCCACCAGGCCCCCACTCATGTCCCCTATCACCCCCACCCCCCAACAGTGCAGGGGCAGCAGGCAGTCAGGCAGCAGCAGGTGGGAGCGTGCTCGGGCTCTGGGGGGCAGTAGTTCGGCCTTCCGGGCAGGAGTGTGGTATTCCGTGTGCGTACGCGTGGCCAGCTTGGTACGGAGTGATTTTGCACGTGAAAATCCTGCACGTCAGCGTGAAAACTGAGGAAAGGCCCTCAGCGCATAAGCGCTTCTGTGACGTGACCCGCACAGGTGTTTCCCACACAGCACGTGATGACAGAGCACACGTGGAAAGACTGCACGTCAGAGTGTAATCGCGTGTGATTGGTGGAAATGGCCCTACACGCAGAAGTGACAAAGCGTGTGATTGGTGGAAATGGCCCTACACGCAGAAGTGACAAAGCGTGTAATTGGTGGAAATAGCCCTACACGCAGAAGTGACAAAGCATGTAATAGGTGGAAATGGCCCTAGCGCGTACACGCCGCGTAAGTGACGCTGGACGTGTGGGCCTGTATAAAAGGTACGTGTAGAACACGTTTTCCTTGTACGTGCTTTTCGTGGAGAGCGAGTGGGTGAATTCTGTACTTCTTGTCGTTTCACACGCGATTTACTTCACGGCGTTTCTAGTTCGTATTCCCTGTTACCTCTGACAGCTTTTTCTCTTTTTTCTCTTTTACTGGTTTACCTGGGCCTGTTAGCTCAAACAGTGTTCCCTTCTACTGTTGTCCTGTCTCCTCAGACAGCGTACAAATCTTCTTTTGGCGGGGGTGTTGCCAACCAAACGTGCTCCTTTTACACGCTCGTTTACCAGGCAGACGGTGAGTCACGCACGTATCTAACATCTGTGCTTGCCCCATGTGTAGCCTACCCCTTCAGAGGTCATTCTAGGCTGCGTGTGACACGCATACGTTCATTCTTGTGTTTCTGGGTGCCACAGCGTAGTGCAGGTTTTTCTTTCTGCACACGTGGTCTAGGAGGGGTTGCGTGCACGTCATCTCCCTTTTTTGGGCCTCCTGTGCGTTGCGTGACCCATCATCTTTCCCTAGGGGTTACATTCAGCCTTGCTAGAGCACTAGGGTACAATTACCATCTGGTACCCAACCCCTTTGACCCCCAATTGCCCAGGACAATAGTCTACATCCACTCCCATACGCACATTAACATCAGTGCCATGGCTGGGAGGCGAGGATTCCGTAAGGGTGGCAAAGGTGGAAGAGCCACAAGTGGTGGCCGTGGTGGATCCGGTAGGGGACCTGGTCGTAACTTGCAGGGTGAGCCTGTCCCCCCATGTGTGGAGGACCAGTCAAGGGCACCCATCATCCCCCCCCTCCCCCCCTCCCGTTGAGGCTGAAGTGGCTAACACCATCCATGCTCAGCCCTTGTTGGACCAGCCCATTGTGGCACCAGACCTGGCTGACTTCCAGGTCAGCAGGGCTACGACACGTGCGCTGGTGCACGTTGATGCCATCATGCCACGTGGATCTGGGGCAGCAAGGTCATCTGCTGCACCAAGGAGGCAGGGCGGAGAGGCTGCAGGGGCAGCTGCGGCTCCATCCACCCCAGCCCTCACACACCCAGCCAGGACAGTGTTGGTCCTAGTCCATGCTGCTGACATTCCCCCTGACACCATCACACTAGAGCCAATGCCTGCACCAACTCCCATGCTGAGTGTGCAATCCCACACTCCTGATACAGAGTCCACCAGGGCTCCTGCCCCTAGTGTCCAGAGCGGCGCAGGACACTCAGGATCACCACCACCTTCCAAGCGGAAGAGGAAGAGTGCTCGTCCGGCACAGGCTGATGCCCCAGACACGGCTACACAGTCCGGCCCGTCCAGGAAGCCCAGCTTCACGGATGACGAACTGAATGCACTTGTCGAGTATGTGTCCGGACATGACAACGAGATGGTCATTGTTGCAGGATCCAAGACCACACCTGCACAACGCCAGGCACACTGGCAGACCGTTGCGGACATCGTAAGTGCCCTTGGAATCGTGAGGCGCACAGCCAATGATTGCTATAAGCGCTGGAATGACCTAAAGCGCAGGGCAAAGAGTAAGATGGCCTCAAGTCATGCCTCAACTCTAGTGACTGGAGGTGGGTCTCCAGTAGTAGACATGGAACTCACTCCATATGAGTCAGTCGCTGGGACCTACGTCACGGAGGAACAGATCCAAGGCGTGGGAGATCTGGCTGATTACGAGGCATTGTCCGGTGAGTGCACATGCATGTGTGTGTCATCCATGTGCATGGTGTGTGTGTGAGGGCTTCTGTTCGGGTGCCAGGTGAGAGTGTGTGCGCCTGAGTCGTATGGGTCAGCCATGTGCTTCATGCAATCCTTCCTGCGCAGCTGCATTTGGCCATAGCAGTATCCCTTCTGCCAACAGTAGACATCTAGCACAACTGCACGCCAGTTGCCCTTGAAGTGTCACCTTGACACAACATATTTGCTTCTTTTTCACTGTTCATTCAGTCTGTTTGTTTGCATTCCACCACTTTCACTAGGCATGTCGCTGTCCACTAGTCACATGTCTGACATGGGTATGGTAAAGTGGAGTGACTTTGTTACCTGGATATCATTTGTACACACATGTCCCTGTGCAATTTGACCATTTCAGACTGGCAGCTCCAGGTGAAAAATCTGACCTGTTAGAATTAGAAAAGCTATTACATGCGGGAACTGGACTGAATGAATAGGTGCTGCCCTCCTCTCCATCTTCACTCAATAGCAATGGTACATGCCATCTGTGTGATGGCATGTGTGTTTCACCTGCCAATCACAGGCTAATGTGTGATGCCACTGCCAGGCAGCATGCAGAAAATGTGTTCATCTTCCATCTTGGTGTCATCAGTGTGTGCCATTTGCCTGCACTTCATATGCAGTGAGGGTGCATGCATGGGAGGGTTTTAGTCATGTGGGACATGTGTCAATCAAGTACTGGTTCTCTTGCTTCTCAGCCCTCAATGTGTGCCATGGTGCTAATGCCTGTTTCCATTTCTTTGTTTTCATGTCTTTGCAGGGGAAGACGCACCTGATACTGCTGGGGTTGTGGAGATGGTGCAGACCCAGGAGGTGTCCCAGGGCCGACCAACCACCAGTGAGGGACGTGGTGTGGTGGTGGGGGAGAACCCACAAGTGCTGCAGGTCGTGCTCTCAAGGGGTGTCTCTGGCTGCACCTCCCCCGAGCTGTACTCAGGTGTTGATTCGGATGAGACCTACGTGCCGTCGCAGGTGAGTGTTCCAGGGAGGGATTCTGTTCTGTCTCACCCACCTGCACCAGGGTCAGTACCCTCCATGGGGATGTCAGTGTTGGCAGCTACGCCTTCGGTGGTTACGGATGCAGGGTCACACTCCGCGACATCTGATCCTGTTCCTGGGCCAGCAGATCAGAGGGGGAATGCAGTCCTGCAGCCTCAGGCAGTGCCGGCACAGCAAGGCGCAGTTCGCCTTGCCCCAGACAGGTGTGGTGCCCGCCGACCTGGTGGCCGTACGCCACCCGGCAATACCGCATGGGAGCAATCCATTTACGGTATGGCTACCCAACAGGCTGCATCATCCGAGATGATGGCTCAGGCCATGGATAGGGTGGCCACTTCCATTGTCCCCCCAGAAAGGCTGATGGAGCGACTAGAGCAGGCAACCGACTCCATCTGCCAGTCACACAGGGAGGACATGTTGGGGTCCAACAGGGACAGGCGGGCGGCACTGGCGACTCTGCAGGAGGCCATCTCCATTGAGTCCCAGGGCCACAGGGAAGCCCTGAGGCAGGAGCTCCTACACCTCAGGACGACTCTTGTTGAGCTTGAGGCTTCAACACACCAAAGGACAGAACAGCAGCTGGAGCGTCTCACCCGTACGCTCTCAGCTGAGATGCAGGCAACGAGGGCGGAGGTCCGGGCATCCCGTGAGTTGTTGCATGGGGACCTCCGCACACTCATCCTCCAGAACCAGACCTACCACACCCGCATGCTTGCAGCCATGGAGGAGCAGACTAGGGCCTTGCGTGGGCTGCCTCCCATAGTGCAACCACCTCCGGATGCAGCTGCACAGGGTGATAATAGCGACAGCAGTGATACTCCCACAATAGGGTAGCCGTGTGGGCCATGAGCCCATGGAGGTGTTTTATCTTCCCAGGATCCACGCAGGTGGGTTCTGGTGTGCATCCTGTCCTCGGACCTCCTGGGTGGCCTCCCCAACCCCCCCGGGCCCATCAATGGCCATTTTTGATTGTTTCTTATTTTTATTTTTATTTTGATTTCTTTTATTCCCAATTTTTTTGGGACGATCTGTTGGCTCCGATCTGTTGGCTCCGATCTGTTGGCTCCGATCTGTTGGCTCCGATCTGTTGGCTCCGATCTGTTGGCTTCGATGTGTTGGCTTCGATGTGTTGGCTCCGATGTGTTGGCTTCGATCTGTTGGCTTCGATCTGTTGGCTTCGATCTGTTGGCTTCCGTGGTTCCTGTGGGCATACGCTGCATTGTGGCTGGGCACATGCAGGCTTGTAATGTATTTGGTTCAGATGCTTGGGTTTGAGTCACACACACCCCTCCTGCTTCCCGTTTCCATGGGCTTGCAAAGGGTGTGCCTAAGTGACAGTGAATTACACAGTGACGTTGGACTCCCATGAGCTGTGTGGCCAGTCTGTAGTCAATACTGTGTATACATTCATAGTGCATATTGCTGTTGTGTTGTACACTGCATGTTGCATTGATGTGTAACTCTTCTTCTGTGTCTACCTCCCAATTTGCAGGTCCCTTCCTCAAGTCCACACAAGGACCTCTAGTCTGGAGATGGGGTCCATGTTGGCAGCAGTGCACCTACAACTCTACATGGCGCCAACACTGCACAGTTGGTAGTGGTGGGAGTGCAGGCATTTCCAGGTGGTGAGACTACTAATATGTAACATTTGTGATGTCATGTTAATGGTACTACGTGCTCAAGTATGTTGTTGGTCCGGCATTGCTGTGAGCATATCAGGTGTTGCAGGTTTCTAATAGTGCCACTGTACATAGTGAGAGTGATGTCATGTTGTGGGGATTACTTTGTTTACCTGCAATTAGCATGACATGGCACGGTGTGTCGTGTGGCAGTGCTGGGGTTGGGTTGGCTGACATGGCACTGTCCTCTTGTTGCATTTTGCAAGTGGGTATTCATTTTAGCTGCTTCAATGTGTAACTTCACAAAACTGCATTGGTGGTGTCTGTGTGGGTAGGGATGCACACATTGTGACACTTCCAGGTGAACAATCTCAGGCTGACATGGTATTCCCGGTTCATTCTCCAGACATTCATGATCAGTGTCAGGTTGAGTCATCATTGATTGTCAGATGGAATGTGCCAGGGCAGTGTGCACTCCACAGGGGTGTGATTTCTATGTGAAGTAATTAGCCACTAGCTGTGTACGGGCTGCCTCCCCCCGTGCCCTTTCCCCTCCCATGCGCAGCGGCTGTGCATGTGGTTGGGGATGTGGGGCCACCACCATGTCCACGGCCAGGCCCCGGCGTGTTGCAACGTTGTGCAGGACACATGCTGCCACTATGATCCTGCACACTACTGGGGGAGCGTATAACAGCTGCCCGCCAGAACGGTCAAGGGAGCGAAAGCGTGACTTTAGCACTCCGAATGTGCGCTCCACTATGCCCCTGGTTGTAATGTGGGCTGTGTTATATCTTACCTGGGGTGGCGTGGTGGGGTTCCGAATTGGCGTCATCATGTGGGGGCTGAGAGGGTAGGCACTGTCCCCTGTGGAGGTGGGTTTTGATATCATTGGTGAGGTTGTGACCTTGCTCAGTATCCAACATGCATGCATGTGCAGTGGCATACATACTCACCAAGCAGCCATGTATCGCCATGCCGCCCAGCTTCTAGGTCCCGGCTTAGGGTGGACATTCGGTAAATGAAGCTGTCGTGGGTGGAGCCGGGATAGTTGGCATATACTGAGGTGATGATTCCCTTGGCATTACATGCTACCTGCACGTTGATGGAATGCCAGTGCTTGCGGTTCCTATAGATGTGCTCAGATGCCCTGGGGGGACGTAGAGCCACATGGGTGCAGTCGATGGCACCTAGCACTTTGGGGAATCGTGCCACTGCGTAAAAATCCAGGGCGGCAGCATGCCTTTCTGCAGGTGTTCTGGGCAGGTATATGTGCCTGCGGACTGATGGGCGTGCAGTCATGATGTTCAAGACCTGGTGTAGGCAGCGTGACTGGGTGGCCTGTGACACCCCACCCACTATGGCACTTGTCCGCTGAAATGATCCAGTGGCTAAGAAGTGCAGTACATTGAGGACCTTCTCCAGGGGGCTGAGTGCTTGGGAGCACAGGGTGGGTGATGTGAGGTCATCCTCCCACTCACTCACCAGGTCCAGTATGATGTGTGGTGGAAACCTGTACCTCCCATACACCTGGTCATCAGGCATCCCGAAAAGGCTGGTTCTGGGTGTGAATATTCTGGCCCTGACTATCCTCCTCCTCCTCCTTTGGTAGCCCACTGCCACTGCTGCTAGGAACGGTATGTTCATCCTGGCGTCTGAGCTTGTTATTGTTAAAGTCCGCAATTTTATGCTTTGCGCGTGTTCTAGGCGAGCGTGTGACCCGCGCACCCCTGGAATCCAGTTCCCAGTCCAATAGCGTGTGGAAATTCACACGCACCACGGGATACAGCGTGTGACCCGCGCACCCCTGGAATCCAGTTCCCAGTCCAATAGCGTGTGGAATTTCACATGCACCACTGGATACAGCGTGTGACCCGCGCACCCCTGGAATCCAGTTCCCAGTCCAATAGCGTGTGGAAATTCACACGCACCACGGGATACAGGTTCGCTGACGTACTTGCGTGTGTAAGTGGCCGCGCACCCATTAAATACACGTACATAGGCCAATCGCGTGTACGCGCACTTTTGTCCAATTACACGCGATGACACTCTGACGTGCAGTATCTCCACGTGTGCCCCGTCATCACGCCGTCATCACGCCGTCATCACGTGCTGAGTGGGGAACACCCGTGCGGGTCACGTCACAGACGCGCTTACGCGCTGAGGGACTCTGGTCCAATAGAATCGCGTATGCGTGCTGACGCGCTTACGCGCTAAGGGCCTTTCCTCGAATTTCACGCTGACGTGCAGGATTTTCACGTGCCAAATCACTCCGTATCAAGCTGGCCATGCGAAAACACACGGAAGCCCACGCTCCTGCCCAGAAGGCCGAGTTACTGCCCCCCAGTGCCCCGAGCAGCCTCCCACGTGCCATCTGCTGCTGCCTGCCTGCCTGCCTGCCTGCCTGCTGCCACCGTGCCCTGCCATTTGGTGCCTGCACATCAGCCATCTGCAGGGGTCCAGTTGCTGTGTCGCCCCTGCTGGAACTGAAGACTCCCGACTGGGATTACATCGCTCCACAGCCCAGCCCCAGGACCCAGTTGCCCACCCACACCTGCCTCTGGGGTTGCTATGTCGGGCACTTCCACATCTGGCACCAGTGGCAACCCCAGGCCAGAGGGGCAGAGGGGCACCAGCTTCACTGTCACCGAAGTTGGTGTCCTGGTGGAGCATGTCCTGGGGCAGTATGATGCCCTCTTTGGATCGTCCCGCGCCAGCAAGGAAGGACGGCAGAGGATCTGGGCCGACTGTGTGGTTGCCATCAACGCGGAGGGGGTGGCAACCCGCGACGTCCTAAAGATCAAGAAGCGCTGGGAGGACTTGAGGTCCAGGACCCTTGTGAAGGCCCGGCGCCTCGTGGAGGGGGGCCGGGGCCGCATGAGTTCCATCCAGATGAGGGTCCTGGAACGCGTACGCCCAGCGCTCCACGGCCAGATCCTTGAGAGGGAGGCCCGTCTGGAGTTGAGCGGTAAGTGTCCATGCATTACTGTGTGAGACAGGGCATGTTGCGGTGTGCTGGTTCTATGATACTTGCCTGTATGTGTGCCATAGGCCATGTATGCATGTATGTGTGCAGGGACATCATGGTAATGCATGTGCGACCAGTGATGTGTGATGCACATGGTTGTTGCATGTGTTGAAATGCCGCATGGGGAGCCCTATTCAGATTTTGAACATGAGAGCATGCCAGTCTCTGTACCTGGACATGGGTGGGGGTGAGGGATGGGTGCTGATGCCAGGTACATATATGGTAGCCATGTCTGTGTGCCTGACCTGCGTGTCTGTGACTTGTGCATGCCATGGATGCATGACACATGTGTGTGACAATGCAGAGATTCAGTAAAGCAGCCAAATTACCCTTGTATCCGCTGTATTTGGTGTGTTTGGGGCCAGATGGATGTGACTGAGGTGAAGTGTGTGCATGTGATGGGCATGAGCCATGATGCATGTGAGTTACATATCATTGAATGTTTCAAGAGTCCATTGGACATGCATGGAAATGTCCATGGCATGCACCATGCCTGTTACTGTGTGTGTTTTGCCTGGACTGACCCATGTGTTGTGGAGGGACATGATGGAAGTGTACTTTGACAGTGGTGCTCATCTGCTATTGCTTCCTGTCTAGGGGACCATTGTACAGTGCCCTGATGCTTGTGTTCTTTGTCTCCCTCTACGCAGCGGCTAGTGAAGAAGAGGGCGGAGACGGCGCTGTGGAGCAAGGCGGCGGGGATGCCCCCACGGCTGCAGCGGAAGGGGTGGGTGAGCCCCCACAGGGGCCTGCTACGGTGGGAGACGGTGAGGAGCCATCCAGGTTGGTGGTTTGCACAGAGGAGGAGGAGGCCGCCACTGGGGCACACATGGGGCCTGGTGGGGGCATCCCTGCTGGTGCAAGTGGTGCAGTCCAGGGCCAGGGGCAGGAGGCAGCACAGGTCACCGTGGAGGGGCCTGTGCATGTCGCTGTCCCTGACCCTGTGAGTGCACCACCATGCACCAGCAGGGATGCCCCGTCCCAGGCCTGTCCGCAGGTAGGGGGGATGTCCATGTCACCTGACTCCCCTCCACCTGCGGACGTGGGAACCCCTGGCCGTGCGGAGAAGGTCCTGATTGGGGTCGCGATGCGCACGGCTGTGATTCGTGATGCCGTGCGTGCTTCCCGGGAGGAGCACGCACGTCATCACGAAGTGCACCGTGCCGACGTGGCCCAATTGGGATCGGCCATGTTCGGGGGTTTCCTGCATGTGTTGGCCAATGTGGCGGCCCTCTCCTCCTCTGTGCAGACTATCCACCAGTCGTTCTCCTTGCCGTCTTCCAGCCCAGATGCCACCAGGGCCCCCTGTGGACCTGCCCCGACCAATGCAGCCAGCTCGGTGGGGATCCCATCCCTGCCACAGTCGGGAGTCAGAGATCCAGCAGGGGTGGACACCAGAGCAACTGGACCCCAGCAGATGGAGGATGTGACGGCATCATCGGGCAGGGCACGTGCACGACGGCGTCGGTGGTTTCCATCAGCCTGGATGCCGTCGTGCTGGCACAGGCAGTTGCGTCGGAGGCAGCAGCAGGCTCAACGTGGGAGGCATCATGGCTCGGGGCCATCAACATCAGGGGTGCAGGCATCGGCCGGAGGGCAGGAGAACCCTGGAATGGGAGTGGCTTCCGTGTGGGAGAGGTTGTGCCAGCGGATAGGTGCGGAGCGGCAGCGGGCAGAGGAGGAACGGCTCACGATGGTCAGGGCGGAGGACTCCATGCGGCGGGCGCTGAGGCGGGCTGAGTGCCTCGAGGGTCTTCGCAGGGAGTTTGAGCTTGACACTGCGTTATCGCTGCGGGACCTCGGGGCCAGGGAACATGCCCGCCTCCAAGCCATTGACCAGGAGTTCGATGATGCCCTGGCCCATGACAACAACCAGTGAGCCGTCCGAATAGCCCGCTGCCTTTGTATATAGTTGTATAGTTAGGGTTAGGTTTCCTTTGTTTTTTTGAATTTTTTTTGGTTGCGATTGGACAATGCACCACTTTTTTGTATATAGTTCACTTTTTAGTTAGTAGTCAGTTAGGTTTAATTTGGTAGGGCTCATGGACCCAGGATGATCTTCTTCATTGGCTTATTTTAATTTTTCAGATTATTTTCTTGGACATTCATCTTGTTTTGTTTGATTTGCTTTGTGTTTTTTCTTATTTCATTTCCATTCTACTTGCTGTTAAATACATATTATTTTTTTAATCTTCAATGTGTCGTATCATCTCATTGCTTTCAGGCATGTCATGTTGGGTGTTTTGTCATTCACTTGCAGCCATTGTGTGTGACAGACATGTGTTAAATTGCATTATTTAAATTGGGGGTGTAACATGTAATTGCCTTTGATATGTGGGTGGGTGTGATAGTTGGTTGGGCCTTTTGGCAGGGGAGGATGGGCATTACGGACATGATTGGGGAATGTTGGGACCCAGGTGCAGGGGGGCATGGATTGGACATGGGTGGGGGCCTGCTGGCAGGTGCCCCACAGTGCTGGGGGGTGGGGGTGGTGGTAGACATGAGTGGGGGCCTGGTGGAGGATGACCCTGCACTGCTGGGGTGTGGGGGTGGTGGGTGACATGAGTGGGGGCCTGGTGGAGGGTGCCCCTGGTGGCTGGGGGTGGGGGTGGTGGTAGACATGAGTGGGGGCCTGGTGGAGGGTGACCCTGCACTGCTGGGGTGTGGGGGTGGTGGGTGACATGAGTGGGGGCCTGGTGGAGGGTGACCCTGCACTGCTGGGGGGTGGGGGTGGTGGGTGACATGAGTGGGGGCCTGGTGGAGGGTGACCCTGCACTGCTGGGGGGTGGGGGTGGTGGTAGACATGAGTGGGGGCCTGGTGGAGGGTGACCCTGCACTGCTGGGGTGTGGGGGTGGTGGGAGACATGAGTGGGGGCCTGGTGGAGGCTGACCCTGGTGGCTGGGGGGTGGGGGTGGTGGTAGACATGAGTGGGGGCCTGGTGGAGGGTGCCCCTGGTGGCTGGGGGGTGGGGGTGGTGGGAGACATGAGTGGGGGCCTGGTGGAGGGTGCCCATGGTGGCTGGGGGGTGGGGGTGGTGGGAGACATGAGTGGGGGCCTGGTGGAGGCTGACCCTGGTGGCTGGGGGGTGGGGGTGGTGGGAGACATGAGTGGGGGCCTGGTGGAGGGTGCCCCTGGTGGCTGGGGGGTGGGGGTGGTGGGAGACATGAGTGGGGGCCTGGTGGAGGCTGACCCTGGTGGCTGGGGGGTGGGGGTGGTGGGAGACATGAGTTGGACATGGGTGGGGGCCTGCTGGCAGGTGCCCCACAGTGCTGGGGGGTGGGGGTGGTGGGGGACATGAGTTGGACATGGGTGGGGGCCTGCTGGCAGGTGCCCCACAGTGCTGGGGGGTGGGGGTGGTGGGGGACATGAGTTGGACATGGGTGGGGGCCTGCTGGCAGGTGCCCCACAGTGCTGGGGGGTGGGGGTGGTGGGAGACATGAGTGGGGGCCTGGTGGAGGGTGCCCCTGGGGGGTGGGGGTGGTGGGTGACATGAGTCGGGGCCTGGTGGAGGGTGACCCTGCACTGCTGGGGTGTGGGGGTGGTGGGTGACATGAGTGGGGGCCTGGTGGAGGGTGCCCCTGGTGGCTGGGGGGTGGGGGTGGTGGGAGACATGAGTGGGGGCCTGGTGGAGGGTGCCCCTGGTGGCTGGGGGGTGGGGGTGGTGGGAGACATGAGTGGGGGCCTGGTGGAGGCTGACCCTGGTGGCTGGGGGGTGGGGGTGGTGGGAGACATGAGTTGGACATGGGTGGGGGCCTGCTGGCAGGTGCCCCACAGTGCTGGGGGGTGGGGGTGGTGGGGGACATGAGTTGGACATGGGTGGGGGCCTGCTGGCAGGTGCCCCACAGTGCTGGGGGGTGGGGGTGGTGGGGGCCTGGTGGAGGGTGCCCCTGGGGGGTGGGGGTGGTGGGTGACATGAGTCGGGGCCTGGTGGAGGGTGACCCTGCACTGCTGGGGTGTGGGGGTGGTGGGTGACATGAGTGGGGGCCTGGTGGAGGGTGCCCCTGGTGGCTGGGGGGTGGGGGTGGTGGGAGACATGAGTGGGGGCCTGGTGGAGGCTGACCCTGGTGGCTGGGGGGTGGGGGTGGTGGTAGACATGAGTGGGGGCCTGGTGGAGGGTGACCCTGCACTGCTGGGGTGTGGGGGTGGTGGGTGACATGAGTGGGGGCCTGGTGGAGGGTGACCCTGCACTGCTGGGGTGTGGGGGTGGTGGGTGACATGAGTGGGGGCCTGGTGGAGGGTGACCCTGCACTGCTGGGGTGTGGGGGTGGTGGGTGACATGAGTGGGGGCCTGGTGGAGGGTGACCCTGCACTGCTGGGGGGTGGGGGTGGTGGGGGACATGAGTTGGACATGGGTGGGGGCCTGCTGGCAGGTGCCCCACAGTGCTGGGGGGTGGGGGTGCAAGGGGACATGAGTTGGTGTTCATTAGTTCAAGGAGACATGTGCCTTTGCTGGGGGGCATGCCCATGGTGGGTGGGCTGCCTGCGGGACATGACCAGGGATGCAGGGTAGTCCCCTGTGGTGTGGGCTGCCTGCAGGGGCCGTGGAGGGTGTACAGGGTACACCTGGGAGGACCCACACTGTCAAATCACATGTGGAACTTCCCGCGCACCCCTGATATACAGGCGCCCAGGCTATTCGCGTGTGGAACTTCCCGCGCACCCCTGGAATACACGCGCCCAGGCTATTCGCGTGTGGAACTTCCCGCGCACCCCTGAAATACACGCGCCCAGGCTATTCGCGTGTGGAACTTCCCGCGCACCCCTGAAATACACGCGCCCAGGCTATTCGCGTGTGGAACTTCCCGCGCACCCCTGAAATACACGCGCCCAGGCTATTCGCGTGTGGAACTTCCCGCGCACCCCTGAAATACACGCGCCTAGGCTATTCGCGTGTGGAACTTCCCGCGCACCCCTGAAATACACGCGCCCAGGCTATTCGCGTGTGGAACTTCCCGCGCACCCCTGGAATACACGCGCCCCCAGGCTATTCACGTGTGGAACTTCCCGCGCACCCCTGGATCTTCCCGCGCACCCCTGTAATACACATAGCCCGCTCCCCCAGGCCCGATCGCGTGAGGAACTTCACGCGAACCCCTGTAATACACGTAGCCCGCTCCCCCAGGCCCGATCGCGTGAGGAACTTCACGCGAACCCCTGTAATACACGTAGCCCGCTCCCCTAGGCCCGATCGCGTGAGGAACTTCACGCGAACCCCTGATATACACGTAGCCCGCTCCCCCAGGCCCGATCGCGTGTGAAACTTCACGCGAACCCCTGTGATGCACGTACCCTGCTGAAATCGCGTGTTAGACTTCCCGCGCACCCCGGTATATACGCACACGTATTTTTTGTCAGCGGGTGTCCGTGTTTGTGGGTACCCCTTTGCACGTCATTTTTCCTGGAGGGCCACAGTATGGGACATTCATCATGGCAGTATATAGGTGCGATTTGTTGGCGCACCTTTTGGCGCACATTTCTTACAGCCGCAGAGACGCTACCGCCTGCTTTCTTGTGGCGGTCGTGTTTGTGCCTGTGCGCTGGTTTGAGCGTGCGCTTTTTTCCCCTATTCTATTCCATGAATACGTGTTGTAGGCGAGCGTGTGGGCGTTCCGCGCACTTGTGCCCTGTACTTCCCCCGTGACGCCCACGTTTTGGCAAGTTGTTCCCCATTCCGAGTGTTACGCCCGTGTTCCGCCTACTTTTGTTGCGTGCGCCGCGCTATGTGCGAATTTCGCTGTGGCCTGTGCGATTTTCGCTGTGACCTTGCGCACGCTGTTAGATGGCCTGTGCGCCAACGTGCGCCGCGCACTTTTTTATCGCACATCCGCTGGTTTTCTCGCGCACGGCCTTCCATGAATCGGCGTGCGCTACTTTTCGTGCGATTTTCGCAATTGCACTGCGATTTTCGCTATTCCACTGCGAATCGCACGTTTTTGCCCACTTGCGCCGCGCTAATTATTCCATGAATCGGCTTGTAAGTCTGACACACATGTGATACGATCACTTATGAATATGTTATGCCCTAAAACAGTACGAGTCAGTGATACACAGTTGCTGGCATACTTGCAAATATTGCATATAATGCACTTAGTAAACCCCCTTCTAGAACTCAGAAGCCACAACCTGTCGTTATCCTTCTTGTCAGGTAGCATGTAACTGCTGACAAGAATGTCCTTTATGGAGCGATTTCTTCTGTAGTTGATATCTGGATGGAGATTTAGTCTGATGCATAAATCATTATCAGCCATCAGAATTGTCCAATGTTGTTTCAAGATCTGTCTGATCGATTGTGCTGCCGTGCTGAAAGTTAGTATCAATCGAGTAGCTTTAGTCTCGGAATTGCGTTTCTGGACAGTTTTGGAGGTAGTAAGAAGACTCACTCTATTTAAAGTCCGAGATTTAATATAGGCACGTTCAATGACTCTCTTAGGGTAACATTGATCTTGGAAACCCTACGCCGTAATTTTGCTCTCCTTATTGAAGACTTCCATGGTGCAACAATTTCTGCGGAGACAGATAAATTCCCCATATGGCACACTCCATATTAAATTCTTAAGGTGCCCACTCATGGCATGAAGGGGAGCATTGGCCCCCTTGGTTTCCTATGTAGTTCTGTAGTTGAGTTTATGGTCTACTTCTCTCAGAGTAATATCGAGATATGTGATGGAGGTGCGGCTGTGTGTTTCTGTGAATCTCAAATTATTTTCATTAGTATTCAGCAACTTCACGAAATCTAGCCATTGATGTTCACTGCTCTTCCAAATGATGAACAGGGCATCTATATACCTGAGCCAAATGACCACATTTTCTGTAGCTGCCTCATTCTGTTCAGTCTAAACAGTGACCTTTTCCCAGAAATGCATAGTCAAGTTAGCATAGGCCGGCGCAAAGGTGGTGCCCATGGCTGCACCCTGCAACTGACAGAAGTATTCGTTGTTGAACAAAAACGTATTGTTTCTTAAGCAGATATCTATCATGCCACGTATCATTTCCGTACGCAGAAGCTAGTTCAGTGACCAGGTATTGAGGTAGTGCTTGCCAGCATTCATGCCGAACTCATGGCCTATAGAGGTGTATAAGGACACCACATTCCCAAGGTAAATCATCCATGTGTGGTGTCTCTTACATAGGATGGAAGCAAAGAGACAAAAGGAAAAAGTACTTCATTGATGAATATCAACATATTTTCAAGTAGAGAACCAGAAAGGGTAACAATGGGTCTAACCGGGGGGTTTGAGATGTTTTTATGCACTTAGGGGAAAAATATATAGTTGGAATTACATTATTGGTAGTAAAGAAAAAAGAGAAACCTACAGTTATCTCCCTCTAAGATGCCTTTTTTCTCCCATTCCGTTATGAAAGTGTTCACCTTGATCTCCAAGTTTTTAATGGGATTTTGTGTTATCCTTTCATAGCATTTCTTGTCCTTGAGTTGTCATTGAGTTGCTTATAGGCTTCTTTCATGTAGTCTTCTCGATTCATGAGCACTATGTTTCGTCCCTTATCGGATGGCTTGATGATACAGTCTGGTAAGTCATGAAGTTCCTGTAAGGCAATTTTATTAAGTACTGACATATTTTCAGGTCAACTCTTGTTCATCTTGGTCCTTATATGTTTAAGATCTTCAGTAATAAGAGCCTGAAAGGCCTCAGAGGCAGCGATGGGATTGAACACTGACTTCGGATTTAAACAGCTTTTAGGAGTCCGATCTGTATTTATTTTAGGGCAGCAAGATTGATCTGCTCATTCCCCAAAGTGACATCCAGGCCTTCCTCCAGGCTTACCAAAATTGAAAGAGTGTCTAGTTCACTGATGGTAATATCTGTTTCCCTTGTGTTTTCCGCTTTATAGGTTTGACATAGGTGTTGGTGGCAAAAAACTTAAGAAGCCTCACTTTGCATATGTACTGGTCAAAGTCGATGCATGTTTGCACATAGTCATAATGTGCACTGGGGCAGAAATTGAGGCCCAAATTCAAGACTTTGAGTTGATTGTCAGTAAGCACATGGTTAGATAGATTAATCACCTTCATTACGCTATTACTTGCTTCTATGGGGGTGTCTACTTTCCAGAGCACAGTAATCTGACTGGCGTTTTGTTTGTCGCATTGCCTGCCCCTCTGGCCCTATATATATATATATATATATATATATTTCTTTTTTTTTTTTTCTCCCAAAGGTGCATGAAGCATAGGACAACCTGCCAGAGGTTCGACCAATCTTCAGTGGCAACGGTTGCCTCACTGAGAATATGACTAAATTCATAGACAATTATGGTGAGACCTGAAGTATTACAATTAGATTCATACGTTAGGGACACCATGCAGGTGTTAGAAATACTGAAAGGTATTGAATGGGACAAACACTTTATTTTGGCTACAATGGATGTTAAGGTGATGTATACTTCGATCAACCACCAATTGACACTGAAAATGATAGATTATATTTACAATAACAAATCAGCATCCTTTTGAAACAAGTTGAAATGATTAAAGAATGTGTGGCATTTACATTGGATCAGAATATTTTTCTTTTCAATAACACCTTGTACAAACAGACCAAGGGCATGGCTATTTTTATGCACCCTTCCTAGCCAACCTCTTTATGGGTGAATTTGAGTAGACACACATGGTCAATTACTCAGCTGTGACCAGAAAAGTACTCATATGGGTGAGGTGCATTGATGATATTTTGTTAATTTGGAAGAGGACTGAGGAAGAGCTTATCGCATTTAACCATTATATGAATAATAATAGATTTGTTGTAGAATTGTCCTTGGAGACCAACACACATCACATTACCTTTTGGGATTTACAAATAGACATTGAGAATGATGAAATATGTACTTGGACCTTTAGAAAAGAAGCAGAAGTTAATTCAATTTTGCACCATACCAGTTGTCATAAAAATGTATGATTGATAATATACCGAAAGGTGAATTCTTACATGCTAAGCGAAATTGTATCAGACAAAGCAATTATGATATTGAAAAGTTGAGATGGCAATCAGCGACATTGGCAAGACAAAGCTGTTACTTTTCCTGGAGAGACTAAGAAGTAATAGATGAGTTAGACTTTCTTAAAGACCTGAATATAGACCCTAAACTTTTAACGATTCGTAAATAAAAGAAAGATCCATTTTTATTCCGGTTTTTGGCAATGAAAATGTGATAGATATCTTTCCATAAGCTGTTATACATGATATTCATAGCATATGAGACAAAACATCAAAGAAGAGAGGATATGATAATGTGAAGTACAAGGAGAGAAAGGCACTAGATTCACTGATGAAGGATGAAGGATTTGTTATTAAACAAGCAGATGATGGGGGTAATGTAGTTTCCTCAATAGAACGGACTATGTTAAGATGGGTGAAACACATTTAAATCAACCATGGTGTTATCAGAAGATTAATGGTAACCCCATTAAAGAAATTAATGCTCTAGCACTATAATTGGTCTCTATATGAGTGTGAACGGGGCTGGTGATGGACGAAGAGAAGCAATTTGTGTGAGTAAACTATCCCACATTGCCAACAATTTATTTTCTTCCAAATTGCATAAAATATATGAAAGAACTCCAGATGGACGACCGAGAGTCAGTGGGATAGGCTGGATGACAGACAAATTCTCTAAAAATATTGATGCTATCTTGAGAAGGGAAGTTGTTAAGGTACCATCTTACCTACGTGATGCTATGCACTTATCACAGTTGCTTGAACACGTTCAATGGTCAGATGATTTCTGTTTTGTTACATTGGATATGCAAGCATTGCATACATCTATTCGTCCATGAATTAGCACTAGGTACAATAGACTACACATATGCTGATAGGTCAACTTAATTTTTCATGCACGTAATGATGCTAAAGGTAACGTTGAAATTTATGCTGATGAACAATGTCTTCACATTCAGTAATATAATATATTGACAGATGAGAGGTGTGGAGATGGGGGCCAACTACGTACCCCTTTTGGCAAATTTATTCATGGGCCTGTTTGAAAATCAGTATGTACATGCAGAGAATCAGTGGACAGGACGCATCAACTTTTGGATGCGGTACATTCAGGATGTTTTTATAATTTGACAAGATGATAAGAAGGCATTATAAGAATATATAAATATGTTTAACTGTAATGAATTCAGGATAGAATTCAAATGCACTGCAGATGCCAAGGCCATTGATTATTTTGATGTACATCTATATCTTAAGAATGCAATGATAAAGTCCAAAACATATAGGAAGATTACCTAAGTCAATTCTATACTAGCAGACTTGTTGTCATAAATCAAGCACTATTGTAAATATTCCAAGTGGTGAATGTATTCGCGCAAGAAGAAACTGTAGTGAGATGGCAGAATATATGAAAGAATGTGAGGATTTAAAATCAAGGTTTGTGCACAGAGGTTATAAAGAAGATAATATGGAAACTGCAAGAAAACGAGGGTTGGAGACACCCCAGGAGCTAGTTATTGAAACCAAAGAAAAGGGAGATACGTACAAATAGCCATTGGGTAAGGATGATTACTAATTATTCTGAAGACAGTCACTTTGTTTTCAACATTTTCAAGAAACATTGACATATATTATTCTTGGACTTCAAACTAACAGAGTATATAGGGAAGAACACTACATTTGTGTATACTAGGGCACTGACAATTAAGACAACAGTCAGCCTGTCGTATTTGAGACTGTCGTGTGAAGGTTATTTGCTTACTTTGGGACCAGCCCTGTATGTACAATAGCACTATAGCACTGTATGTACTATAGCACCCTCCCATTCCCCCTCTCAGGTTCGAATACTATGTGAGACACAATGAACTCACTCTGGAAAGAATTCACTCACAAGAATATGCTATTACTTCCATTCCTGCTTTGCGCTCTCCCCCCCCCCCAGTTAACCCCTTGCAAGCACAGAAAGGCTCATGTTTAATATAGCGCACTTAGGCTTGAAAATATAGGCGCTATTATTGCGTTACCAAACCATCTATGAAGCTTCGTTTAGCAGCATTTTGTTACACTCTTCGAATAAGCTCTGTGTATGTGCAACACGCCTTAGGCCTAATATGCCACATAGCTCGGTGGGTCAATGCACCTACGCCAGTGCCTTGATGCTTTACACTACAGAGACCCATTGAAAAACTCAGTACTTGGCTACATCAAAACCTTGGAGGTTTTTTCAAATGTGACACATGTAATATGTGTAAATATGGAAAAGAATTAAAAGATATCTGTGTATATGTAAAGGAGCCATTTATAATCAAGGATCTCATCAACTGTAAGTCAGAATTTGCAGTATATGCTATTATATGTTTATGCAGTCTCATATATATTGGAAGTACCATACGTGAAATAAGGAGAACTAGGAGAAGAAAGCATCTATATGCCTTGCGGAATAATAACCCTAGACTACCACTCTCAACGAATTGGCAATGAAAACATCAAAGGGATGATAAAGCCGGAATTAGATTTGCTGGAATAAAATTGGCCCATCCCAATAACAGAGGAGGAGACAGAGAAAAACATCTAAGACATTTGGAGGGTAGATTATCTGTCAATATCTGACAATTGGGATGGGCCTTGAAATGGACAATGAATTAAATGTTGGTCTACTTGTGAAATATGACTTGTGTGTGTTTACTGTGAATAATAACTGTTAACAATCTCATGAGGATAAAGAACATGATGAACATTGAATCATATATAAACTTGAAATCTCAAAAACATTAACCAATGAAGATAGTGTTAGTAAGGCTGCAAGGTTTTGTGGGACTAAATGTACCAATAAGCCATGTGAGATGGGCCTAATGATGAGGAACAAAGTACAGAGATTATGTGGAACTATTGCCACGCTAATAAATAAGATGGAAAAGTGGCAATGTATGTTTAAGAACAATTACAATAATGAGTAAATAAAGCCACAAGGTTGGTACTATAGACCAGTATGATGGCTCAATGTATGTAAAGGTTCATTATAATCTAGGATGTAACAATCCCAATGTTCAATTTATGGTTGGTTTAGATGTCTTTGTTCAAAATCACATGAAAATTAGAATGACCCGTTGTTAGGTACCCCTGAGAAATTTTTTCAGGATTTATGGTGGAAAAGGTTAATACGAGAGATGAATTTAGGATACTATGACATAATGATGTTTGTGAAGTTGGTGATTATTGAGCAAGTTACAAGGTCTGTATGGGACATTGTCTCCCACCACCATCGCCAAACAAATGTTAAAAAATGATACAAGGTATCAATATGATATGTAGGGGAAGTCGAATACCAATTCTTGGTACTTTCCAAGGGCACGAGTGAGCCTCTTGTGTATTAGCACTTTGGGTTATTCCCTTTAGCATGGTAGGTAAAGAGTGAGATATAAGGTATGGATACCCAGAACAAGCAGACAACTGTATAAGTAGTGGTGAATACACTAGTAGTGACTGGATACTTAAGAATAAAAACTAACATAAGTTTAAGAAATTAATTTGGTAATGGCAGGACAGAACAGATTATGGGTTCTGAGCAACTTACACATTATGAAAGATGGCTAAGGATACATAATTGCAGGCCGAAATGACAGTTTTTACAGCGAATGGCATATTTATTTATGCAAATTGGCATGTGACATCACACGGCTGAACATAGCCAGGATATAAATAGAAACCCTTTTTGTCCAAAATGGCTGACAATTGAAAGAAAAGGGATTGCCCTGTTAAATGGAAACCAGAATGTGAGTATGGCACTCCATTGTGTGATTTGGGGGTACAACATACATATGATGATGGTAATATAAATAAAAGGACTCAAACAATGAGGTTGTATACTAAGGGACCCTTTTATATTTCTTTTTGTTGACTCCCTGCTGTTGTAGATAGCTGTTGAAACAAGAAGTGGATGGGATGACTAAATTAGAAATTTAGGAAAAATTATTCTGAGAATACCCAAACATGGATTGTAAATATTCTGAGAACAGCTAATTGGAATTGAACAAAAGAAGTATATTAATATCATCTCTGATACAGAGATATGCAAATAAGGCAAACATCTTCACAATATGTTTGAAATAACTTTTTTTTCTTTCTTTTTTCTTTTTTGTAAACTGGTTATCAAAGTAGGAGATACACTATATACTTATAATAGTATTGATTATATCCCTAATTAGGTTGGAAAGCAGCATTGCGCGTAGCACAAATTGATCCATAATTGGGTTCAGTAAGAAGAATTATAATAAAGAGGTAAATATTGAACAATGATAGTTGAGACACATACGGTTTGGGAAGGTGATAAGAATTCCACTCAACTTTTAGTACAATTGGTTTGGTGATGGTGATGAGTTGGCATGAGGTCAATGGTGAGGATTATGGTATTTATGCACTTGGAATATAGAGTTAAGAAAATGGGTCACACTATGTGGCTATTAGGCAAAATAAGCACAAGTTCTGACATGAGGAAATGATTTTTGGAACATAACTTGGAAGAGTAAGATGAGCCTAGGCAGTTTGCAGTTCATGGGAATAGGTTAATATGTATTTGAGCATTGGTATAAATATAATATTGATGGGAATTGCCAAGGGATAGTAATTATGGTTACCAGTCAATTGGTCGAAAACATTTGGTCGACAGGACAATTGGTCGACACCATTTGGTCGAATGCCAAATGGTAGAATTTTTTTTTTACCCCTTTTTTTTTTGGGGGGGGGGGGGGTCCCCCCCAACCCCCTTTTTTTCTTTTTTTTTCTTTCCCCACACGAAAACCCACAAAAAATATATATAAATTAAAAAATAAAAATTCGACCATTTGGCATTCGACCAAATGGTGTCGACCAAATTGCAGTCGACCAAATTGCAGTCGACCAATTGACAGGACACCGTTAATTATATTGGAATGTATAATATTTCTTGAACTAACATGGTGTATGTATTTTTTGTTTTTGTCTCCTTCGCCTTTCCTTTTACCTTTCTGGTCTTCTCTCAACCTTACCACCCCCCGGTGCTTAAAGTTAATTTTTTAACTTAATGGTTTCATTGTTTTGAATATGGAAACTTGGTGTTGGTTTCATCATGGTGTGGATATGTGATAAACATGTATCAACATGGACTGTAATATGATGATGAATGTAAATCTTGATAACACCACTATACAGCCCTGAGGACAACCTGCAAAAGAAACACGTGTCGGCTGTACTAAGCACAAAAGTGCTTAAATAAATGATCCATAGTTATAAAATCTGGAGGCAGAAATCATGAATCACTATGTATTATTAAATTGTTTGTGGTATTGGTGCAAGTTCATGGTTGGACAATTTAGAACAATATTAAAAAGAACTTGATTGAGAAGAGATTTCTTGAAAGAGGCTACTGTACTAAAACTATTAATGAGCCAATGAAAAGAGCTGCCAACATAGATATAACAGCATTGCTCACTCCTAAATATAAAAATATATCATTGAAGGATGATAACAAGACCAGGATACTTACTCAATTTTCTTGAACTGACAAGCACATGTATACGATTTTCCATAAACATTGGTCTATCCTGTTACTAGATGAGCATTTGAAGAACTATATCTCATACAAACATTAATTTGTTTATAACAGAGAACCCACTCTGAAAACCAAACTGAGCCCTAGCATTATGAGAAATAAGAAACACTCCACACAAAAGGGTGCCCTCTGTGGACTGACAGTTAAGGGTATTTTTTATTGTATGAACTGTTCTATGTGTAAGCATGCCTTGAATAATGTGCAGGTATACTACAAAAGAGCATGAGGACCGAAAATAAACAGTCATATAGCAAATTCCACAGTACAGCTACCCAGCTCACACACATCTAGGTCATAAGTGTCCACATACACAGGTATAGAGATCTGTCTTAAATCTTTTGGAAAGAAGTACAGGGACCAGTATAAAAATACATATTTTAACCAATATACATACAATTACTACAATAGCGTACTAAAAAATATATAAAAGACAAGCAATTTATCTGACTAGAGCCAACATTTTTGTCCATTTCACATATCTACCTTTATAAGTCATCTCTTACTCATACAAAGGCAGGAAGTGAGGTTAGTAATGAAAGTGAGGGACACATTTCTATATGTTAACCCTCTCAGTTTGAATTTGAATCTTGTCAACACTTAGTAGTGTTTCTGGATCTATGGGTGAATGCCCGCCCATGGGTAAATCTAATTTACGTGCTCCCTCAGACCCTTCATCAGGACACTTCTTGTTGATGGCACGTCTTCAACTTGTACGTGTCTTGTGACGCATGATAACATGTGCATCAGGTGCTGTAAAGAACCAGAACAATGATCCTGATTAAAAACAGGGACATCTAGCCTTGTATTATCTCTATTACCAATGATGTGGTTAAAAACTGACCTTCAATTTCTTTGTGATGTGCAGAGTTTCACTTCTCGAATACTGTTTTTCTGTTATTCACTGGATGGCTTCTATTGCACACTATAGGAAGAAATGATTTTAAAAAGATCTTTATTTACTTTATCACTCCTGTCTTATGTCACAAAGAATTAGACTACAGGGGCTGTGGGTTACTGAACATCTTTTACTGTCCCACTACGGCGGGTATATATTTCTTGTTGAACGGTAGAAATATGCTTTAACATTAACATAATGACTAATATTATATAGACATAACACTTTAAATTTGTGAGGAGCTCACCTCGTCACTGACCGAAGTATAGTAAATGAATGT
This sequence comes from Ambystoma mexicanum, assembly GCF_040938575.1. Lineage (NCBI taxonomy): Eukaryota > Metazoa > Chordata > Amphibia > Caudata > Ambystomatidae > Ambystoma > Ambystoma mexicanum. Next base: position 575,817,356 of record NC_090935.1, read on the forward strand.
ATTCCATAGCCAGTTGTCTTGGCTGGTATTTATGCATGTATTCCGCTTAAGTATTCCTCTCAGGTTTTTGTTCGAATGTATCAGTTTTCAATTCCAATGTTAGTCGGAGCTTCCCGCTTTATTTCATGTAAACAATCAGAAAGGGAGGAGAGTTATTTGAAACGTCAGCCCAACCGATCTATAACACGTGGCTAATGATTTCACTGAATGTTCTTTTAACGGTAACATTTCTTTTTGCTTTTTTCCATTTAATAAGACACATCTATCGAATCGCGGGGATAATTACCTCAGATTGCCAGAGTTTGTATGGGATGAAGTATGCTGTGTTTTTGCTGCGTTATTTACAATCCCTTAACGAGCTTCTATTTAGCGTGTCTCTCCCCAATCTTTGGCTGTTTTGCTGCCTATGTTGTGCCATTCTAGAAGGCAAAATGTATACTGTATAAGCATATGTGCACTTCGTTGCATAATTATTTCTAATTTACATTCAATTTTCTAGGGGCAAATGACTTTGGCACTTACTTGCAAAAGGTTTTCCGTCATGTTTATAAACTCTGTTTTCATTCAGAGAGGCAACTGTGTGATCATACGTCACGTGGATTATACTCTATGCTGCAATACTAGGTCGCTACTTCATAGTATAATTCATTGAGGGGCCACAGAACGCCATCTTCGATGTTCTTGTTTATGATCTTTTCACGATGTGCATGGCACATTAATGTGTTTCTATACACATCATGACACTATTTACTTTTATATATCCTGTGGTAATAAGTGTTGGTCGAGTATCCCTCTTCATTACATGTTATAATTCTTATTCTGCGGATTACCTTCACGTTATTTACTTCTTATATGTTAAGCTTTATCAAATCTAACGTTACTTACAAATGGGAAAAGTAGGTCTATTCCCATTTCAATTAATATTGCAGTTTATTTTGTCTAAACAGAGTATAATTGCTATCTGGCTAATTAGGTTTGCATATAGTACTCTACTTCTTCTTCTATGATTGTCACAGCTCTGTGAACGCCTACATCAGTGCCCCATGCCATATTACATTGTTATTTGCACTTGATGGAATCTAATGAATAAACAGATTCCACTCAATCGCAATATTTAAACCTTTCTTAACAGAATTTAGATCAAAAATCCATTTCTGTTCCAGTTTTCTTAACTTCAAATCTCTGTCAACACCCCGGTGGTGGGCTTGAACAGATTGTATAATAAACCAGTATATATCCTTGTGGCTATGTTTAGCTTGTTTATAATGTGCCACTAGGGGTTTATCTGCCACTGCATTTTTAACAAACGAGTGATGCTCGCAAATTCTTTGGCTTGTAGGTCTCTTTGTTTTACCGATATACAGTAACCCACATGGGCACTTATGTAGTGTGAACGAAGTTGCATTTTCACAGGTGCATTAGCCTGCTGAGCTAACCATATTACATATTAGGTCGTTAGATGGCTGCATTAACAGCTAAGACTAACAGCTTATTCAAAGTGTGTACTAGATGCTGAAACAGACCTTTATAGATGGATTAGTAATGATTTAGAAGCGCCTACATACCAAGCATAGTGAGTTACATTGAACGGGCAGGCATCAAAGGGGTGGAAGGTTACATTCATAACTTGCAAAGGCAGGGCAGAGGCCCATGTTTAGTAGCAAACAGAGGCATGTATGCAAGTGCTTAAAGCATTATAGCGCCTAAAATGGCCAGCCTTGTAGCATTATAGACACTAGCTAGCAGAGTGAAGGCCGAGTGAAGCTTGCTCACTAGGGGTTGATTGCAATGCATACTGCATCAGCTTCCCCTGAGATATTCTTTCTTTGCAACCGTGGCATTGCCAGCCTCCCTAAACATGCAGATGGACTCTGAGGTTGAAGGAGGGAGCGCCTTGGAGAGTAAGCGAGTTGGGTTTTTCCAACAGTAAACAGGTTTTGCATTGAGATATTTCTAGGATATTGCGTCACGCTGACTGACAGCACAAAGGTACAAGAATGCATGCACACATGACCCATGGGGGATTCTTCCGTGGACTTGCATCGAGCAAGTGCCCAGAGCTTCATATGCCCCTGCGGCTCCTTGTGTTGCTGTCATCTAAAGGGCTGGCTGAAGAATAACACCTGGTGATGGGCAGCAGTTCGTTTAAGATGACCAGTGTCCCCCAGCGCTAGATAAAATGAACGTGAGGCTGTGTTCTAAGTATTTGTGATTTCTCTAAGCATTTTTATTGTTCCCAATTGCTGCTAAAATTACTGTCTTTTCTTATATTTTGCTTTCTTTCAAATAAAAACTAAGTTTTATGCTGAAGGTGTCATCTCTCCAGTTGTGAGTTTATAGCTGTCGTGCAGAGTCAAATCTGTTAGTGGGAGGTGGGAGGTGGGAGGTGTGCTATAGTGTGTGGGCCGGTCCCAAAATGGTGCTTGCACCCCTTTCTACTACAGTTGGTGTAGTCGGCAGGATGGTGCAAAGCCATGCCATGCTGGAGAGATGACAAATGTGTAAGAGAACACAGTGCAGATTGAGGGGTTGAGGGGTATGCTGTCACATTTCCATTGTTGCCTCACTGCAGCTCTGAGTCAACAAAAATGGCAGTATTTGTGTGTTGGTTTTGTCGCGACTGATAGCTTCTGTAGTAAAGATTTCCCTTTTGGTAATCAGTAAATGCTTGGCTGACTTACTGCTTGGGAATGAAGCCAGGGGGCAGAAAGCTACACGAAGAGTGGGGAATGGCTCTGTTCGCAAGCGCTCAGAGGAATGTGTAAAGAAGGATTTATTGCACAGATTAGGAAAACATTTTATGCGGTTTCCCTACTAAAAGGTTTATATTTGGATTGCAAAGTGAAACAGAGTTCTCGCCCTATTTTGGCATAAGGGGCAGGAAACGTCACAAAAGCTTTCGAAATGAAAATTGTAAATGATGATTCAAATATGTTATCTGGCCCCAGTGTATTGGAGAATGAGAATGGGGGGCTGAAATGTTGACGGGCGATGGTTCGCCTTTTGAAACTGGTGCTTTAAATACTGGCATTCCTGAATACATCATGGGAATGGTCGAGTTGTTAGGAAAAAGAGTAACATCTGTGTTGAGAGACTTTGTTTTTGGCAACTATAAAATCCATCTGAAGGTGGCAAATTTAATTAGACAGGCTAAAATTGTCTTCATTGCATTTAGCTGTGCCAGACATGGTAACAATGGGTTAAAAGCTCACTGCAGAAGTAGGTAAATGGCATATGATTATTGACTTGTGCATGGATTTAGAATTGCAGGATCAGTTTGCAGTGGTTTGGGGGGGCAGACAATTTAAATTTACTAAATTGCCCCAAGAGTATTTGAACAGTCCCAGTCTCTGCCATGGATTGGTTGCTAAAGACATGGAAATGTTGCAATTGAGTGATGAATGCATTAAACATGACATTGTTGCTATAATGTTAACTGGGACACATGCTGAAAAAGTTGCTGAGAAACTGACGGCCCATAGACAGAACAGAGTGTGGGCAATTTATGCAGAGAACGTGCAGGGATCTGCACAAGAAGTGACATTTTTTACTGCAATGTGGTTTGGCTCAGTAAAGAAAATAATTGGTTTTATTGTGGCAATGGTACAACCGATTAAAAAACCTGTGTGTGATAAGGAAGCGCAAAGATTAATTGGGTTGAGGGTTATTTGGAAAGATCACACACTGGAGTCTGATTGTAAAGCAAAACTACAAAGTTACCAGGAAGAAATATGCTTTTGAATGGGACATTGATCAGAAGACTGCTTTTCAACAGGCTAAAGACGCTTTGCAGAATTACATTGGGTTGAATCTGATGACAAAAATGGCCTCTTTTGAACTGGAAGTTTGTGTCGGCAATGATTTTGCTGTGTGGAGCTTGTGGCTTGAGAAGACAAAGGACCTCATTACGATTGTGGCGGTAAGGCAACAACGGCGCTGGTAGTGCTACCAGTGCCGTTGTTACCATGCCACCACATTATGAGTTCTGCTCGCGGGTGCCGCTCTGCACTCCTGGTCAGACCAGGCGTGCGGAGCGGCACCCGCAAGCAGAACTAGATGGTAGCAATGGTACCGTTGTGAACAGTACCGCTGCTACCATCCTCCCCATTCCCATTGAGCCCTATTGAGGTCAATGGGAATGGGGAATCATTATTACCGGTGCCCTATTGGGCTCAATGGGAATGGGGAATCATTATTACCGGTGCCCAGAAAATGGCAATTACTGGGTCTGCCAAGGTCGGCATGACCGGGTTATTGCCCTTTTCTGGGTGCTGGTAAAAAATCATTTCCAGCGGCAGCCGTGCCCTTAATAATGGCACGGCTACCGCCTACCTCCTAATGAGGCCCAATGTGCACACAAATTCCTGTCACGTGCTGGGTGCGTGAAACCGCTATGGGAGGAAGAAGTGGCAAGGCGCAAAATGCTGCTCATGTTATGTGGAAGTGGTGTTTAGAGCAGCGCGTAAAGACTGGCAATACGGGGGTTTCCGAGTTGGCGGAGCAGATGTTGAAAGCAGTAAATCTGGAGGAAATGTCTGAAATGAGTGCCCCTGTAGCCCTGCCAGAATCTCCCTTTAAAGACACACCCGCTTATAATTTATTGGCAGAAGGAGCAAAGGAACAGGCTTGCTTCAAGAACTGCATTGCCGAGTATGAGAAAGAACAGAGATGCTGGCGAGCAGTTACATTCCATCCCCATCGAGAAACACTGTTAATGAGAGAAGAAGTTGGGGGGGGCAAGCCAGTATGCTGAACTGAAAGCGGTAGCTTCTGTGCTTGAGAAGGTGAAAAAGAGCACGATTTACCTTGGGCATGCCGATGCACGCATGCCTTCTGACACCAGTATGCTGAACTGTTCAATAATGGAGCTGATCAAATGGCAAAGATTCGCCCAGTGACAACATCGGAAGAAAAGTAATGCTGCAAGTAATGGCAGACTGGGCACATCAAGCATCTGGACATTTAGGGAAACTGGGAACCGATGAATGGGCAAAGAAAGGACCATTGCCCATCTCAAGAGACATTGCCATGCAAGCTGTATCCCAGTGCCCCATATGCAGTGAAGTAAAGTGCTATGCACTAGAAACGAAACCCCAAGTCGCTTTGAAGAGAAGTGAAGAAACACAGCCAGCATTAGCGAGCTACATTGCAAGGGATTGAGTAACTGATAAGACATTATGGCGTTCCAGATTAAATCAAATCTGACAAAGGTAGACATTTTGCAAGACACAACATGCAAAACTGGGCTTTGGAGTATAACGTCAACACTGCACATTAGCCATGATCCAGAAGCCTCAAGGCTTAGTGTAAGAATGAATGATTTGCTGAAGCAAATAAAGAAATTGACTCAGACTAACACTCTCAAGGGGTGATTTGAGAAACCAGCAGACACCCTTAGGGAAACTAACAAGTGAAAAACAAGAGACTTTAAAGACACTAGTTGTATGGAAAACTGGAAAAGATAAACAAAACCGCTTGTGCAAGCAAACCACAGGCAGTATTGGACTAAAAGACTTTACCTTTGAAAATGGGGTAATGCCAGCAGGACAAACCAAATCAAGATCATGAGACACTGGAATTAAGTTGTCATTGGTAACTATGGCCGCATTGGTGAAGAAAAGCATTGATCTATTGAGAGGTGTGATCTGCTGGGGTACTTTTAGTATGCTTTTGCAAAAATATATTTTTTAAAAAACACAGGTCCATCTGAGGTACCATTGACCAAACTATGATCGCATTGCACAAATGATTTTTGAACAGGCAGTTACACCCCCAGTATTTGAAGAAAAACAAGCCCCCGATACCACACAAAAGGGTGAAGGTGGTTGTGGTAGCAATGAAAAGAAAGTGGGTAGTCACCTGATAAGATATCTGATGCGGGGGGAATTATTAAGCGAAGGGGTGTATAACACTGATATTGTACTTTTGTGAAATTCTAACATTCCTGTTTGTTTCTGCTACTAGGCAAAAACCAAGAATGTAGCGTGCCATGATTAGGGGTTGGCGTGATCAATTTTCGGGTGCTTCTAACCAGTCAAGCAGACACATTCTCAGAGAAGGCGGGTTACTGCAAGGTGGTGCCATGTGAACACTGAACATTTCCTGCACCGCACTCAATGCTATTGCTTTACGTGAAGACATTTGTACTACAACCTGCAAGAAGTGCCAAACAGAATAAGTCTATGGAACTGCTACGATGCTGACTTGGCATATTGTCAGACACTTGATGATGTACATTCGCAAACATTTCAGTTGATGGTTTTAATTACCTTTTTGATATGTTATGCCTTTTTTGTTTAAAGGACTGTGGAGAATAATAATAATAATAATTAGGCATTTATATAGCGCTACGAACCCTCAGGTATCTGAGCGCTGCTTATTATTACCCACAGTGTGTGGTGCTCATTTATCGACCTCGGAAGGATGAAAGGCTGAGTTTGGCCCCGCCGGGATTCGAACCTGCATTAACAGGCTCTGCACGGATGTCTCACTGTGCCACTTGACCGGCTACCGCAAACCGCAAAGGGTTGTGGACTGTAACATAACCAAATGTGACACAAGCAGCTGCGTGAAACAGCACTTGAATTGCAGGGATGCAGAAATGGTTTTATTATTGGTGAAATGCATTTAGAGATGGATTTGTGAAACCACAATGTTTTGCTTTTCCAACCCAGCTGCTTTACCCAGAGTTGTTTTTTTTGGCAATTACTATGCTGCACGTAGCCAGGAGAATGATTTATGAATTGTTGGGGCAGCAAGGGTGTGGGCGAGAGCATTCAATACTTTGAGATAACATGAGTGCTTAAATGAGCTGTCTGAGCTTATGTTGAGGTTTTGCTTTGAAGAAATGCTGCCAAGAGTATGAGCTCTAATGGGAGATGGTAGAGTTTTTAGCTACGAGGACATTTATGCAGCCTTATGGAGGGTAAATGAAACCATAATGGACATGCTTTTTATGACACAATTGGTTGAACCAGCAAGTGTAATTTATTTTTCTGGGGACGGCTGTCTCCATCACACTGATAGAAAGAGAGTTACATTTAACTGTAGACATTTAGAATAAGCCATTTTGGTTTTTTGATTGTTAGAGCAATAATTGAGTTTTGATGCAAATTAGTAGAACTGATTATTTTAGAAACCTGGTGCCCATGTGTTAATCTTGCTCATGAAATTAGATTAGCCAGAACCACGCAACCCATAGTCACGCTTGTATGCCCACAGAGTGGGTAGGGCCACAGAATGGAAGGGTGCCAGGTTTAGAGCTGGTGACCGTACATGAATGCAATATCTCATTCAGATCGACCAACACCAGATTGCATTGTTATTAATCACATGCTGCTTATTAACAATGATCAGTTAGAAGATATTTTGTAGGTATTCTGTGTAGACCAGGTTGTGGCTAGGTTAGATATCACTATTCATAGTGTATACATTTGGTTTAGGTAGGGTTTACATTAACCTTGCATGCCAAGCTGACTAACCGGTAGAAGACAGTTTGCTTAAACCTCTTGGAAAGCTTTAAGGTCCTTGACTACCTCAGTTATCAATGCACAGTATAAAATGAAGATAGTTATAAGCCAGCATTGTTGCCCACACTTTGCAAAGGGGTGGAATGTAGTGTGAAGGAAGTTGTATTTTCGCAGGTGCATTAGCCTGCTGAGCTAACCATATTACATATTAGGTCCTTAGATGGCTGCATTAACAGCTAAGACTAACAGCGTATTCGAAGTGTGTACTAAATGCAGAAACAGACCTTTATATATGGATTAGTAATGATTTAGTAGTGCCTACATACCAAGCATAGTGAGCTACATTGAACGTGCAGGCATCAAAGCGGTAGAAGGTTACATTCATAACTTGCAAAGGCAGGGCAGAGGCCCAAGTTTAGTAGCTAATAGAGGCATGTATGCAAGTGCTTAAAGCATTATAGTGCCTAAAATGGCCAGCCTTGTAGCATTATAGACACTAGCTAGCAGAGTGAAGGCCCGGTGAAGCTTGCTCACTAGGAGTTAATTGCAATGCATACTGCATCAGCTTCCCCTGGAATATTCTTTCTTTGAAACGGTGGCACTGCCAGCCTCCCTAAACAGGCCCTCATTCGCATGAGAAGAAGCATGACCTTGCACGCACTGATAAGAGACATTCCTGAATTTGCAGATGGACTCTGATGGGGGAGGAGGGAGCACCTTGGAGAGTAAGCGAGTTGGGTTTTTCCAACAGTAAACATGTTTTGCACTGAGAAATTTCTAGAATATTGCGTCCCGCTGACTGACAGCACGAAGGTACAAGAAGGCATGCACACATGACACACATGACCCACGGGGTGGATTCTTCCGTAGACTTGCATCGAACAAGTGCCCAGAGCTTGAAATGCCCCTGCGGCTCCTTGAGTCACTGTCATCTAAAGGGTTGGCTGAAGAATAACACATGGTGATGGGCAGCAGTTCATTTAAGATGACCAGGGTCCCCGAGCGCTAGAAAAAATGAACGTGAGGCTGTATTCTAAGTATTTGTGATTTCTTCGTTCTGCCACATTCTCACCCATTCCTCCTGCAGCGGTCTAGTTGTTTGCTGTAATGGCCGCCGCCAGGAGCTCTTAGCCATTCTGCTCCCAGCGCTCGCTGCATTGCAACTGTTTGGAACTCTTTTTGGTTGCCGGCGCTAGTGTTTTCTCTTGGCTTTGCTAAGCCTTCTTTTCTTTGCCTCGGGCCCCCCTGGGCTGCATTCTCCTTCCTCTGGCTTCCCTTTCTGTTTCCTGGCTTCCCGCTCACACGCATCTCTACGCGCCTGCTTTCTCCTCCCCTCTCTCTATTCCATGTTCCGAGCATCCTCCTGCAGTTATTCCCTTGCTTACCTTTCTCCGCCAGTCCCTTTTGGTCTCCTACACGTTCTAGCCCTGGACACACCTGCTCCTCTGCGGCACGGAATTCTCCTGAGTGGATTCCAAAAGGATTCTCTTCCGGAACAGTGCCTTCCTGTGGCTTACTCAAGCAGAGGACAGTGTCTTTTTGCGGGACCGGGGCTGCTGGTCTTCTGGTTCTCAGCCGGGACACGGTGGCGTCGTCCTGCGGTAGACCATACCTCCACAAAAAGAAATCTGGCCTGAAGACAACAGGAAGAAAGAAGCTGGTCATCAAGGAGTCCAGCAGCTCAGGTGAGGAACAGTGCTTGAGCTCAGAGCCCATCTGCGACTTTGACAGCACGCTTTTGCGCAAGTTGTTACTGATGGGCAAAAAGGAGGTTACGCGTGTGTAGTGATACACGAAATTGCAACCTTGCCAATCAGGGCTTTAGATGACAGCATTAGCCGCTGAAAGCCAATAGTGTATTCAAAGTATGTGCTAAAAATGCTGACAGTAGTCTGTTGTAGCACTTCCATTATGCAGTAGTGAGCCACAAGGAATATGACAGGCAGGGAGGGCCCCCAGCTATGTAGCTAATAGGTTTTTGGAGTGTTTGGAACATCATGGCACCTATATAGCGCTTAGATAGCCAGTCTTAAGCGCTATAAACACTAAGCTATGAGTGCATGCCTTTTAGAGCTTGCAGATGGGGTTAATACATCCCTGCTTCCCTTAGAATATTCAGCCTCACTAACGTTAGCCCTGGCTCCAAGCTAATCTTCCTTTTCTCTGGGAAGGTACTGATAAGACATTCCTCAGCCAGCGCAGATGGGAACAAGGGAGGGGGTAGGAGCGAGCAGGGAGCATCTCAGAGAGAGCTGGGTTTTTTCCATGAGCCAGTTGCACAGGGAAAGTTCTGGAACTGTGCGTCATGGTGACTGACAGCAAGAAGTTATAAAATATCCATGCACACATGGATCAGGGGAAGATCGCCTGTGGACTTGATTCGTGCAGAAACAGGTGCCCGGCATTGGCTCATACGGTGTCCTTCAGCATTGTCCTCTGAGCGGGGCTTGTTTACAGCTAGCTTATGAGGGCCCAAGGTCTCCCCAGTGCTGATTAAAGGGACGTAAGACTGTGTTTCTCTATGTTTCTCTATATTTCTCTATGTTTCTCTATGTTTATCTAAGTTCCATGTTTCACTATATTTTGCATTGCTCTAAGTGTTATGCTTTGTAATATTCTGTAACTTGAATCCCAAATGTATATGAAATTCACTGCTTAGAATAAATATGCTAATAACACTTTGAGGGTGTCATTTGTCACTTGCATGAGATCACTGCTCAGCACAATAGAACCTGTATTTTGGGCTGAATTGGGTATTTTTGCTCTCAAAGGGCTGGCCCCGAGGAAGATTTTGCCCAATATCAAGACATTTGGTGGCAGCTTTGTGGGATTGTGAAGAGCAGTGCCATGCTGACATGACAAATGGTGTGAGAGAACACAGTGTAGAGTGGGGAGCAGGCTGTCGCATTTCCTTGATGGTCTCACTGCAGCTCTGAGACTTCAAAAGGCAGCAATGTTGTGTCGGCTTGCCGTGGCCGATAGCTTGTGTGGTTAAGACTCCCTTCAGTCATGGGATTGGTGCCAGGGAGTACAAGGCAATAAACGAGCGGGAAATGGCTTTGTTTAAAGCACTCCGATGAATGGTTAAGAAAGATGTATGCTCAATTAGAAAAAGAATTTTATCATGTGGTTTCCCAAGTTTAAAGTTGTAATTTGGAATGCATAATGAGACGGAGTTCTCATCTCTATTCTGTCATGAGGGCAGGAAAAAAAAAAATAATTGCAGGGATTTGACATGCAAATTGTGAATAGTGATTTAACCATTGACTCAGCCCCAGTGTGCTAGCGAGTGGGGGCTGTAATGTTCGGAGGCGAAGGTTCGTTTTTTTTTTTGATATATGCTTTTGAAGGGTTGGCATTCCTGAATAATGAGGAAGGGGAATGAGCCATGCTTAGGAGAATGAGTAACATCTGTGCTGAGAGCCTAAAGAGTTTTTTTCTTTCTTTTGGCAACTGTAAAATTCCATGTGCTAATGGTGGCAAATTCTGTTTAAAGGAAACACACTAAAATGGTTATATTGCATTTTAGGCTGTGCCATGCTTTTATTGGGTGAGAGACTCACTTAAAAAGGAAAGTGAGTGAATGTTATTTGGATTTTCGATTTTTGTGTACTGATTTGAAATTGCAGAACCAGCTTGCAATGGTTGGGGGGAAAAACAATTTATATTTTTCTAAATTGCCCCTGGAGTATTTTTGACTGTCCCCATGCTATGCCATGGATTTGTGCTGTTGCCTTAAAAGTGATGTATGCTTTGAAAATAGTGACCTGTTGACTGTGATACATGGGGAAAAATGTTGTTGACACATTAAACAGCCCTCAAGCAATAGAGTGTGGGTTGTTCTTGCAGAAAAAAAAACGTGCAGGGAGCTGCACTAAATATGGCATTTTTATTTTTTAAATGCACTGAACTGAGTGGTTATAGTTTGGCAATGGTACAACAGAATGAAACATCTGTGTGTGATAAGATAGCACAAAGATTTAATGGGTTGTGAGTTCTCTTGAAAGATCGCACATTACAAGAAAAAAAAAAGACGCTTTGACATTTTGCAAAATTACATGGAGTAGAAAAATGACAAGAAAAGTGCCGCTTTTGAAAAACAAGAGTCTTGCTGTGTGTGCAGAGCTTGTGCCTTGAAGCTGTCTTGGGCGAGGTGCGTGAAGGCAAACAAAAGCAGAAACAGTACAAGAAAGAGTTAATTTGGATGAACTGTCTGAAACGAGTGAAGCCGCCACAGTATAAGAGTTATAGGCAAAAGAGATAAGCTGCGTGCTAATGGCGCTGCCAGGTGCACACGAAAGATAAACATGCCTGCATTCCTGAGGAAGGGGGAGCAAAAACAGAGAGCCGTTCAAAAAGTAAAGAATTTGCCCAGTAAACTGTGGTACGGAGCAAAGGCTTCATGCAGGATGGCAGACGGGCACATCACATCTGAACATTTACCTATGCATCTGTGAATGGGCCAAGAAAAGACAGCTGCCCATTCCAACAGACATTACTGTGCAAACCGCATTCCCATGTGATGTGATGTGAAGTGAAGTAAAGCGCTATTGCTGTGCAAGCTGCATTCCAATGCTCCATGTGATGTGAACTGAAGTAAAGCGCTGTGCACTGGAGAAGAAACCTCTAGGCGCTTTGAGAAGAGAAAATACACATCTGGCAAACTGCAAGCTACATTGCCAGGGGATGGAGTAACTGACAAAGACATTATGGCCTTCCAGATGGAAGCAAAACTGACAAAAGTGCTTAGCCGTTTTGCAAGAGACAACATGCAGAGCGGGGCTTTGAAGTACAACATGAACACTGCACATTAGCCATGATCCAGAAGCCACACGGCTTAGTGCAAGAATGAATGATTTGTTGAAGCAACAAAAGAAACTGACTCAGACTATCGCACTCAAAGGAGTGGTTCAAAAACAGCAAACGCCCTTTGAAAAAAAAAAAATGACAAGTGAAAAAACCAGAGGCTTGAAAAGACACTGCTAAGAAAAGAAAGATAAATACTGAAAGACTTTACCTTTGAAAAATTGAGTGATGCCAGCAGGGCAACCTAAACCAAGATCATGGGACACTGGAAGCAAGTTGGCGCCTGGCATTGGTGATCGCTTTGGTGAAAAAGAAAAGCATTGTGCGACCTGGGTACTTACTATATGGCTTTGTAAAAGCACAGATCAGTCTGAGGTACCATTGACCAGCTATGATTGCATTGCACAAATGAGTTTGTGATTAGGCAGTTACACCCCGTATGGTTGAGTGTAAATAAGCCCCCAGAAACATGCAGAAAGGTGATAAATAATTGCAGTAGCAATGACAAAGTGTGTAGTTACCTGATGAGACTTTTTGAAGATGGGGGTGGTATTATGGGAAGGGGTGGATAACGCTGATATTGAAGTTTTGATGACATCCTAACATTTCTGTTTGTATTTTGCCTAGGCAAAGCACGACAAGACATTTCATAATATAGGAAGATAATGTGCAGTTTGTGGGTGACACTGATCAAAGAAGGGTCAGACGCATTCTCAGAGAAAGCGAGCCACTGCGACATGCTATTTCAACTTTAACGTGCCCTGCACCGCACTCAATGCTGTAACCTGCGAATAGTGTCCAACAGAGTAATAACTTTTGCTGAACTGGCACGGTGCAGACTTGGCTAATTATCAAGTATTTGATGCTACACATTTAAATGACATGTTTTGCCCTTTCTTGTTTAAAGGACTATGGACAATGAATTGTGGACTGTAACATCAGGCACCACATACAGCTGTGTGACACAGCAATTGAATGCTAACACATTGAAAAATGGTTTTTAAATGCACTGTTGAGATGAATCTGAAAAAACCAAATGGTTTTACTCTTCCAACTGAATGGCTTTAACCAGAGATGTTTTGTTTTTTGAAAAAAAAAATATTCTACATTGCACGTAGGCAGGAGAATGATTTATGAACTGTTGGGGCAGCAGAATTATGCAAGCAGGAGCGTAATTTATTTTGAGATAAGATGGGTGCGCACATCAAAGTCACCTGTGCGTAGGTTAAGATTCTTAATTGAAGTAATGCTGCCAAGTGTGTGAGCTATAATTTGAAATGGTAATCTTTGAAACACTGGATACTTTTACAGCCAGCTTAAGGCAGGTAAATGAAACCATGACTGACTTGATGTTTGATTTTATGACACAGAGTGTGACACGGTTTTTTGTTAAACCAACCAGTTTCATGTTTTTGTGGGGACAGCTGTCTCCAGCACACTAATGCAAAGAGTCACCTTTTGATTGTAAACATTTGGAATAATTCTTTGGAAAAGCGCTGCAAATGAGTATCCACATGGAATTGTTAGAGTACTGGCCTGGCACATTGTCAGGCATCTTTTGTCACTGAATGGATACCATTTGTTTAATTTGTCTAATGTGATGTTTTTCTGACCAAGAACTGCAGCGAGTGTTCTCGCCAAGATTTAATGAACTATAACTTGACTAAATGAATTTTTTCCATGGTGTGATGAAACAGCCACTGCCGGATAGTAGTATGGTGTTTGTGGCTAAAGTTAATATTGTATATGGTAGATATCCCACTTGAAGAAGGGTATTCTCCAAGTCACAGAAGGTAGACACTGTGAACCTGTTAGATTTTCCAGTAGTAAGACAACATGTAAATTGTAGACTGGTAATGCACACCTTCATTATTACAGTGCTACACTTAGACATAGATTTATCATGAGGCAATGTTTCCTTAGTACTACCAAGCTGCTACAAATGGAGTCCATTTCTATGGCCCATCACTAGAGTGCGCGTAGCTAGGGAGCTAGATTCATTAATTGCAGGAGCTTTATATGCTTGTGACATAGAAACTGTGCACAATAAGCTAGCCACTATGGATTCTGATGCCAGCTCTGCTATAGAACTTCTGGCCTAGTGGGGCCCATTGATATGCCCAGCACTGCTACAAGTATTGACAGCCAATTGAAGATAACAGAATTTTAGACATGAAGACATTTTTGTCTGCCATAGGGCAGGTCAACAAGACTGCTAAATACACACAATGCATTGTATGGCAAACATTGTTAAATCAGCAGGTGTTGGCTTTTTACTGGGTGGGGGCGACCATCCTCCACACACTGGCACGCAGAGCTACAGTTACCAGCATACATATGGATTGAATTGCTTGCTTTTGATTGCATGAATAACACATGCCATGCTTTGATGTAAATTAGTAGAATTGTTTTTATTTAGACAACCTGGTGCCCATGGGTTCACCTTGTTCACGAAATTAGATGGTTTCTGGTTGGGTTCCACCTACCTGGGGGAAGTGTCTAGTCACACAGCCCATAGTCACGCTTGAATGCCCTGGGATCAGGGGGAGGGTAGGCCCTTAGGGTGAAAGGCTGCCAGGTTTTAGAATTGGTAACCATACATAAATGCAATAGTGCATTGTAGATTAGACTACACTGGATTGCCTTGACATTTTAACTGCATGCTGCTTTTTAACTGACAATCAGTTATACAAAATTGATTTAGGTATTTTTGTGTAGGCCAGGTTTTGGCTAGAGTAAATGTCCATGTTCACTTTGTGTAGGTATTTTTGTGTAGGCCAGGTTTTGGCTAGAGTAAATGTCCATGTTCACTTTGTGTAGGTATTTTTGTGTAGGCCAGGTTTTGGCAAGGGTATATGTCACTGTTCACTTTGTGTACATTTTTGTTTAGGTAGTGTTTTACCTTGCATGCCACGCTAACTAACCGCTATAAGATAGTTTGCTTAAACCTCTTGCAAAGCCCCAAGGTCTTTATCGCTGCACTAAATACTATATTGATAGGTATTAGTCAGCATTTTGTCGCACACACGTTGAATAGGGGTGGAATGTAGTGATACACGAAATTGCAACCTTGCCAATCAGGGCTTTAGATGACAGCATTAGCCGCTGAAAGCCAATAGTGTATTCAAAGTATGTGCTAAAAATGCTGACAGTAGTCTGTTGTAGCACTTCCATTATGCAGTAGTGAGCCACAAGGAATATGACAGGCAGGGAGGGCCCCCAGCTATGTAGCTAATAGGTTTTTGGAGTGTTTGGAACATCATGGCACCTATATAGCGCTTAGATAGCCAGTCTTAAGCGCTATAAACACTAAGCTATGAGTGCATGCCTTTTAGAGCTTGCAGATGGGGTTAATACATCCCTGCTTCCCTTAGAATATTCAGCCTCACTAACGTTAGCCCTGGCTCCAAGCTAATCTTCCTTTTCTCTGGGAAGGTACTGATAAGACATTCCTCAGCCAGCGCAGATGGGAACAAGGGAGGGGGTAGGAGCGAGCAGGGAGCATCTCAGAGAGAGCTGGGTTTTTTCCATGAGCCAGTTGCACAGGGAAAGTTCTGGAACTGTGCGTCATGGTGACTGACAGCAAGAAGTTATAAAATATCCATGCACACATGGATCAGGGGAAGATCGCCTGTGGACTTGATTCGTGCAGAAACAGGTGCCCGGCATTGGCTCATACGGTGTCCTTCAGCATTGTCCTCTGAGCGGGGCTTGTTTACAGCTAGCTTATGAGGGCCCAAGGTCTCCCCAGTGCTGATTAAAGGGACGTAAGACTGTGTTTCTCTATGTTTCTCTATATTTCTCTATGTTTCTCTATGTTTATCTAAGTTCCATGTTTCACTATATTTTGCATTGCTCTAAGTGTTATGCTTTGTAATATTCTGTAACTTGAATCCCAAATGTATATGAAATTCACTGCTTAGAATAAATATGCTAATAACACTTTGAGGGTGTCATTTGTCACTTGCATGAGATCACTGCTCAGCACAATAGAACCTGTATTTTGGGCTGAATTGGGTATTTTTGCTCTCAAAGGGCTGGCCCCGAGGAAGATTTTGCCCAATATCAAGACAGCGTGTAATTTTGTCATCCTTTATTTTTGTCTGTTTGGTAAGGCAATTTTCTCTGTTTACATGCCAAACCTATTTCAACGATCTTCGAATGGTACGTGTAGGGTACCCTCGTTCATTTAGTCTTGTGGCTACTTGTTTGCTATTGGCCTCATAGTCTTCTGTTGTACTACAATTACGTCTAATATGTAAAAACTGGCCAAAGGGCAGGTTTTCACGTAAGCTCTGTGGGTGGAAACTATCAAATGACAGGAGTGTGATCTTGTCTGTTGGCTTTTTGAAGAGTGTCGTGCCAAATTTGTTATTATCAGACCTATATATTTCTAGGTCTAAAAAGACTATCTTCTCTTTATTTATGGTCATCGTGAAATTAATGGACGGCTCCTGTTCGTTTAACCATTCCAAAAATACCATTAACATATCTGTTCCACCACTCCAGAGCATTGAACACATCATCAATATAGCGATGCCATGTTTTGATCTGATGTTTGAATGGATTGTCATCAGCATATATTGATCTGTTTTCAAATTCATCCATGAACAGATTAACAAGTGTGGGGCAAAGATCGCACCCATGCTTGTGCCATGCTGTTGCTGGTAGTACGTACCTTCAAGGAGGAAAAAGTTTTTAGTCAAGGCTACTTTGATGCATTGCGTGATAAAATCTGAACGGGCCTTTCGGTTGGCTCTTTTTTCAAAATATGTGTGCATGATCTGGATGCATCCCATCTGTGGAATACTCTTGTAGAGGGATTCCACATCTAACGTCACAGAACATCTTTTGCATAGATCTCAAGATTGTCTAATATTTTAATTATACAGGTTGTATCCTGTACGTATAATCGCATCTTTTTAACAAATGGACTCGGGAAAGTATCGTCATAAATGGATAGGGGTTCAAGCACTGAACCAATTGCGGAAACTATAGTGTGGCCTGGTGGTCTAGTGGCGTGTTTGTGCACTTTTGGGAGACAATAAAATGCTGTGGTGACTGGGCTGTGTTCACCAAATAGGACTTTTCGTCGTCATCGATCCAGCCCTCACCTAGCGCATGGGTCATTAAACTTTCAATCTCTTCCAAGATCGCATTAGTGGGATTGCCAGCGAGGCATTTATAAAACTTCTTGTCATCTAGTTGTTTTTTTACTTCTGCCTCGTAGAGTGACGTGGCCCAGAGAACGGTACCCCTCGTTTGTCTGCTGGTTTAATCAAAAAGGAGTCATTAGTCTCCAGATTTTTAAAGGTACCTCTTTCTGCTTTTGACAGGTTGTCCCTGAAGTGATTCTTAGTACTAAACAGATGATTCCCTTCTCGAAGAACTCTGTTTTCAAAGGCAATGATTTCAGGTGAAACCATTGCAGACAAGGGAGTTGTAGACCAGATTCATTTGTGCTCCTTGGATCTTTCTCCTGTGTATCATGAAAAAAATATTTCAATCTTAAAACACTGAAAAAATTCAGCATCTCAATCTCGGTTTTGAATCTGTCTGCCTTTGTAGTATGCTCAGCAGGCTGATCTCAAATTGGCGTCAAATATCACAAATTCTGAGGAGGAGTCTGCCACTGTCGTGTCCGCATACTGTGGTTGCCTGGCTGTTGGTCTTGTCCTGTCTTCCCCTTCCCTGACCAAATTGGCCCCTTTGTTGGTTACCACCTCTGTTGTTGGTTGGTGTGCTACTATTAGAGCCAGAGTCGCTACTGTTAGACCAGATGGAAAATGTGATGATTTTTTTTATTATACGTTCTTGTATTATTAGTACCCCTATTGTTTCCCTGGTTCAAGTTGATTTGTTGATAAAACCCAGGGACCAAGTACAGGTATGTAGCCTCCTCTTTGTAGTTCTGGATGTCTCTTTTTAATTTCCAGATTTTGTTATCGATTGTGAAAGTTTTAAACTTTGCCATTTCCTCATTGATCTTATCTAACATTGTTTTGATGTCAGGGATGATAGATTTATCCCCTGCACACCTAATTTTATTGTGATCCAATCAACATTTCAAACCATCTGGCTAATTACTTATGGATGTCGAAAAAAAGGAAAGTTTGTCTCCTGGCTATCTTGCTCCAGTAGTTGAAATGATCGTTCTAACACTTTGGTTAAAGTGATACAAGGTTCGCTTTTATTAATGATAGTATCGAATTGTTTCTTAATATTACATCAGATAAGCGTTAAGTACACTAAAAGGCAATGGTGCGCCTTGTTTGTCAGCCGACACGTGTTTCGACCCGCGAGTCTTTATCAAGGCTGATGAATATTCAAAAATCATGTGTTTGGTGACATTTGTGACATAGGTTATAAAGGTGCATGTGCAGTGGTGTTTGAGTGAAGTGAATAATTGGTGGCACATGATTCAAAAAAGCATTTGATGTAATGAATTATAATTCAAAGTAGGAGAAAAGAGGAGAGATAACAGAACAAGGTTAGCAAGGAAGTGGTAGGCGGTTGTAGTCAGGGTTGGGAGTGGCGAGGAAAGAAGCCTGTAACCTATTGTCAAAAGGTCTTGAGCCCCATGTGGGGTCCTGGTCCTGATATTGGTGCTGTCCTGTTGACAGGCGTGGCTCCTGTTGGGCCCTGAAATGCAATAGGATTGCTGTTAGGGTGTCTGGTGATAGTTGTAAAAACACAACGGTTCTGTCTAAGATAATGCATGGATGAATAGACAGGCAAAGATTTGCCTGTTTGGAGTTGTGCTCCCCTCTTGCGGGCGCTTGGCAATGGATCAAGTGTGGTGGCTGGGGGGGCCGAGCTGCGCTCATGATTGGGGCATGAAAGCGCAGCTTCCTAATGAGGGTTCCTTGTAGCTCGTGCTTCGGGAGTGAAGGTTTAGTGGTTGAGTGCCTGGCCGTCCGAGCGGAGCGGTGGCTGTATCCATAAAAGATGGATGTGGCTGGGCGCAACGGCGGGTGAGGGTCTGCCCTGAGGCTTACCTGGTGCTGCTTGTATCCTAGGTCCGTGTGGCTCCTAGGCAGTGCCCGTCTGACGGCCATCTTAAATGTTTAACGTGTGGTTGCCGAGTCACGCAGTGTGTGGCCTGCACAACCGTGGGGGAGTAGTGTCCCTGTTTGCATGAGGGCGCATTACATGGAAGAAGCGGCGAGGATGGCACATGCGCAGTACGCTGGATGTTCGTTGTGGAGGGGTGTAGCCTGCGCATGCGCGAGGGGATTAGTGTTCTTATGGCACGGGGCGCCGTGATTGGAGGATCGGGCTCATTGGCTCAGGGAAGGGTGTCGCAAAAGGGATTGGGCGATGTTCTAGTTGGGAGGCTGATTTACCTGGTGGTAAAGAAATGTGGCAACAATTGTTGCACATGGAATAATGCCCTGGCTGTCAGTGGCTGTCCTGAATTTGAGGTGTCGAGTGGCATGGAGCGTGCTTGTCTGGACTTAGAAGGTCCTCGTAGGTCCAATGGACATGGGTCTAGTTTGGGAATAGCGCACTGGCTGTCAGTGGGGAGAATGGTCAGGTTCATGGATGAAGGAGGGTGTTCCCTGGTCCATGGAGGTATTTGGAATGGTAAATTCCTTGTGAGGCCGTGATTGTCCTAGTGTTTGTCATGGGTGTTGGTTTGGTTAAGAGAAATTGGAACTGGTTGGTTGGATAAGGAAGGGAAAGGCTTTACAGAAAGACATTGAAATCATGATCCTTGTTAAGGCCATTCTTAACACACCTAAAACGGCAGATCAGTTGTGCTTCTTCTTGTCTGAGTCTTTTGATTCTGTCTCCTCCTCTGGTTCCCAGCCGTACGGTTTTCAGTCCTATGAAGCTTATCTGGCTTTTGTCATCCATCTGGTGGTTCCTCTGCCAGTGGTTGGCCAGTGGTAGTTTTGGATCCTGCGAGTGTATGCTGTTCATGTGTTCTCTTATCCGGGTACGCAATTCCCGGATGGTGCTTCCTATGTAGATTTTTTTACACACACAGATTAATGCATAGATTACAAATTTGCTTCTACAGTTTAGGTGCTCCATGATTTTGAATGTTGGGCTGCCTATGAATTCAGCACATTTAGTTTGGGTGGCATATTTACACATTGAGCAGGTTCCACATTTAGTAAAGCCAATTGGCGTCAGTTTACTTAGCCAGTCCTGTGCGGAGATATTTTTCTCGGAAAGAAAGGATGGGCTAAGTAGATTTCTTAATGTTGGTGCTCTGCTGAATGACATGCTGGGGTATGTTTCCAATTGGGGTTTGATGTGCTCATCCATGAGGAGCAAGTCCCAATGTTTAGTTAGAATTTTTTGGATGGCATGACTGTCTTTGTTGTATCTGGTTACAAATCGGATCGTGTGGTTTGCATCTTTTTTCTTTGGTTTAGGCGAGAGCAATGTTTCTCTGTCAATGTTAGTGGCTCGTTCCTGGCTAGTGTGAGGTTTTTGGTGGAGTAGCCTCGACTTTTGAATCTTTGGTCCAGCAAGTCACATTCATCTGTGAAGAATGTTTCAGTGTTGCAGTTTCTTCTGGCACGGATGTATTCCCCTTTAGGGATATTCTGTATGACACTTTTCCTGTGACAGCTTGTCGCATGGAAGGTTGAGTTTACCTCTGTTGGTTTGCGATAGGTTTTGGTTATTATTCTGTTGTCCTCAATAGCGATTCTTAGGTCCAGAAAGTCGATTTGATCCGTGCTAATGCGACTGGTTAGCTCAATGCCATAGTTGTTCACATTTAGGTATTCCACATATTGGTTCAATTCTTCCTTGGTTCCTTTCCATATGAGGATGATATCATCTATAAATCGTGCCCAGTTGACAATGTGGGTGGTGAACTTGTTTTCTCGCATTGCATGTTCCTGTTCATACGAATGCATGAAGCAATTAGCTAGAGCTGGAGCATAGCTTGCTCCCATTGCGATCCCCTTGGTTTGCTTATAATATTCTCCATTGAAAATGAATATGTTGTTAGTCAGTGAGAATTTGAGAAAGGATTTGGTCATTTCCACTTGGTCAAGGTGTGATGCTGACTCATGCTTGAGTAGGTATCCTAGGCTTGTTATGGCTAGTTCATGATTGATGGATGTATACAGGGCCTTAACACCCAGTGTGGCCATCATGAAGTTTGGTTGCCATTGGATTTTTGAGAGTATTTCCAGGGTGTGCATGGTATCCCTTAGGTACGTTGGTATCTTGGTGACTAGTGGTTGTATCACATTGTTGATGTATCTGGCTAGTGTCTGGGTTATTGCCCCTATTCCGCTCATGATTGGTCTGCCCTCTGGAATAGTGTCAAAGGTTTTAAGAATTTTGGCCAGGAAATAGAGGGTTGGCATGACCGGATGATCTGTTCTGAGGTACTCATATTCCTCATCAGTTATAAGTCCTTGTGTTACAATGCTACAATGCTACAACTACTTATGGATGTCTGTTATATTCAGCTTTATAGAAATAATTTCACTTCAGTAGTTTTCATACATCAACAATCTCGATTATTTATGTAAACATATTTTTTCAAACACAATATATTGTACACAATTGCTTTTCAAACAACAATAGTTTCAACTAGACAATGATCAAGATTCTCAAATCAGTAATCCATGCATCATATAAGTGGCTCTATGTGTTTTGTGAATTGGTTAAACTTGAGTTAGTCTGATGAAATAAAACTATTGAAGAGAAATTATTTCTATAAAGTTAAATGCAACAGGCATCCATAAGTAATTAGCAAAACGGTTTGAAATGTTGATTAGATCACAAGAAAATTAGGTGTGCAGGGGACGGTAGTCTTCCACCAGCTTGTGGACACCTGTTTGTCTCTCTAATTGGTAACACAATCTATTGTCAGGGTTGTTTTTCTCTCCCGCACCCTATCACTTATCTACAGAAGAAACCTACTCCAAATTAACACAGAGGAATGCTCCTTGACTATAGGAATCAGCACTCAAGTCTCATCAAACAGACTGTATCTAGTGGCTATCGGGGCATACCTCTCAAATAATGACAAGCTGGTCTCCTTTGCCAAGCCAGCCATCAGACGATACTTTGGTGGACTTGTCCATCTTTTCCCTCTTATGCAACATTCTATTGTGTACTGGGATCTGAATATAGGCTTATAGCTCTCATGCACAAGCCCTTCAAGCCAATCGCGCTATTTGATTTACTGTCATGACCGCAGCCTCCAAGGAGTCAGGTTTAGCCCAACTGCCTCGGAAGCTGGGTCACAACTTTATTTTCAGGCACCCATCGGCTCCCATAGGGGCCTTATGGACCTTGTCCTGGTGCCAGTGGCGCCAGGCTCATAAAGGGACAGGGACCCAGTCCCGGCACAGGACGTGCCGGGCTCATGATGTAAGGAATGGTGCTTGGGTGGACCTACCGGCTGCAGACCGTGCTGCTCACTCCCCTGCAGGATGAAATCCTCATCCATCCGTGGCTGGAACTACTTTACCTTCTGGGTGTGGCCAGCACCACTCCCTGGGACTGGATACTGGAACTATTCTGGAAGCTGGGACTTCTTACTTGGGCGAGGCTGCTGTGGAAGGAGACACCTAAGCACTCCAGTAGGACTATTTAAACCACGCCCGATCAGAGCAACGTGCTTCGCGTTATTCTGCAATAGCAGCAAGACGCTCACCGTGTCAGCTCCAGAGAATCTGCAACTTCTGCATCTAGGGAAGAGAAATCCGTAATCTTACCTTCTGAAATACCATCTTCGTCTTCTGCAGCATCTGAGAAGGGAAAAGAACACCAGGTTTGCACGAGACAACAACCAGCGCGGCACTTACCCAATCCATCGGTGCATCTCAAGCCACGGGCTGCAGCTTTCCATTTTTTTGGCACCCTGTGGAAGCAAGGACATTGGTTAGTAACCATCGTGAAACTTTTCCTACCTGCGCTGCATTCTTCTCGCCTCTGCCGACGCTGCTACTCGCATCTGCAAAACAAAAGGACATCATTAAGAAATACAAAACTCCATCCATACGCACGTGTTTTGGGCAGCTCTCATCTTTCTCACTCCTCGGCGCATTCCTCGACATCTACTTTTTCTACCCAGCTGCTTCTGCAACCTGCAAAAGGAAAAGAGACATTAAGAAGTGCTTTAAACTTCGAATTGACATTTTTTACTTACTTGCCAGCAATACCTTCGCCTTTCCATCGCTCTCCATTCAAGCAACCGCCGTTCGTGCTGCTAACGACGGCCTAGCTCCAAATCTTCATCCTCTGCAACCAAGAGGCTGGACAATTAACCAGTGAAGTAACTGGCTTCGGCGCCCCTGCAAAGACGCAGGATGGAGAGCTCCGCTTTCACCTATATAAGGTGAGCACATTTAGCCTACGAACTACGTGGGGAGTACCAGGAAGGGGAGTCAGCTTGCCCAGTCAGGCTTATATATCCTATTAACCCCTTTCTCTCCCAATTGCAGACACCTCACCCTTCAGATCAAGATCTCAGTGAGGAGAGGGCCTTTCCAGGGTGGCATTCGAGGCCTGCGCGTGACCCTAGAAGACTCCGAGAACCCCCAGCCCAGACCTGCGCCTCCGAGGGATTCAGGTGAGCGTTACAGAACGCGAAGCCTACCGCAATATTCCCACCCAGGCGCAATGGAAACCTCGGACACAGATCAACTGGCTCAATTGCTTGGGGAACTAAGGGCAGAAGTACACGCATCTCGCCAAGAAACAAACGCTTTACAAAGGGAGTTGATCATGGCCAAGGAACGGACTGATGATCTGGCCAGACAGTTGCTACAGGCTCAAGCGGGACAGACGCCACTGCCTCTCTATGGAGGGGGCGGCACGCCTACAACCTCAAGTAATCCGGTGCAAATTAATCTGCCAGGGAATGTGCCTTTGGCCCCGCCCGAATGTTTTTCCGGTGATCCAAAGCGATATGCAGTATTCATCAATCAATGCCGCTTGCACTTTCTGTGTAGACCCGCCGCATTCCCAAAGGACCAAGCCAAGGTAGCGTTTGTACTTTCCTATCTTAGCGGTAGTGCTGCAGACTGGTCCATTCCTCTCGTGACACAGGATGACCCGCTCCTCTATAACTTTCAAGACTTTCAGACCAGTATGGAAAAGTTGTTCGCAAGACATTCGCAGGGGCAGGCCTTGGACAATGAACTCCTGTCACTCAGACAAGGTAATCAGGATCTCCTGGCTTACATAGCGTCCTTTAATAGACTGGTGGTTGAGACCAGGTGGCCTGAAGATAAGAGAATCACGCTCTTCTACAGAGGTCTACGTGGGGAACTTAAAGACGTTTTAGCTCAGGTGGTGAATCCGCCGCAAGACTGTTCAGATTATATAGACCTAGTGGTCCAATTAGATCATCGGCTACAGAACAGGAAGGCCAATCGATCCAGATTTGAAACCCGGGTACTTTCAAGACCTCAGAGCTCTGCTAAAGGGACTGACTCCGTGGAACCAATGCAAATAGGAGTAGTAAAAGGACCATTAACCCAGAAAGAACGGGAAAGAAGAAGGCAATTACAGCTGTGCCTATACTGTGGGAATTCTGGACATTTCCTTCGTGATTGCTCAGTAAAACCGGTCAAGAAGACCGTAGGAGCTTCTGATAAAACTGCTGAGAAACTGGAATCGGGAAACGACCTCGCCCGACAAGCGTAGAGGTCCGCTTGCCGAGCGTTAGAACCAGTTCCTTGACCTCGCATTTGGTAATGCCTATGGTCCTCATATGTCCCAATAGACCAGATCGCATGCATGCTATCAAAGTATACATCGATAGCGGAGCAATCGGTAATTATGTGGACCACGACTTGGCTACCAGGATGGATCTTACCCTACGTCCCAAGATGGTAAAGGACGTAATCACTACAGTGGATGGTACTGAAATAGCTTCCGGGCCAGTTTCTCATACCACCGTGGAGGTAACGTTGTTATGTCAAGGCGGACATCGGGAGAAGATCGTGTTTGATGTAATCAAGGCCCCGCAGTTTCAGGTGATTCTGGGAATGCCTTGGTTGGAAAAGCACAATCCTCAAATAAACTGGCGAGCCAAGGTGATTCGGTTTCCAGAATGCGCTTCAACCTGTTATCCTCAGCCTGAAATCAAGCTAGCAGCCATCACTTCCGAGGACCCCCGATTACCTCTAGAATACCAAGAGTTCAGCGACGTCTTTCAGAAAGATCAAGCCAACACCCTGCCTCCACATCGGTCATACGACTGCCAGATAGACCTGATACCAGGGTCCACCCCTCCGTGCAGTAGAATATATGCCCTCACTGAACCAGAAAACCTCCATCTCAGGCAATACTTGGACCAGTACTTGGCTAACGGATTCATCCGCCCCTCGAAATCCCCGGCTTCCTCAGCTTTGTTCTTCGTCCCGAAAAAGGAAGGTGACCTAAGAACGTGTATCGATTATCGCGCCCTGAACCAGATTACAGTAAAAAAACGATACCCGTTGCCCTTGATTCCTGAATTATTGGACCAGGTAAAAGGCGCCTGCATATACACAAAGTTAGACCTCAGAGGAGCTTACCATTTGGTACGCATTAAGGAGGGCGACGAATGGAAGACGGCCTTTCGCACTAAATATGAATTATTTGAGTATCAAGTAATGCCCTTCGGACTATGTAACGCACCGGCCGCTTTCCAGTTTTTCATGAATGATGTCCTCAGAGAACTTATTGATGTGTGCGTAGTCGTTTATATTGACGACATCCTGGTATACTCAGCCTCAGAATCTGATCATCGTAGACACGTCACAGCGGTTTTACAGAGACTTCGCCAACACCGCTTGTTTGCTAAACTGGAGAAGTGCACCTTTCACGCAAAGGAAGTGGAATTTTTAGGGTTCATCTTATCACCCAACGGAGTTCACATGGACTCAAGAAAAGTGGATGCTATCACCAAATGGCCTTCCCCAACTTCCGTGAAAGGTGTGCAGAGCATGCTGGGCTTCGCTAATTTTTACCGAAGGTTCATTCCTGAATTCTCTCGGGTAGTCCAACCTATCACGGCTCTTCTGAAAAAGAATAAAAAATTCGAGTGGACTCCAGAAGCCGAACAAGCCTTCCAAGAATTAAAAACCAAATTTATCTCTGCTCCAGTCTTAAGGCATCCCCGTCCAGAACTTCCCTACATCGTCGAGACAGACGCTTCCAGTCTGGCAATGGGGGCGGTGCTGTCACAAAGAGACCCCGACACGCACCAGTTACACCCTGTAGCCTTTTGGTCTCGCAAATTTTCGGCTCCTGAAATCAACTACACAATTACGGACAAAGAACTCTTGGCAATTAAGTCCGCCTTTAAGGCCTGGCGGCATTATCTTTTGGGAGCCCGGCACACAGTAACTGTAATCACGGATCACCGTAACCTCCAGTACCTGAAGTCAGCTAAAGCTCAATCTTCGAGGCAACTACGCTGGGCTTTATTCTTCGCAGAATTCGATTTTGTAATCACATTTCGACCAGGCGTTAGGAACGGAAAAGCAGACGCCCTTTCCCGGATAGGGGTAGACGAACTTACAGCTAATCCGGAGCCGGTGCCAATAATTCCTGAACAAAAGATACTAGGAGTAATCAACACATCATCCCTCGAAGAGATTAAAGCAAGGGTCAATCAACTCATAACTCCCGAAGATTCATCGAATTGGCAATTGAAAGGGAAGGATTTTACAATAGATCAGAACCTATTATATTTCCAAGGAAGACTATTCTTACCCTGCGATGACTTACAAAAACAGGTCATCACCTGCTACCATGATTCTCTAATGGAAGGACATCCTGGAGTTGCCAAAACCTCAGAGAAAATTAAAAGGCATTTTTGGTGGCCATCTTGGAGGAAAGATGTTAAGGAGTTTGTGGCTTCTTGTGGTATCTGTGCACAAAACAAGAGTCAGAAGGAAAAACCAGCAGGATTATTACGTCCAATAGACATTCCTCCAGGCCCTTGGCACACGCTCTCGATGGACTTTATCACTGATTTACCCCCTTGCTCCAGATACAACACAATTCTAGTGATCGTGGACCTTTTTTCAAAAATGGCTCATTTTATCCCACTGAAGGGTTTACCTACAGCTTCCATTCTAGCCCGAGAATTTCTTGAAAACATTGTCCGGTTGCACGGTTTCCCTTCGGTACTAATCTCTGACCGAGGGAGCCAATTCATTTCCCATTTTTGGCGGAGTTGTTGTCGTCTAGCACAGATTGATGTACGACTTTCCACCAGCCATCATCCTCAAACCGATGGGCAGACTGAGAGAACTAACCAAACTCTAGAACAATATCTGCGCTGCATGTTGCATCAATCCGAGGGTACTTGGAAGGATGTCCTTTGGATTGCTGAATATGCTTACAATAATTCAATCCATTCTGGGACAGGAAAAACCCCTTTTTTCCTGCTGTATGGAAGTCATCCTCGAACCTCAAATCTGGACCCACCTCAAGCTCTCGGAACACCTGCTGTTGACCATCTGCATTCGGCGATAACTCAAGCATTTAAAGAAGCCACAGCTCATCTTCAACGAGCTAAAGAATCATACAAAAAAGGAGCGGACCAACATCGAAAAGAGGCTCCTCAATATCAAAAAGGAGATCAAGTCTGGCTGTCCACTAAACATTTATCTTTAAAAGGGCCACGCACCTTCAACCCAAGATATTTAGGACCCTACTCGATCACGGCCGTGATTAACCCAGTGGCTGTCAAACTAGAATTACCTACTCGAATGAAGATACATCCTGTCTTCCATGTTTCTCTCCTGAAACCTATGCAACCCGGAACCCGTTTGACTAAACCTCCTGAGCCCATCCAAGTTGACGGAGAATCCGAATTTGAAATTCGAGACATCTTGGACTCCAAAATTTCCAAATCAAGATTATACTACCTGATTGATTGGAAGGGATATGGACCCCAGGAGAGATCTTGGGAACCCTCAGAATATGTACATGCACCTCGTTTAGTCCGAAAATTTCATCAGGCTTTTCCCAACAAGCCAAAACCTCCGGAAAAGACAAGCTTGGGAGGGGCCTTGAGGGGGGGTACTGTCATGACCGCAGCCTCCAAGGAGTCAGGTTTAGCCCAACTGCCTCGGAAGCTGGGTCACAACTTTATTTTCAGGCACCCATCGGCTCCCATAGGGGCCTTATGGACCTTGTCCTGGCGCCAGTGGCGCCAGGCTCATAAAGGGACAGGGACCCAGTCCCGGCACAGGACGTGCCGGGCTCATGATGTAAGGAATGGTGCTTGGGTGGACCTACCGGCTGCAGACCATGCTGCTCACTCCCCTGCAGGATGAAATCCTCATCCATCCGTGGCTGGAACTACTTTACCTTCTGGGTGTGGCCAGCACCACTCCCTGGGACTGGATACTGGAACTATTCTGGAAGCTGGGACTTCTTACTTGGGCGAGGCTGCTGTGGAAGGAGACACCTAAGCACTCCAGTAGGACTATTTAAACCACGCCCGATCAGAGCAACGTGCTTCGCGTTATTCTGCAATAGCAGCAAGACGCTCACCGTGTCAGCTCCAGAGAATCTGCAACTTCTGCATCTAGGGAAGAGAAATCCGTAATCTTACCTTCTGAAATACCATCTTCGTCTTCTGCAGCATCTGAGAAGGGAAAAGAACACCAGGTTTGCACGAGACAACAACCAGCGCGGCACTTACCCAATCCATCGGTGCATCTCAAGCCACGGGCTGCAGCTTTCCATTTTTTTGGCACCCTGTGGAAGCAAGGACATTGGTTAGTAACCATCGTGAAACTTTTCCTACCTGCGCTGCATTCTTCTCGCCTCTGCCGACGCTGCTACTCGCATCTGCAAAACAAAAGGACATCATTAAGAAATACAAAACTCCATCCATACGCACGTGTTTTGGGCAGCTCTCATCTTTCTCACTCCTCGGCGCATTCCTCGACATCTACTTTTTCTACCCAGCTGCTTCTGCAACCTGCAAAAGGAAAAGAGACATTAAGAAGTGCTTTAAACTTCGAATTGACATTTTTTACTTACTTGCCAGCAATACCTTCGCCTTTCCATCGCTCTCCATTCAAGCAACCGCCGTTCGTGCTGCTAACGACGGCCTAGCTCCAAATCTTCATCCTCTGCAACCAAGAGGCTGGACAATTAACCAGTGAAGTAACTGGCTTCGGCGCCCCTGCACAGACGCAGGATGGAGAGCTCCGCTTTCACCTATATAAGGTGAGCACATTTAGCCTACGAACTACGTGGGGAGTACCAGGAAGGGGAGTCAGCTTGCCCAGTCAGGCTTATATATCTTATTAACCCCTTGCTCTCCCAATTGCAGACACCTCACCCTTCAGATCAAGATCTCAGTGAGGAGAGGGCCTTTCCAGGGTGGCATTCGAGGCCTTCGCGTGACCCTAGAAGACTCCGAGAACCCCCAGCCCAGACCTGCGCCTCCGAGGGATTCAGGTGAGCGTTACATTTACGTCTGGTGACATGGAAAACATCTTTTCTAGTGGCAATTACATCAGCCCGTCCTATCAGCAAACTGCAGGTTTCATCCATCGAGGATTGGAGAAAAAAGCCAGCCCACAGTGAAAAAATTGCAAATATGTTGAATGTAACTAGTAGATATTATACATCTTCTAATTTGGCTATTACAGGTTGCATCATTCAATACATGCTTTCAATGTAGTAAATAAGGCAATTCAATACCACAAATTCTTTGCAAAAGGAAAAAGAGCCTTTTACTCGTTTTTTTTAAATTAGTAAAAACATTAAACAATATAATTTATAAATGTTATCAAATAAGCCAAAAACTCAGGGTTTGTAATAACAAAAAAATTACAGGATTTGAGTAACCCACAACAATTCACTGTCAGAGTTCAAAGTACAATCCTTCCTTGAAGTATAACATAAATCACAGTACAGAACGCCTTTCTTTAGCTGATTGTTGGTATAAAGCCCTGTTGGCACCAGGACGTTTTATATATAAACAGGAATGTAAAACAAAAGTTCTTTTGGTTGAAGTTTACTAATCCCAAATAATACCAAATTTGTATTATTGTTTTGTTGCCAACGCGTTTCGGACTATCCATCAGTCCATCTTCAGGACAGGTGATACTATTGGTTCCAAAACATACATTCATGCACACCTTCAAACCCTAGGGCAAAATGTAGAGAAGGGCCAACTATTAGTGTTGTGTTAAAAAACTAATACAACAGCTCACAACTGAACAATTACGGATGACCCACCTTGTATTTATGCTGGTGGGATCTCTAATTCCAGACATTTTAGCATACTCTGCTATTTGGATGTCACTGCATCCGTGCACACTTGTGTGTCATAATTTCACCCTCAGGCTGGTCCACTCAGAGACAGATGAGTCTAAAGTAAAAGTAGAAATTAAATTAAATAACTAAGTCAGGGAGTTCAGGACACTCAAATGAGCCCTTATATTTTCCTACATTGGATTTAATAGTTGTATTTAAGTTTGACCAAAATCCCACATCTAGCCAACTTTACTATTTCCATCAAAAAGCGATTGATTAATCCGTGTTCACCATATGTAGTGGTTGACCTCCTCCCCAAAATCACATAAGGAGAGGTATCTAGTAAATGAACAAGAAGATAAACTATCATACATTATCATAAATCTATCAGAATGCTTTATGACTGTTCTGCCCATGCAGCTATAGCTTTCCATGGTGTTTCCAACCGTGGTTTCGAAAATCCTAGATCTCTTATGGAGGATCATTCCTTACCTTTTAGCGAGGATCAGGTTACACAAGCAAAGCTCCTGGCGCCCGGCGTGAGAGTGCGTATCTCTCGCCCGGACGAGAAGCTTTTTTGTAGTACTGTTTTGCCTTGCTGCGCGTGTGCGAAGGGAGTAGTGCCGTCCTGTACTCCTTCGCGCATGTGCGTATGTGCTTAGATGATACCATGGGCGTGGAACTTACGCGCCTGAGTATTAGTGTTACTCGGTCTCATAGTGGACTGGATTGCCCATGCGTCAAGATGACCACCAGAGTGATTACCTCACGTGCATGCGTGTTAGAGTTTATCGTGGTTCAGGTGGGTTCCTTATCTATAAAATGACACAGCGCTGTATTTTATGACCATGATATCCCTGAATCGCGAAGGATAAGTTATACTGCGATCATATAGCAGTTCCCTGTCTGTAGGTAACAATATTATATGACCCTTAAATCCCTGAGTCACACCCGATCAATTGTAATAACATCATACCGTTATTCCTTGTGTGTAAGTACCCGACATTTAGGTGCTTGAATGAGCAACAGCCGAATTGTCTGGTGTGCCACACATGAGCAATGTGTGATAGGAGGGGCGTTTAACCTGTCAGCCTAGGGTGACCGGTTAAACGCAGTTTTTATTTACTAGCTGATTGAGTGTGAATGACCCCTGTGCTGGGGAAGGATAAGATTGCATGTACCGTTGTCCAGCTGAGTGGGGATGATGCAGACAAAGTCTGCTTTGTTCCCCATGTCTTCCAGGCAACAGTCTACATGTGATGGGACCAGTTTTTATTTACTGGCTGATTGAGTGTAAATGGCCCCTGTGCCGGGGAAGGATATGATTGCATATACCGTTGTCCAGCTGAGTGGGGATGACGCAGACAGTCTGCTCGGGTCCCCATGTCCTCCAGGCAAAAGTCTACATGTGATGGAACCAATATTCAGAATCTCAAATGTGAGTGTTTACAATAAATGCACTTATCACATACCTTACTGCCGTCATGTAAATTCAGAAAGGCTTATAAATCCCAATTGACGATCACATTCTAAATCATTATTCCCTCGATTGTACGCCCTTCCACATTGGGCTCATGCCTTGTGAAACAAATTCGGGTGCATTTTCATCCCCCTTAGACACCATATTCAAAGCAAATCTCAGTACATTAGACATAGCACATCAGATCAAAATCTACATTAATCCCGCTAGGGCTAAGACAGTCCAGTAAATCGATTCACATCATTTCCCTCTGTTGTAGTGTTCTAACTATGTCACCACCTCTAGGGCTGAGCTTCACTTGTTCCAATATCACGCATGTAATTTGTGCTATTGAATGTCTAGCTTCTGTAAAATGCATAGCTACTGGTGATTTTGGACTCTTCGTTCTGATGTTAGACTTGTGTTCTGACCAGCGTATTTTTGCCTTTCTAGTCGTCATGCCTACGTAAAACAAGCCACAAGGGCATTTTAAACCATAGATCACATTGGTTGAATCACACGTGCATGAATGTTTTAAGGGGATGGTTTTCCCTGCATATGGATGTCTGATGGTTTTACCTTTTATGACATTACTGCAATGCTGACAGTTTAAGCATGGAGCAGTTCCTTTGTAAGTGGGTGCTGTGGTTCTTGTGGTGATTATGTCTGCTCTCACCAGACTGTTGCGTAGTGATTTGTTGTTCCTGTAGGCAAATGTCGGAATGTCCGGAAAGAGTTGTTGAAGCTTTGGATCCATTCGTAACATAGACCAATGTTTCTGAACAATTCTTTTAATTCTTTTACTCTGAGTTGAGTGTGTTGTCACATATACAAATTTCTCTTGATCCTGGGTGGATTTAAGTGTCAACAAGGTTTCTCTTTGAACAAGATTCACATCGAGGAGCCCTACCTCTTCTTCAACAGAGACAAAGTGGTCTTACTGACCACATAAACCAAGAATGGTATTTTTCCCAAAACCTCAGACAGAAGCAGATACATTTCTCCAATGTTTGGAGGTTCGAAGGGCCTTGGGGTGATTTATTGAGAGCTCTAGGCCTCACAGGTCCTTAGACAGACTGTTTTTCACCTTTGGTGGGGTACATCCAGGTAGGCCGGTGGCTAAAGCCACTATAGCCAGATGAATTGTCTCATGCATTTCTCACGCTTACCAAGTGCAGGGTAAAATCCCTCCAAGACCTGCATGCCCACTTGATGACAGCTAAGAAAATGCCAGTAGCCTTCCAACGTCAAATACCCTGGGAGGCCATATGCAAAGCAGAGATATGGGCTTCCCCTTCAGCTTTCTGTAAACAAGACCCCTGGATACAAGCTCCAGTGTTCACGCCTGATTCAGACAAGCAGTCATAAGGAATATCTTTGCAACAGTGTAGATGCCATCCTCCCTGGGTTACAGTAGTGCTTTAAACTTCTCCATAAATATGGAGGAAAGAGGACGGGACTAAAGAGTAAGGAAAAGTTGCTCAACGTAGCAACTACTCTACTCCTAGTCCAATGTCCCCTTTACTCCATTCACCTGCTCTCACTCCACCTAAGCTAGTTAAATAGGTCCTTGCAGCCCTCTCAGTGGGTCAGAGATGGAGGGGGAAGAGCGCAGGAGGCACGGCATAGGGCCTGGTAGCGCTACATGGACATGGCCCGCTCCACTTTCTAACTACATAAAGGGGAAGAGTGCTTGGGCTAGCTCCAGTCGCATTCCCGCTATGCGGGAACTCAAATAACTATGGAGGAAAGAGGACATTGACTAGAAGTACAGTAGTTTTTGCAGCGAGTTACTTTTCCTTTTTCTTTTTCTGGAGTACTCCCATCCATTTTTCTGGGAATACCAATTATGATATCCTATTCAGTACTGTTTTTATTGGTATCCCCTTCATTTCTAGGGTTAATGCTTTACAAATATACTTGATTTGGCCTTGAATTGGGGAGGTCAACAGGGGATGTGTTTGCATTATACTCTCCTGCTTGGAGTACTCTCATCCATGTCTGTGTGGATGCTAGCTATAGCAGCTTCTTCAGTGCTGTAGTATTGGGTATCTCCTTGATTTCAACGGTTAACATTTAACAAAATTCAGCTTGCACCTCCCTTGTATTTGGGGGTGAAGGCAGTAGAGTATGTGCCTGCACAATATTCTTCTTTCAAGTCCTCTGATCATTTTGTTGCGGGGATGCCAAATGTAGTAGCCAATATAGTGCCTTAATTAAGCTGACAAATACAGAGACCTTGTTAAGAATTTAGCGGTACTGCTAGAGAATATGCAGCATTCATTGCAAAAACATGGTTCCGTGTTTTTCAATTTGGGGTGTCCCCACGAAACCCCCTGTTTCCATGGCCTTATTACCCCACCCAAAAACCCTCCCCACTTGTTTTAATCCCTTACCAACCCACCATATATACTTTTAACCAAAAATTTGAAATTTGTTCGTTATTTATTTTTAGTTTAAAAAGTTATTTGTTATTGTCAGTTCGGTATATTCACTGTATACCCAAAAACATTTCTGCTGATTCACTCCTTAGTCAGTTAAGGCCCAATCCCCATGGAAGCTTCGAGTACTCCCAGCCATTTTACATGGGGTTGCTAACATAATAATAAATTCAGTGCAGCAATATTTAGTATCCCTTTGATTTTGAGTGTTAAAATTTAACAAAACACCAGATGATATGGCCTTGTATTGAAGAGGTAAGTACAATAAGCACCTGCATAATATTTTTTCTTTCTTGGAGTCCTTCCATCTACGTTTATTGGGGATGCCAACTATAACAGCAAATTCAGTGCTGTAATATTTGCAATCCACTTGATTTTAACGGCAAAAATTAAACGAAAATGCTGCTTGAACAGCCCTTGTATTGGGAAGTGAATACAGAATGTATCTGCACTCTGTTTTCCTTGTTGGAGTCTTCCTATACTTTCCTCTTTTCTGGGGATGCCAAATATAATAGCACAATATCCGAGCACCCACTATTTGGAACTCACTTCCACTAACTATCCGCTGCTTAGAGGACCACCTCACCTACAGGAAGGCTCTCAAGACCTGGCTCTTCCTATTGGCATCCTAACAGTCTTAGTGGGATCACTCGGGCGCAAACCATTCCTCCACTCCTTCCCAGGAAACTGGAAGCACAGGAGAAGCAAATAAGGGCGACATAGCACTTTCTAACTGGACCTATATGATACGATCTGCAAGAAAATAATCTATCTAGGTTTTAAGTCTACCACAACCAGACCCTCCTGTACTGCATCTCAGGGAATACAGCTGTGCCCCTGCGGGAGATTGGCCAGCACAGCCACAATCAACTGCAATACACATAGCCAAAACACACATCACCCTCAGAGGCGTAGACAGGGTAGGGCCTGAGCGGTGTTAATGTCACTGTGGTGGGTCCAACTACATTAGATTCAAGCCCCACTTGTTAGACAATCCTGGCTATGCCTCTGATCACCCTTGGCCCAAGTGGCTTTTTCAAGTAGAATACAGCTGAGTCCCACGCAAAACTTGGTCCAGCCATCTCACAAAGCTTGACTCGTAGTAACTATGATGACTCGTATGACTCCTTTGATAGTTTCATAGCACTGGCCCCACCTAATGATAATCAAAAAGGTTGCTGTTAGGGACCCAGCCACTCCCAGCCTAAGCTACCGTTGTAATGGCTATAAATGCAGACACACGCATTTTACACCTTCTCATCACTTCTCAAACATCAGACTACGGTCTTCCAAGGGCATTTAACCTCACAGTGCTTCTAGGCCATACTAATGGCAGTAAGCACTATAAACTACCACATACCATAATGTTTGACAAAAGGCCACTTAAATTGGTATTGTATTGGGCAGGGGAGTACATCATAATTCTATACTGTGACGCCTGCTGGAAGTCATCCCATCCTTTTTTTCTAGGGATACCAAATATAACAGCTGATATAGCATTGTCATATTTGGCATCCCCTTGATTCTGAGGGGTAACATTTAACAAAGCACTGCCTGAACTATCCCTTGCATTGAGGAGGGGACTACATCATACGCCTACACTGTGACTCCTTCTGGAAGCCATCCCATCCTTTTTTCAAGGGTATACCAAATATCACAGCTGATAAAGTGTTGTAATATTTGGTATCCCCTTGATATTGAGGGGTAACATTTAACAAAGCACTGTTTGAACTATCCCTTGCATCTGGATGGTCAGTACATTGTTTGTCTACAGTATGACTTCTTCTGGAAGCCAGCCCATTCTTTTGTTTCAAGGGGATACCAAATATGATAGCTAATATAGTGTTGTGGTATTTGGTATCCCCTTGATATTGAGGGGTTACATTTAACAAGGCACTGCTTGAACTATCCCTTGCATCTGGATGGTGAGTACAATGTTTGTCTACACTATGACTCCTTCTTTAGGAACTCCAATTCTTTTTTTCTGGGGATACCGGATATAATAGCTGATTTAGTACTGTAATGTTTGATATCCCCTTCTTTTTGAAGGATGACATTTAACAAAGCACTGCTTGAACTATCTTTGTATTGGGGATGGGAGTACATCATAAGCCTACACGTTGACTCCTTCTGGAAGCCACTCTATCCTTTTTTTAAGGGGATACCAAATATAACAACTGATATAGCCTTGTAATATTTGGTATCGCCTTGTTTTGAGGGTTAGCATTCAACAAAACACTGCTTAAACGATTGCTTGTATTATGGAGGGAAGTACATCATAAGTCTACATTGTGACTCCTTCTGGACATTATCCCATTCTTTTTCTGGGGATACCAAATATAACATTTTAATATTTGGTATCCCCTTCATTTTGAGGTCTATTGTGTAATATAATATCACTTGATTTGAGTGTGTTTGTATTATATTGTCTTTCTTGGAGTCCTCACATCAATTTTTGTTGCGATACCTAATACAATAGCTGATATAGTGGTGGAATATTCGGTATCCCCTTAATTTTGAGGGTTAACATTTAACAAAACACTGCTTGAACTATCCTTTGAATTGGGGATGGGAGTACATTATTTGTGTGCACTGTGATTCCGGGCCAGCCCAAGGGGTGCTCGGGCACCCAACACCCAATTAATGTGGCAGGGATCACCCTGATGGCCGTGGTCACTTGACAAGACCGCAACCTGCCGTGGGCTCCCCGACAAGCAGCTGCTCTGCGATCACACAGAGGGCCAGTGGGCTGGAGGCACCCAGGTTACACATGCTGGTCTGGGGCCACCCAGACCGTACCCAGACTAGCAGGACTGCAGGACTGTGATCACACAGGGTAGGCCTAACGCAATGAGAAAAAGAGACAGAGTGCCATTACAGTTAGTCTGCCGCCGTTGTATTGCACGTTTGTGCGGAGGCTCCTTCATTTTCCAGTCAGTCATGAGGTTGTCATGCACACCCTTAAAGGGGCAATACATGTTCTTGAAAAGGGAAACACCACAAATACTCCCACCGGGCTGGACTTTTCACCACTGAGCAGCAGAGCACTCACACTGTGTAGCTCTCAGAGAGACAACACTCAAACTTAACAGAACTCACACTGAGCAGCATCTAGAGGCAGCACGCACACTGAGTAGCTCTCACAAGCTGCACTACAATGGGAATCACTCACATTAAGCAACACTGACAGACAATACACCCACTTGGCTGTTCTCTCACCACTTAGCAGCAGAGCATTCACACTGAGTAGCTGTAGTGATACACAAAATTGCAACTTTGCCAATCAGGGCTTTAGATGACAGCATTAGCCGCTGAAAGCCAATAGTGTATTCAAAGTATGTGCCAAAAATGCTGACAGTAGTCTGTTGTAGCACTTCCATTATGCAGTAGTGAGCTACAAGGAATATGCAGGCCTAGTATGAGTGATAGGTCACATTATGCATTGTTGATAGACAGGCAGGGTGAAGGCCCCAGCTCTGTAGCTAATAGGCAATATTGGAGTGTTTGGAACATTATGGCACCTATATAGCGCTTAGATAGCCAGTCTTAAGCGCTATGAACACTAAACTATGAGTGCATGCCTTTTAGAGCTTGCTCTAATAGGGTTAATACATCTCGGCTTCCCTTAGAATATTCTGCCTCTCTAACGGTAGCCCTGTAAACTAATCTCCCTTTCTCTGGGAAGGCACTGATAAGACATTCCTGAGCTTTCGCGCAGATGGGCTCCAGGGAGGGGCACAGAAAAAGGAGCACAGTGGAAATTCACAGAGCTGGGTTTTTCCATGAGCCAGCCTATATTTTGCACAGGGAAAGTTCTGGAACTGTGCGTCATGGACGGACAGCACGAGATTATAAAACATGCATGCTCACATGACTCAGGTGGGAGATCGACCTGTGGACTTGGTTCGAGCAAGATCAAGTGCCCGGAATTTGGAGCTCTGACGGTACCCTACAGCGCTGTCCTCTGAGCGGGGCTTGTTACAGCTAGCTTATGAGGGCCAGGGTCTCCCAGTGCTGATTGAAGGGGCGTAAGACTGTGTTTCTCTATGTTTCTCTATGTTTATCTAAGTTCTATGTTTCTCTATATTTTGCATTTCTCTAAGTTTTGTGCTTTGTAATCTTCTCTAACTTGAATCCCAAAATGTAAATGAAATTCACTTTTTAGAATAAATACTAAAACTTATTGAAGGTGTCATTTATCACTAGCATGAGTTCACTGCTCGACACAATAGAACCTGTATTTTGGGCTGAATTGGGTAATTATTGCTCCCAAGGGCTGGCCCCGAGGAAGATTTGGCCCATATCAAGACAGTAGCTATCAGAGAGACTACTCACACTGAGCAGCACCAAAAGACAGCACTCACACTGAACAGCACTGAAAAGCACACCCAATTATCAGCAATAAAACTGAACAGATCTCACTTGGAGAAATCACTCCCACTGAAGAGCACTACAAAGAGAAGCTTGCACAGCAACACAAAGCAGCAACTGCACTGACATTGGCCGGCTTTCACAAAGGGCAAGGGTCAGACAACTTTAAGAGCAGCACTCAGTCACCTCAGACGACCAACCTTCACTCTGAATACTTGATTACCTATGTATTTCTGTCTATACCTCTAACATGTTCTGATTACTCTGTTCGATTCAAATATTTACTTGTAATGTCATATTGTTATGTAACCACTGCCTCTAAGATATGCGCCCGGTAGCCTCAGGGCCTGGTTTTGCGCTATACAAATAAAATAAATAAAAATACAAATAAATACTCACACAGAGACACCCCCAAAGGGGGACCGAGAAGCACTAAAACACAGAGCAGCACAAATCAGTCCCTCTGATATAGGACTCCGAAGGAACATCATTGGAAAAAGCAGCACACACCCAAGTGCTATGTTTGCATTGAGAAGCACTCAGCCCCTAGATCCTCCTCTCAGGCATAACAGGAGCTTCTGAAGCCCAATGCTTAATGGAAAGAGACACCACCCCCATCTTTTTTCACAAAACAAAGTGCTTTATTGTCCACATGCAGATTTTGAAAATAAAGCGCTTTATTGTCTGCAGGTTTCGGAAAGTGGTTGGTGTTTCTCAGTGCAAAAAAGGCAAATACAAGACGTATGAAGCTTTTCACCAACTCACTTTTATTAAAATATGGACCTTCCACAGCATTCCACACTGCAGCCTGTTTATAAGACTTGGCTCGGATTTTCATGAAGTCTGATAAACACACTACAGTGTGACATGCTTCATAAGGCTCTATTGCATTAATACAAAAGCTTGTGTATGCATGCATTTGGAGGCTCATTTGGAAAGAAATCGGTGCTCAAAGTAATTTTTACAATCCAAGCCTGCCAATGCTTGCATATACACGCTTTTATATTAACACAATGGAGCCTGTTTTAAATAGTTTACCAGAGCAGGTCTTGCGCAACCTGGCCAAGGGCCATGCCCATTAGCCCTACCCCATCCTTCCACAGCCCCGCCCCTCCAAAGAGGTGACAGTTGCCCCAAAATATGTTTTCCTTTTCCAGCACTGATAGTAGTACAGATGGTATTTCAAAATAAAAGAAATAAAGCTTGAAAAAAAACAGGAAGCTATTTGTAGTAGAAGGCTGCACACCGAGAAGTGAGAGTGTTATTGGGGTGACTAATGTTCTGTGCAAAACAATTACAACAAGGAGGTGACTTTATTACATATTTTCTTGCACTGTGTGTAAGTCTTGATAGTATAGTTGTAAAAAACACTAGTTTCACGCTACTTTGCTAGTAGTTGTAATCTACTATTCAGGATTGGGAAAATAAAGCCTCAATCATGCAATTTTTTACTAAAAATGTTGCTATGACAATGTATAATATATATATATATATATATAATGTCAGCCTGGTTTATTGGTTTATTTGTATGTGTTTTACACTTTTTACAAGCCTGTTACATGCCTGCCATGATGACTGCACCGCTAGGCCACACCCTCTACAGTGAACCCATCTACATAGCTCTCAACTCACACGCTTTTGGCGGGTGTCACCCGCCTTGTTAACAGCTGACTCACCCGCCTCGTCTCCTGCACGCCCATTCGTTTCAATGGGCCTCTCAGCCACCAAAATTAAAATCGGGTGTTTTCACCCGCCTTTGCGACACAAATGGTTGAGAGCTATGCATCTATCAGGTCAATTTCCCTAAGGAGATAGTATTGCAGAGTATTTTTTCAATTTCCAGGCGTATTTTGTGTTACCATTTCCATCACTGTTGGCATCTGTGATTTCTTAAGCTACAAATAACCATATAACCCACTAAGTTTCATTCAACTCAATGCAGTTCAGCTGACCGATTAAGTTGCTCATCCGGCGTTTAGAAGCTTCTCCAAACTACATTAACAAATTGAGCGTTATGCTGCTGGTCTTATGCAATATTTGGTACCCGGGGAACAGAACTCTCATACATTTGTCTGCGATCGACAAAGACAGCCGAAGACAGGATATACCGGATTAGTATGGGATACCAAATATCACATAACACCGGCACTGCCAGTATATAAGGAGAAATGCAGAAAGAGAGATGTGCTGCAACTGGAGTAATGTCCGCTATACTTTATTTTCACACTGAAGGCCCCATTGATGATATTTTCTTCCTGGGACCGTCCCTCAGCACATACTAGCTCGGCCAGTTTGTTTGTAAGCAGCAGAACATATTAGGAAACGCAGAGGATTTACAAACGGGCTATAGCTTATATGAACGTAGGTAGGGCCTACCACCAGCTAGAGGAAAGGACCTTAGAACTGGTATTACAACACGTGACTACCACATCAAATCAACGTCTTGTTTACTTTATAGCAGCGAAGGGTGTCTCCGAAGCTGATATTGTACGATTTTTTTGCGGGAAAGTTAAGCTGTATGCCTGGCAGCATCCTGCAATTTAGGGAGGTGGTCCGCCAATTATGAGTACAATCCAGACGTTCGGATCGCCTCGTTGAAACACAGAGGTTTCATTCTCTAGCCGCTGGCTGCGCCGTGAGTACCTAGTGTGTGTGAGGCTCAGAGCAGAGGGACTGGGAATCTGACACATTTCGGGGGGAGTCCCATAGGGCTGACGTTCAGGGTTCTCCTGTCTGAGAGTGACATTGTATGGGGCATGATGTAGGCTGGCAGAGTGGTTACAAAGGCACCATGACGCTGCTTAGTAGAGGGTGACAGCAGGGGGCGTCTCTGTCAATGATACTGCGGGTGTAACGTGGGGGAGGAAGAACATGGGTTGTATTTTCCCTATCAAGCTATGCGGGCGGGGTACCCAACTAAACGAGGCGCATGCGATTTAGAAACCATTGCTTTATTATGTACTTCTAAATAAACGATAGTAATATTTTAAGTTGAGTGTTGTGCTTGCAGGTCGTTCATTGTACTGCCATCTGTTTTATGGATGTTTCACAGTTCTAATCCCATCATGACTCCTACCCAAAATTCTGTATTGCACTCTCCAAATGCCCCTGGGGTAGAAGCGGAAGAAAGGTGGTGCTACCTCCAAAAAATAGGGAGTGGGATAGAGTGGGGGAGCGACGGGGGTGTTGTTGAAGTGAAACAGGGCGAGTTGAACTTTGGCTTGCAATGTTCAAAGTTGTTTTTGCATTGTGCCTAGACATTGATTATAATAAAATGGCACTAGACTGGTCCCTGACATAAATATAGGACTATTTGATACACGATTGTATGTACATTAAACCATGTACTCTTTGACATATCTCCTTACACAATGTTTATTAGTGTCAGCTGTGAATCATAATTTACACTAAAACATACAATTACAAATACAGTTTAACCATATTTTGACTGTATAGGACTCTAAACAGTGTCGGTAGTTAAAACTGTCTTTTTATCACACGAATAGTTTAGGAATTGAATCCATCTGTGACAGGTTTCGCTTTAATGTCCATTTTAAAATAATGACCCCCTTTCTCTTAATAAATACTTTTATTTGTTTATAAGAGTAAGTGAGAAAAATAAATTCAATACCTTGATGAAGCCCATACCCATGCCTTAAACGCACTTTGTAGTTTCCAGTAATCCTCTGGGTGCAGCCACTTCGATTGAACAAAAGCATTGGCAAACACAACTGTTGTGTAGACCTGTGATAGGCATTTTCCGGGCACTGCCATAATAGCACTAACTGGCTGTAAGATGCAACAGCTGGAACACGGTGTGATTATCTAGGCATTTGAGTGTCTGGCATATGTAATATCTATAGATTAACGAAAACTGTTGACTTTATCACCGTTTGTTTGTTTAAAGTAAGTAGGGTATATAATGGGTATGTCCCAGTTTTTTTGTTAGAGGGGGGATTGAGCTGTAAGGGACAGAAGATACAGTGCAAAAAAGAACAACAGCTCAATTACCTCCTTCTCGGCCCACCTTGATTGATTGCCAGAGGGAGTAGGGGGTATATTATCTATTTCATACACCCGAACTTCTATATGAAAAAGACTGTAATTTTGCTTATACATGAGTAAGTAAAACAGAAATGTATTAGTAAGATGCTTATAAAAACATAGATATTGGATTTCAAGTGCTTTACACAAGGCACATTGTATACCAAAATTAATAAAACAGTGAAAAGGGTCCAATGACTCAAAACTCAGTAATGTTGGTACCCACGGTTAGTAAGCAACATCAATTGATTGAATCACACATACTTATTGCTTTCGATTTTTTCTAACATTTCATTCTGGGGGGGGACCTGTAAATAAGCAGCAGGCAGGGACCAGGTTCAAAGACCTGCCCCCCGCCCCCGGGGGGTGAGGGGGGCAGCTCCTACCTCAGTTCTACCATCGGATCTCCCAGGCACTGGGCCTCTCCCAGCACTGCAGGAGCAGCGACACCCTCCCCTGCCAAGCCAGGTATGCAACTCCGGGTTGCACTGGGCGCTGCACCCGCCATGGACACTTTTCGTCCAAAGCAGATTTAAATCTGCATTTCGAAGCACAAATCCTCGATAGCAGCAGCGAGACAGCGTTTTGGAAAAATCTGCTTTCCTCTTCCAAAAAGCACCTTTTCATCCTGACGCCATTGGGACCCACGAGGGATTGGCCTTTCCATGATGGCTGCCTGAAATTCGCCCATCGAACCTACAGCCTTCTGCAGGCTGCATTCATCCTGATTGGCTCCCGGATCCTTCATGAGCCAATCATCCGCGCTGGCAGGCGAGTGCCGGCACACCCACTAAGGCTGCCCAACAAGGCAGTCCCTGTCTTGAGCCTATCCGGAGCCATTGGAGCCTGGGGCCCAGAACTCTGCCCACCGCTCCGCTCCAGGTAAGCAGATCCGCGACAGTCAGTGCTCCCATAACTATGAATGGCAA
The DNA here is from genome assembly GCF_040938575.1 of Ambystoma mexicanum. Lineage (NCBI taxonomy): Eukaryota > Metazoa > Chordata > Amphibia > Caudata > Ambystomatidae > Ambystoma > Ambystoma mexicanum. The sequence goes on from NC_090935.1 coordinate 575,861,085, forward strand.
ATAGACTCGCATCTCCCGCTTTCCTTAAAAATGACTCTCTGCCTCTGTGTATCCACACGTCAGCAACCCCTCTGTAAAGCCGCAATCACAGTTCTCACTACTGTTTCTATCACACTGTATGTACCACATTGCTTATTGCCATAGTAGCCTCTAATGCAACAGAAAGTATAGGCACTTTATTAGTCGCCTCTTACCTTGCTGTAATCTTTTAAAGTGCATGTTACTGCAGAGGGGTTACCGTAATAGACACCCAATACTCTGAATATCTTTGCTTGTTAGCCAAACTAGAGCTCAGAAATCATCTATACTGCCATTATTGCTCCCTAACCTCTAGAGACTGCCTTGCCACTACTTTTGTCTAGCCCATATTGATTGCATTGCTAGTTCTTCTCCTCAGCTTCCAGTGACTGCCTGCCACTTATTCATTCCAGCCCCTATCGATTGCAGTGCCACTACTGTCTCTCTGCCCTAGTGATTGGATGCTGCCCATAATGCTAACAGCCTCTTCAGGTTAGTACTGTCATAGGGCTTAAAAGCCAGTTAGTCTGAGCAGTCCAGACTTCCACCCCCATCCAACATGTACACCCTGCCTCTACTCATATACACGTTAGGTACACTACTCGCACGCGATTGCAGGCCACGTCCAGACAACCGCGCACACAACAGCTGCCTTAACACCAACACCATCGACTTCAGGCCCAGTCCCTTCCAACACACCACACGCGCAGCCATGAACCCCACTACACTGTACTCCAGACTAAACAGACTCAGGAACCGCACTCACCCTATGAACCTCGCCATCATACCCTCCTCTATCCCACTCAGAAATAATCACTTAGGATCCAGGACCTTCCTTAGGGCCAACACCAGTCACCTCTGCCTAACCAACCATAGCACTAGCAGCACGAAGGTGCGCCACCTGACTCCCATCCACAATAACACCAAACAATCCAAACATTCCTCCTCAGCTCATAAATCAGAAGCCTCAGAGCCTACAGAAAGTAACAACCAACCCCTTCGCTACAAATGCGCCCTACTCAATGTTCGTTCGCTTAATGCCCATGCGTTAGAAGTCAATGATCTCATCTCCAGCCAATTAATAATTGACATAATTGCCATCACTGAAACTTGGCTCCATGAGGCCTCCGGCCCAGCCATCACAATTGCAATGCCCAAAGGTTACTCTATCCTCAGATAGGACAGGTTAGCCAAAACAGGATGAGGAGTAGCCCTAATATTCAAATGAAGCATATCTATCAGACCTATACCCCACCAGGGAGAAGGAAAGGTAGACATATCATGTCCGCTAAAATAGCCCTATCACCAAAAAGTACCATAAATTTACATTTGGTTTACCGCCCACCAGGAACTCATCAGACTTCATAGGACAAGTTACCCACCTTTTAGGAAACAACCTCAAAAAATCTACTAAAACGCTACTCCTAGGTGACATCAATCTAGGCTTCAATAACGCTAACGACAAAATCGCCACATCCTTCACAAAGGACCTTAGTGAACTTGGCTTCTCTCAGAAAGTCACCTCGGGCACACACACGCAAAAGGTTGCATCTTAGATTGGATTATAGACCACAACTGTGACACAAACATGGTGTCCAATACTGCCCTCCCATGGACAGACCACAACTGCCTACAATTTACCATCCCCATAACTCCATGGGCCAAGCTCACCACATCAGCACCAGCTACAGTAGCCAGAAGCGCTAAAAAACTCACTGCAGAGAACATCAGTGCCCAACTCAATCTCCCATGCCTAGCGCCACCTTTCTCACCTGACCCTGTCATACTAGCAGAATTATTCAAAGACACACTGACCAGCGCCATCAACACAGTCGCCCCGTTAGAAAACAAAAAAGAAAAAAAGCATTCCAACTCATGGTTCACAGAAGAGCTCCTAAATCTGCGCAACTCCAAACGACAGGCGCTAAAAACATGGCAGGCTAACCCCTGTGACACCACTAAAGATATCTTTTGAACCATCGCAAAAAAATACAAAGACTCCCTATTCAAAGCCAAATCAGAATCCTACAACAATAGAATCGCGTCGGCCAATTCACAATCTAAGGAACTCTTTACCATCTTTAAAGAACAGTACCTCCCACCTGCACTGACAAAATTGTTAAAGATGAAGCCTGGTGCTCCAGCATACAAGCTGCCATGCTAAAAAAAAATAGACCTCCTCCAAAGCAAAATCTCTGACCATTACAAAGCTTTACCTAAACAGAATCGCCAAAAGCAAACCCACAACATTCGCACAGGCAGCTACCCTCCTAAATTCTCATTCTCTGAAATATCAGAAGTAGATGTCCTAGACATCATAAAACATCTCAAATCCTCACTTTGCAAGGGCGATGTATGCCCACCCAAAATCATCAAAGAATGCGCGTAGAAACTCGCTCCCCTAATTACTGCCTTCATAAGCGCCTCATTCAAAACAGGTATAGTCCCCAACTGCCTCAAAGAGGCTTGGGTGCGGCGACTCCTTAAAAAACCTACTCTAGACCCCTCTCAACCTAATAATTACAGACCAATTACAACCGTCCCATTTTTTTCTTAAAATATTAGACAATGCTGCCCACAGGCAAATCCAACTGTACCTCGAAACCAACTCTATCCTTGGTAAGAGACAATCAGGGTTCCGCAAAGGACACAGAACAGAAACCGCCTTACTAGATCTTAAAAACCAAATCACCTCCATCCTTGACATGGGTAAGCCTGCCTTACTCCTGCTCCTAGATCTCTCAGCAGCGTTCGATCTCGTTGACCATAACACACTCACCAACCACCTCACCAATGCATCACACTTCTCCAAGCACGCAGCAACGTGGATCACTTCCTTCCTAGAAGGCAGAGCCATGAAAGTGTTATCCAATATAGCAAACGCCGAAACCCACTGTCGTACACTGTGGCGTTCCCCAGGGATCTTGTACTGCACCAACGCTTTACAATCTATTTACCAAACCACTCTTTGATAAACTGGATGCACTTGGGATCACACACACAAACTATGCTGATGATACCCAGGTGCTCCTTCCCCTCACTGGGAGCTATCTCCTAGACGCTTCTTCCCTTCAACAAATTTACTCCACAATCCAAGCCTGGATGGCCACTAATGGCTTATGCCTCAACGGGGGCAAAACTGAAATCCTCATCCTCGGTCAAAAACCTACGATAGCCAAACTGGATCCGACTTATCAAAACTTCTGCATTGACAACTGTGTCATCCCAGTCCTATCCTCAGTTAAAACACTTGGAGTCCACATTGATGCTACACTATCTATGGATAAACAAGTTGGCGCCATTGTATCAGCCTCCGCTCTGAGTACCAAACTGATCAATGCCATAAAACCGTTTCTAACAAAAGATAACTGCCTTTCCATTGCTAGAGCCACCATAGGAGCCAAACTGGATTATTGCAATTCCCTCCTAGCGGGTACATAAAAAAAAACCTAGCCAGACTCCAAACCACTCAAAACAATTCCCTCAGAGCAGCCCTCAGTATCCCTAAAAGAGAACACATCTCTCAAGCAAGAAAAAATGCTCACTGGCTATCAGTTAAAGACCGAATCACTTTCAAGATTCTCTCCACCGCACACAAGTGCATCAACCCAACCGCACGCTCATACTTATCGGACAAACTAGTCAGTCCTCAGTCCACTAGACCCACTAGACTAGAGTACACCAACCAACTCACAGTACCACGAATTACCAAGGCCAAGGCAGGAGGAATTGGATTCCCCTACCTAGCACCCAAGCTTTGGAACACGCTACCCACAGCCCTCAGAGCTGAAACCTCTCTCCATGCCTTCCGCAAAAAGCTAAAAACGACTCTCTTCAACTAGCTACTAGCTCTATGTATGTACTTGCTCACAGCCTTGCCCTCCACACCTAGTGCTCCAGTGCCACAATGCCACTTCATGTGTATGTGTTTACATGACCACTGTAACTAAGATATGAACATCTACTGTAACCAGCGCCACTATGCCCACGGGCTGCTGTGCGCTTAACAAATGTGAATAAATAAAATAAAGATATTGTTATCTCTATTCAGCGTTAGACAAAAAATGTAAATGTCTCGGGGATGTCTACATATGCTTCGGCTAAGAGTCTGCATCAACACCATCCCTGGTGTTCTGCTCTTCTAGGTTTAGCCCTCTTCGGGACGGTTAATTTCTTAACAGGTTGACATAGTGTTCGGTGTGTCCCCAATAGTTCAAAGTGAAACAGGATACTGTGGGAAACATGACAAAGTATGGGAAATGCGTGTTAGTGATGATTCTGTTAGAAAAACCAAAGACCTATGAATATAGTTTAAAAGCATAGACATTTATGGCGTGATTCATATATTTAGCGATTGTTTTGTTTTTTTTTTTTCCTATTTTTTTTCCATCCCACTGATCTTGTCGGTATCTTATGGTTTGGCTGGAACTTGGTTATTGTATGAAAGGAAAAAGGGTTTCTTTTCTATAGGTTGCGTTACGCAGTGGCCTTTTGGTTTCTGCCTTCCACTCTTGGGGAGTTGGTGAATTTGCAGGTGGGAGGTGTCTTCCTTCGTGATGCAGTCTGCGTGGTGTAGCTGCTTCTATATGCCTTATTTTCTGGCTGAGGATCCTGTATTTACATGACCCTGCGTTCATTATTTTTATTCTTTCTTGATTCGTATTGCATATATATTATTTTTACCTAAACCTATGCAGACTACATCGTCTGCATAGGTTAGGTAGCTGATCGCATGACCATACATTTTGGTGGAAAGATGCTACATCCCATAAGTGCCTGCGGCAAATCAACGCTTCAGCGTGTAGCAAGAAACTCCTGACCAGCTGTTTTTCCTCGTTTCCTGGCCTCGCTGGCCACGCACCACATGCTTTGTGCACTCTTCCTGATCGAGACTTTGAGCAGCTGTTTTTGTCCCCATGCATCCGAATTCAAGGCTCGCGCTCATGCGTGCACCAATGATGTAGCTGGAATCAGCTGTTTCTGTTGGTTCCGCCTGCTCTCAGCTGTGTTTTTATTTTTTTTGTTGTTTTTATTTATTTATTTTTTTGCGGGCTGCAAGCCCTGCGTTTTCGGCGCACGACATCAACAAAGGGTGACCAGCTGATTACCCACAGAGTCCCGTCCTTCTCTCTACTCGGTCATCACATGCTGCAGTGCTAAACCTTCCGGTGAGTACCTATCTCAAAAATCACTGTGCATTGAAGAATACCATTGTGACTAAGAAAAAACTGCAATTGAAATAAGAAAATCATCTTAATTGGAAGTTTATTTTGGAAGATAAATGGCGTATTATTACAGACTCCATACTTTAGCACATTGTAAATGCAGCCTGCTGCGTGTAAAGCACATGTTCCAACTCATGTTTTCCGCTCTGTTTGGAGCTGTTTGCCACTTGTTGCTGTGAAACTTGGATTTTCTACTACCACTTCTGCCGGAATTAAACTCCTTCAAAGATGGCTGCCTGAATGCATTGCAGTTTGTGTTGTCTGCCCCTCACCCATAGGCTACCTCTACAGTGACCTTCCAATCACAGTGTCCGAGAGGCGGGAGCCGGCCCATTGTTCTAAGGCCCCTGTCAGCTTCCCTGTCAGCTTACCAGGACGCTACTACTCCATACTAAGGCACACTTCTAAGGCCCCTGTCAGCTTACCAGGACGCTACTACTCCATCCTGACCCCTCCCTGGGACTTCCAGCTCACTCGGCCATGTAACTGTCTACCAGTGCCTCTCCTACTTTCCTCTCCATGGTGTTATCTCTCCTCCTTTTATCCTTCCTCTTCCCTTGCTGTAGCTTCATTCTGCCCTCTCTAACCGTTATCAATGATATGGGATCTGACTCTCCCTCTCCTACACTCACCTCTACCCTTACCTCACTTCACTTACCTATGGTGTCATTTGCCATTGAAAGCCAAATTTTGGGTGTGTTTTGGAAAGTCAAATTTGGTTGTGTCTTTACCTGCTAGCCCAGTGACTGTCTCTTACCGCTCACTTGCTTACTTCCCCTAATCACCCCCTCTCGCTACCTGCCCATGGCGCTATCCATTTCTCCTATTTACTCAAACTGCTTTACTATCAACTATCCCTCCCTTCTCACTAAGTCTGGCAAGAAGACATTTAAAAAGGATATGTTGGCTTCCAACCCTGGTCTCCCCATTGCTGATACCTATTCAAGTGCTTCTGCCAGACAAACCCTCACTGACATCCTCTTTGTCGTTCCTTCGCCTGATCTTTGGACCCCTCATATGGTCTCTGTGCTCTGTCCTGTATCCTCCTCTCCCATTAATGGTGGCACTCACTGGGATGTCCGTATGGATTCCTTTGAATCCCCCAGAGTCACCATCAATGTCTACCTAAATGGCACTGTCATGGTGCAAGGCCCTCAGGCAAATGTCCGTCTCTTTGATAGGCGTTTCCCTCGCCTCATCAACTTCCTCCCTTCCCCAGCTGTTCCCCTTGGCCACCTTGGCCTTTTCCCCTTCCTCCACTGCCCCATCTCACTCTGCCTCCGCAGGGCGTACCTCTGATTTGTACCCCTCCCCGGAAGGTCTTTAAGGCCAGCAACCTTATTCATCTTGCCACCCTCCATCCTTGTTCAGCTGTCAAACACTCCTGACATCTGCCACCTCCTTGAAGAACTTGACCTCAATATCCTTGGTCTTACTGACACTTGGTTCATGGCTAGCTCTTTCACAAGCTTTGACACTACTCCCTGACGGCTACAAGATCCTCTCTGCCCCCAGATCCACCCGGCCCGGAGGGGGTGTAGCCCTGATCTTCCCTGAGTGGATTCCTACCTCTATGATCCGCACCCAGACCTACACTTCCTTCAAATGTCTTGTCTTTGGGCTCAGTCTCTCTCCTAGCCACTCACTTACCATTGCTACTCTCTACGGTCCCCCTGGCCACGTCACCTCTTTTCTCTCTGAATGGGCTGACCTCACCTCCGCCCTCCTGGCTTCTACCTCTCAACTCCTCCTCCTTGGTGATCTCAATATCCATCTTGATTCTCCCTGTTCCTCAGCTGCGCTCTATCTCAACCTTTGCGATTCACTCACTCTCTCTATTCTTCACTACGCACATTGCTGGTCATACACTTGATGTCCTGAGCTCCTCTTGCCTCCCCCTATCTACCCTCTCATCACTCCTCTCTCCTCGAGCGATCACTCCCTCCCCTCCTCTCTTCTTCCCATCTCCTCCCCTCAAGCCAAGCCTGCCCCAAGACTGCCACCCACCTTCTTGGACATCCGTCCTATGAAGCGTGTGTCAGTTGAGGCCTTCGCTGCCACCTTCTCACCCCCTCCTCCACTTCAGGCTGACTCACACCCTGACACAGCCTTGTCCCTGCTCTATTCCTCTATCACTGCTACTCTGGATGCTCTTGCCCCTGTCATGAGGATCCGTTTGAAGCCCAAAGCCAAGTGCAATTTTTGGTATGACTCTAACCTAGCTACACTCAAACTTAAGTGTAGGGCAGCCGAGAGGAAATGGAGGGCCTCCCGCTCACCCTCTGACAAACTGGTTTGCCGCCTTCTCCAAAGGCAATACCGACTCTCTGTACGCACCAAGAAACAAGTCCATATTCAAGCCCGTGTCTCCGCGGCTTCCAACAACTCAGCCAAACTCTTTAAAATCTGCAAGGAGCTGGCCAAATCTGCTGCAGTATCCACCCCTCCTCTCGCTTCACAGGCTCTTTGCAATGACCTTGCCTCACACTTTATCTCTAAAACCAAGGACATTTTGTCCTCACTCTCCTCCTCTCCCTCTCCTCTCCCCTCCCCTTCTCTGCTTGTTGATCCACCCTCAGCTACCCCTCCTCCCTCTTTCTCAGCCTTTCCTCTTTTCTCCCCTGATGAGGGCGCTAGACAAGTCTGATCTATGAAAGCCTCATCAAAACGGGTCCACCCCTGTTCCTCTGAAGCTATTAAGGACCACATTGATACCCTCGCACCAGCCCTTGCAGATTTCTGCAACCTCTCCTTCGCCTCTGGATCTTTCCCCTCGCCTCTGAAGCACTCCCTCGTGCACCCTCTCCTCAAGAAACCCACATCCGATCCTTCGTGTCCGGCTTACTATCGCCCAACTTCCATTACTCCCTTTTTGGGTAAGCTCCTGGAAAAGCTTGCCATCTCTCATCTTAACCTTCATTCTGACTCTCTCTGTGACCACCAATCCGGCTTCAGAGCTGCCAGAAGTACGGAAACTGCTCTCCTGAACATCCGTGAAGACCTGCTCTCCAACCTTGACTCAAACACTCCCTCTGTCCTTGTCCTACTTGATCTCTCCTCTGCTTTCAATATGGTCAACCACACCACCCTGCTCAACCGTCTCCGTTATAACCTGGGTATCACTGACCAGGCTCTGGCCTGGCTGACCTTTCTCTCGGATCGACCCTCCCAGGTACAACTGGGGTCCTTCCTATCCGCTATCTCCCTCTCTACCTGTGGTGTTCCCAAGGGTTCTAACCTCTCGCCGTGGCTTTTCAACCAATACTTGGCAACTCTAGCCTACTGCATTTCCATCTTTTGCTCTAACTTCCAGTGTTATGCTGATGACACCCAACTAATTTCCAGGCTTCCCTCAGCCACCTCATCCCCTTCCCTCATCTCTGACTGTCTAATCGCCATTCGAAATTGGTGTGCTGCCTATGATCTGTGTCTAAATGCCAAACAAACTGAGATCCTCCTCATTGGCACACCCTCTCCATCCTTTTCCCCTCACTCTCTGGCCGGCCTCTCTTGGCCCTCCACCTGCTCCCACCTGCGAAGCTAAGAACCTCAGGGTCATCTTTGACTCCACACTTTCCTTCTCTGCACACATCTCTGACGTCTCTAAAATGTCTACCTTCCTACTCCACCTCCTTAGAGGTACTCTTCCTTTCCTCTCCTTCCCTCAGAAGCTCACTGTCTCCCAAGCTCTGATTCTCTCTAGGTTGGACTACTGTAAAAGCCTCTGTCTAAATCTACCTGCCTCCACCCTCCGCCCTTTACAACTAATCCAGAACAGGACTGCAAGACTTGTCCTTGGCCTCAAGCCCTGGGATGGTATCTCTCCAGCTCTGAAATCCCTTCATTGGCTCCCAGCGGATGCAAGGATTAAATTTGAAACCCTTTGCATTGTGCACAAGGCTTTCTGGGGCCTGGGTCCAAAATACCTTCAACTATCCCTCGGTAAATACCTCCCCTCTCAAGCACTTTGCTCCTCTAACTCCCTCAGGGTTAGTCGCTTCTCAGAGAAACGAGTGGGGGGCAGATCTCTGTCTTCTGCTGGGGCCTCCCTTTCGAACTGCCTCCCTGCCACCCTGAAACTTGAGGATAACCATCTACAGTTCCGGAAGCTCCTCAAGACCTTCCTCTTTGCCTCCGCCTATGCCCCTCTTCTCCCTTGTTGCTATGTTTTCTCTCTCGGCACTGCGCTCCTGGCCACCCCCTATCCTCGGGCCCAGGTACCTGCTCACCCTTGCCACCCTCCTGCACTGCCTCTTGGCCATCTCTTGCACTGGGGCCTGTATCAGTACCAATACAGTCTCCCCCAGCCCCACACTTTTCCTCTGCACTTATCAGATACACCCTATCTCACTAACGTTGCACTATCACTGTTCTTGATCACCTTATTTATTTATTTTATTTACTAATTTATTATTTATTCTCATTTCTCTCTGATGCTCTGCACTTTCCACTTTCTTCCCCTCCCATGCACTATCCCCTTTTTCCCTTCCCCCCCATGCACTTGCGCGTTCTCAATGTCACTGGGCCTAGTAAGATTGATTGTTTTTGTTTTCTCCCGTTTCCCCTTCCCTTTGCATGGTCGCGCTCTGAAACACCTGTGTATGAGCACGATATAATTAAAATAAATATCATATCATATAATTTGAAGATTAAGGCCGCCAATGCGCAGCCTTGCTTAACACCTCTCTATCGCGATATCATCAGACAGTTCTCCCTTGGCATTCAACCCGATTTACCCTGTCGAACGCCTGGCGGAGATCGACGAATGCCAGGAAGAGAGTTTTCTTGTTTTTTAGGACTTCTAGTTTTAGAAGGTTAAGTAGGGTGGGATTTAACTCTACACCTACACCACTAGTGAAGCCCGCCTGTCTCTAGTCAATGATATAAGCCTCACTTGCCCACTTTGCCAATTTTTTCTGCAAAAACGAGGCAACAATCTTTCTGGTCTTGTCCAACAAGGCAATCGGGCGGTAGTTGGCCAGATCAGTACGATCTCCTTTTTTGAATATAGGCACAACCACGGCTGATTGCCATGAGAAGGGGGGATTTGTCTTGTCTCAGCTATTTTCTTGAAAATAATGTCAATAAAGGAGGCCTACTGGACTTGGTTCTTCTTCAATGTCAGATTTGTGTGGCCATCTGGGCCGGCTGCTCCAGAGTTTTTTAATTTGGCAATCAAATCTTCGGTATCCAGTTATATTTTCGAAAACACATTTTCGACATGCCATTTGGTTGACACAAAAATGTCGGAAAAAAAATTCCGAATGTATTATTTTTTATTGTTTTATTTTTGTTTAGTTAGTAAAAAAAAAAGTGTCAATAAAAAAAAAAACAGGGGTTTAGGGGGGAAGCCCCCATTAAAAAAAATAAACATTTGACATTTTTTTCCCCAGCATTTTTGTGTCGACAAAATGGCATTTAGAAAATGTGACGTTCGAAAATGTCACTATAAACCAAATCTTCTATGCCCACTCTATTGTAATCCATGTCCCACGGAACAGTTGGATCAATATGTTGCTCCGTTTCAGCATTTATCAGGGTTTCAAAAACAATTGTAAAATGGTTCACCCATGAGGTTGCACTTACACCAACTAGCATGTTGGCCATCTGGGTTCTGGAGCCAGCATTTATAATTGCCCAAGTTTCATGACTCTTTCGGGTGCAGATCAATCTTAACATTATTTCAGCTTGTTCTTGTTAGCGATATTACTTAAAAGTGAGCATCCAATTTGGATACCGCTGTTGTAGTTTTCTTTTTTTTTTCTTCCTGAAACAAGACCTGCTTTTTGATCTATTAAATTGGGCTAAAAGGGGAGTATACTCGGCAAGATTTCTCCATCTATAATACCATTGCTCAAAGCCAAAGTGAGTTCACTGAAGGCCTTATTCTGAACCGATTTAGCCCCTGATTTATCTCAAGAGGTGTTGTATAGAAATGACTCCTAGCAGCTAGTTCGGTTGTCCAAAGTAAATTTACACCATTGTAATTGCTGTTCTTCATTTTTACGATCTCCAAAGAAATGATATTTGGAAGGAGCTCGCTAGAGGCCCAAATGTAATCAAGAGTCCTGTAGGAATCATCTCTATGCCATGTAGGACAAGCCGGAATGTCTCCGCTAGTTTGACCATTTAGCATTTGACAGTTTCTGTTGAGCATCTCATCAAGCCAAGTTTTCCCACGGCCAACTTTGGGATCTTGATATAGCTTTTTGATGTTGCCATGTGGGTCAATCCACAAATAATTCAAGTCGCCACAGATGATAATGACAAAGGTCTGATAGTCGAGCATTTATTCGTCTAACAGTTAGGTAACTGATGTTATGAAGTTAGTCGATGACATTTTGGCAGGATTCCAATAGACATTCAGCAGCAATATGAACGCACTGGGTGCTGACACTCCGTATGATATTTGAATAATAGTTCCTTGCACAAAGGCATTTGGGTTGGATGCTTTTAGGACTGACCACCCCAGGGCATTTTTAACCATGGTTAGTAGCCAGAGAAGGGGCAACCAGATGAGTTTTCAGGGCTATATTTAAAGACAAGCAATAGCCTTCGCATACTGGTGCCGATCTTATCCAAGTTTCCTGTAAGCAAATCAGGGTGAATTGTATTTTTTTTTAACTCCTTATGCTGAAATACATGGATGAATCCCTTCGTATTCCACGAAATAAGGGAACACTTTTTCTTGACTTTGGAGAGGGAGCTAATGGGGTTTCAATTGGTTTCCATTAAATGCAGTATGATGAGAATTTCTTCCATAGGAGCTTCTTTTTGGCACCTGTTCCTCTTTCAAAAGGTTCCTGCAAAGATCTTCTTATATTTTCGTTTACTGAGGGCTCACTAAATCTTGAGGACTTGCCAACGGGGGTCTTCATGCTCATCTTGTCTCGGAGCCTGTAAAGTCACTTATTTCGTAGCCAAATGTTAAGAGCTCATTCTTGGAATTTCTTGGGGTATTAGCTACCAGGTGGGAGTGCACATGCAGCACAACCCAATCCCAACTTTCTTCAGACATCTACTCAACTATGTTGATATCATCAGACTCGATAGTTCTCAAGGCTCGCACACAGTTTAGGAGTTGCATGATGTTCCGTCTGTTCAAATTAAGATCAACTTTATCATGTAGCACATATTCTAGTTGCAGTTTTTTCGTGTAGATGGATTCCTTTTGTTAACCCATGTTTTTGTGGCTGATTTATCAGCTCAGTTTTTTTAACTTGGGAAGTGGTATATTTAGGATTTAATTTTGAAGCTTTTTCGTTGGAGCGTTTGGTATCCGGACCCTTTTCAGCTCTTGGTGAAAGGTGGTTGACCTTTGTTTCTCAGTAATCCCCTCAACAAAATTTTGTTTGGCGACTTTGAACTTTCGGCCAGAAGGAGAGTCTACATTACACACCTGCGATATTTCACCAGGACTCTCTTGACGTGGGCTATTAACTGTCACATCAACAGAACAGGACATAGCACCACTTGCTTCATCTTTTGTCGTCGATCGAATAAGTGGAAAGATTTGCAAGATCTTCTGATGTAAAAGATTCCTTTTCAACTGAATCGTCCGCCTCAATTCTCGGGCGTTTTTATGGCATGACAGTTCAGATCTACTACATTCGCCTTTGACACACCATTTTTGGTGGGTTTTTCGAATAAGGAATTCAGAACTGGACGCTTGAAGATTTCAGTCGGAGGAGGGGTTGTTGAGTTCCTAATGAATTTCTTTGCGGTGTTAGATTTTGTTTCGCGGCCATTTACTCGGTTCATTACTGAGGTTTCGGCTACTGCCGTTGATTTTGTTATGCTACTGGTTTTGCCTGTCGAAACTTTCTTTGGGTCTAAAAAGATACGAAAAGTAGCTGTTTTAGGATCAATTGTCTGTATGGCTGGCAAAACTAAAGGAACTTGAACTCCTCTTGGAGCCGAACTCGTGGTGTTAGATATTGGTTGAGTCGCTTTTCTATGCAATATTTTGAAGGGATTACCAGGTTGCAACTGTTTATTAGAGTTGGAACTGCTAAACAATTGCACGGGCTCTTTTGGAATGTCATTAGCTGCAACTCATACTGGAGATGCAAAACTAAGGCACCACAGCCTTTTTTCCATGTTTTTTGTTTCTGCAGTGTTTGGACTGACTTGTGTACATCTTTGTCTTTCGAGGATAGCGGCAGTGAGCCATCTGAAGAGATCTAGATATCTTTGTGGTGATTTCAATCACATTGGAGCTCATTTGGCACTTGTATTTACAAGGTGCAACATTTAGTGATGCGTTTGGATTGTGTCGCATCTGTTTTGTGCATTGAAGCACAGCTTCCACAAGCTCTGTTTTTTGTGATAGCTCATGGATTGCTATGTCACTCAGCCGAAGTTGGCACTTAGAGGAATTATCGGCTTCATAGTTGAGCCTTTTATGATTGTAGTCTGACAGAGACTCCAGTGCGTTGACTTTAGTATTGACCACTGCTAACAGAGCATTTTGAACTTTTATTGACTCGTGTAAAGTTTCATAAATGGAATCTGAGCTGTCGAAGTCGCGGCCATACCGTTGTAAATTTGTAGGCCAGCTGCCACTGACAAGTGGTGTTTGTTGGCTTGCTCGTTTTTGATATCATCATGACGCAACGAATTTGAGGCATTTGTGTGATTCTCAGAAGTCGTGCATTTTTCACAGTATGAACAGTCATTAGACTTTGGCGCTTTGTCACGATTTGGCTGTCAGTATCTTTTTGTTTGAATTAGTGAAAGAAAATGTTTTGTTTGCCATCAGAGTGCTAGTTAACTCTGCAGATTTATGAGTAGAATTTAATCTGGGTGGTTGTCTGGATTCCATACGTGAGGTACAGGGAATTGTCAAAAAAGAACGATGTCCTGCAATGGCAGTCACACTGTTTTTGTGTGTGTGTGTGTTTTTGTGTGTGTGTGTTTTTGTGTGTGTGTGTTTTTGTGTGTGTTTTTCACAGTAGGAAAGTCCATTTGTGCCAAGTCACGCATTTGCTTTCGGAACTCGAAAGGGACGTTGACAGGGCGTGCCAGTAATACTTTCCCTAGTGTGACATCCACTGTAGCAATGATCCTCGAGGTCCCTCAGATAGATAGGCTTCGCACAGTTCCTTCTTGGCTTATGCCATTAATTAAGTTTAAACTTTGTTTTTATTTCTGTCCTTTCGACAACCTTATACCGCAAGATCTCTGGCAATGGCTTCGAGGACGACAACGACTCCCGTCTAGACGAACTTTGTCTGCAGCTTTTCCAGGACTCGGCCCTGCACAGTAGGAAGAGCGGAGTTTCATATTCCATCTCATTTAGAAAATGCATATTCCCATACACTCCCATATATTTTGCCTGGCTGCCATCTTAATACACTATGGAGAATACTCCTTTTAATTTCTGTACTTCCTGTAACAGGAAGTTTCCCTGGAAGGTTTCACACTGAGTGTGTAACCTTTGCCTTCCTAGGGACCATGCTGAAAAACAGTGCAAGTCTTGCAAACTGTTTAGGCCTAAGACCACAAGATTAAATGCTCGGCTCACCACGCCATGCAGGCCAAGGCCGCCACGGACATCAAGGGAGCCTCCAGCGATGGCAGCATCAGCATCCTAAGTGACACCAAGGGCGATTGGGAAAACAAATCTAAAAAATAAAATAAATGGATTCCCACATGCAAGCCTCTGACTCCAACAGACAGGCCATCGGTCCTGCTACGGAGACTACACCCGGCAGCTCAAGCACCCCCAGTACACACCACATGACATGATATGATGTGATATGGCATTCATAACGCGCCTATACACAAGTGTTTCAAGGCGTGACGAGGCAAGGGAGGGGGAACAAAGGGAGGACAGACAATGATCCTACTAGGCCTGGTGTTATTCAGATTGCGCAATTGCATAGAATGGGGAAAGAGGAGGGTATGCGGGGGAGGGGTAAGGCACAGCGCAGTACATGGGGGGGGGAATAGAAAAAAAAAGAAGTAGCAGGTGGCAAGTGCAAAGGTAAGTGCAGACATCAGCTGTCAAGTGCTGGTAGTGGGGCTGTAGGGATACAGAAACGGACCCCAAGTGCGGGGGTTGCCAGGCAGGCAGTGCAGGTGTGTGTGACTGGCAGTGGAGGGACCTGGCCCCGGGATCAGCGGGTGGCCAGGTAACTAGTGCAGTTTCAGTTTCAGCCAGGAGGTCAGCAGGGGAGAGGAGAAGAAAAAGCAGAAGCAAAGAGAAAGGTTTTGAGGTGCTTCCGGAACCAGAGGGGGTTCTCCTCAAGTTTCAGGGAGGCCGGGAGGCTGTTCCAGAGTGAGGCCCTAGCCGAAGAAAGAGATCTACCACCAACACGTTGCTTGGTGAAGCGACTGACCCTGAGGGAGTTGGAGGCGGATGATCGAAGAGCTTGAGAAGGAAGATATTTAGGAAGAGATAGTTGAAGGTAGTGGGGCCCCGAAGGCCGTGTGGGCAATGCAGAGGGTTTTGAACTTGATCCTCGCAGCCACTGGGAGCCAGTGCAGAGATTTCAGTCCTGGAGAGATATGATCCCTGGGCTTGAGGCCAAGGACAAGTCTCGCAGTCCTGTTCTGGATGATTTACAGAGGGTGGAGAGTAGAGGCAGGCAGATTTAGAAAGAGGCTGTTGCAGTAGTCCAGCCTAGAGGGAACCAGAGCTCTGGACACAGTGAGCTTCTGGGGAAAGTAGAGGAAAGGAAGAATGCCTCTGAGGAGGTGCAGCTGGTAGTGTGACTTCTTAGAGAGGTCAGAGATGTGAGGAGAGAAGGAGAGTGTGGAGTCGAAGATGACCCAGAGGCTTTTAGCCTCGAAGGTGGGAGCAGGAAGAGGGCCAAGAGAGGCCGGCTAGAGAGCAACAGGAAAGGAGTGTGCCGATGAGGAGAATCTCAGTCTTCCTGGCATTAAGGCAGAGGTCATTGGTGGCACACCACTCCTGGATAGCAGACAGACAGTCAGAGATGAGAGATGGAGAAGAGGTGGCCGAAGGTAGTCTAAAAATGAGCTGAGTGTCATCCGCATAGCACTGAAAGTTGGGACAGAGAGCGGCAATGGGGTGGGCAAAAGTGCCAGGTATTGGTTGAACAGCCAGGGAGAGAGGTAAGGCCACTGGGAGACACCCCAGGTAGAGAAAAAGATAGTGGAGAGGAAGGACCCAAGTTGGTCCTGGGAGGGTTGGTCAGAGGAAAGAAGTCTGCAACGCCTGGCAGGTGATCCCCTGGTTATCGGAGACACATTTGAGCAGGATGGCATGGTTGACCTTGTCAAAGACAGAAGAGAGATCAAGCAAGATGAGGACACGGGGGGGGGGGGGGGGGTGTTAGAATCAAGGTTGGAGAGCAGGTCTTCACGGATGTTCAGGAGAGCAGTTTCCATGCTTCTGGCAGCTCTGAAGCCAGACTGATGGTCATGAAGACAACCAACAGATTCAGTGTGGAGATTAAGCAGGGAGATGGCCAGTTTTTCTAGGAGTTTGCCAAGGAAGGGAGTCATGGAGATTGGGCGATAGTTAGCCTGGCAGGAGGGGTCGGCAGAGGGTTTCTTAAGAAGAGGGTGCACAGGGGAGTGCTTCAGGGGGGATGGGAAGACTCCAGTGGTGAAGAAGTGGTTGCAGAAGTCGGCCAGGGCAAGAGCCAGGGAGTCGAAATGGTCCTTGATGGTTTTGGAGGAACAGGGGTGAACCTGTTTTGGCGAGACTTTCATAGATTGGACTTGTCTAGAAACCCTGTCTGCGGAGAACAGGGGATAGGCAGAGAAGGAGGGAGGAGAGGTGGCTGCAGAAGGGCCAGAGGAAGAGCAGGGAGTAGAGGGAGGGAGGAAGGGGAGAGGAGGAGAGTGAGGACAGGATGTCCTGAGTTTTAGAGTTGAAGTGAGAAGCCAGTGCCGTGCAGAGGGCCTGGGAGGGGACAGGAGAGGTAGAGACTGCATCAGGATTGGCCAGTTCCTTGCAGATTTTAAAGAGTTCAGCCAAGTTGTTAGACGCTGCAGAGACGCAGGCTTAGATTTGAGCTCTCTTCTTGGTGAGGACAGAGAGGCGGTGTTGCCTTTGGAGCAGGCGGCAGGCCAGTTTGTCAGGAGGATGTACATGAGTATAGTAAAAACAAAATGTGTCGGGGATCAGAACACAAATTACAAAGAGGCCGGCAAAAAGTCAGGGAGAAGGGCACCCAAGTTTGGAACCACAGATCAAACCAAACAAAGGAAAATTTAAAAGAAAACATGAATATTTTATTTAAATTTCAGAATTTGTTTGAAATATACATATTAAATCTTATTCCGAGCTCATCTCATATCTAATAACAGCATTTTGTTAGTAAGAATAAAGTGCATAATCAAACAAAGTGCTTGTGTAAAAACAAGACTGATAATTCAGTCAGTACTAAGTTAATGCTACTGAGCTGTCTGAACATCAACCCGGATGAAGGGGAATCATCCGACTGGTGGTCAGAGGCTGCGGATGCATTTACCAGTTTAAGAAAAACCACAGATACATAGACAACACAATGATGGTTTCTTCTAAAACTACAAGGGGTGCCGTACATCAACTACTATACTGTCGTGACCTATTATGTGCACAAGGTCTGACATGAAAAAAGGAGGTAGTTTCGCTGGTACAGAGCATTTAAGCTGTTTTGCGGTTGATGCCCATCTTCTTCATGACGGCGCACTCCCATCAGAATGCTTGCCACTAGAAATTTTAATGTATATAATATACATATGGGGCAATGGTCCATTCGGCTATGGAAATTAAACAAGCTGAGTCCGTAGTTTTGCCTAAAACATCATCAACAGCATAGACAGAAAAAAAGACAAAAAACACAGTCAAACAAATCCATGAATGGTTGTAGAACAAGCTAAAAAGCTAAATAGACAAAGAATGAATTCAAATGATCTGTGAATGACGAACAGAATGCCCGCCTCCCTCCGAAATGGTCTGGAAAAAGACCTCTATACTTGTGGGTGGGAGAAAGTAGGTTTAACAATTGAATTATCCAATTACCATTATCTCAACCTAGGGCTGGTCGCCTCTTCCCGAATGTGAATTCTGGGAAATAAATGTGAACCAACAAGTCAAGTTCTCTACAAAGTAGAAATGCAAAAAAACAAGTACAGGAACATGTTATAATACGAGAGGGGTAATAAATGACTAATAACCCCTCCGAAGAGCAGGGGAAACCCATAAAATGGCAGACCTTCCCAAAATAGCAGATTTAAATGTTTTGTGGGGGGGGGGTGATGCTCACCTGTGTGGTAGTGAACAGGACAAAATAGAGTTCAGCCTCAATATTGTATCGCGGTCAGAGATTGACAACAGCACCTCCATAGAGATATATCCCACAAGGGCGGAATAGTATCCAGCATGGTGTAATTGGCGCACACATTGCTGCAATAATACAACAAGTCAATGTAAGCAACTATATAAAGTTGCATGGTAGATAATGCTTATAGTGTGTTTATAGTAATGTTAATGACCAGACCTGCATGCTAATGGCCAAGAAAGGCCAAATTCTGTGCCTTTATCTTTAAAAAGTGAGTCAGTGTGAGCACTACAGCAGCCACAAGGAGTTCAGCATTAAGATGCGGTGTTGGAAAGCATAACGTGTGAAAACAACGTCAGTTTCCCAATTATAAAAAAACACATGAAGTAGCACTTGTACGTCGAGTGCAAGGATGTGTCAGAGAGATCTCAGCATGTAGCCAAGGCTGTTAGGACCCATGCCGGCCCAAACCCCTAAGTAGGGGCAGGGACGGCTATAAGCAAACGCAGGTTGCCGATGCCGCGGCGGCCGTATATAAAAGTCTCAGCATGTAGCTGAGCACCTTGCATAAGCTGGAAGAACGCCCCCACCGGCCCAACTCACCTTGGATTTACTAACGCGTGGTTCTTTACACAGCAAACTCTACAACGGGACCCGAACGGATCTCCCGCGGCATCTGCGAAGAGGGTTTAAATACCAGAAAAGGCAGGACATTGCATCCTACGTTTAAACAAAGGATTGTAAAGGTACTAACGCGAAGAAGGCCGGAGCCAGGAGCGGGGAAGCGCCACCTTGAGTTGGATAGGTAACTCTGTCCAATATAGTGTGTTGTCAAGCTACTGGCCTGGGTTGTAGAAGTGGGTGTACTCGTAACCCATAAAACAAGAGAAAAACTGAGAATAGAATAAAACTGACATGTGAGTGAAATGCAATCACGAAATGTAAAAACAATAAAGACCCCCAGACCTGCAGTGTGTCTAGAATACTAGCGACTCAACAAATGAAAAGAAAAAAGACTAATATTGATAAAGATAAAAGGATGATATGAATAAAATATAATCACAAACTAACGGATGGGACAACCCACTCCGAACTACAATGAATCTGAATTGTGATAAAGTGAAACGGAAAACAAATGCATGCTGTAAAGGTGTCCAGGCTACAAAATGTTCAAAGTCTAGGCAGATCCAAAGGGGATTGCAGCCCACTGTTCCTGAGAGTTCAGGCCCACTATGTGACTTTGGGTATTGTAAATCCACCAGTGTTCTCGAGTGGACAGTCTATTAGCAGAGGCCTGAGGATCAGAGCCTCTTACTTGTTCCACGACCCACCAGCGTAAATCATCACAATCATGATGATATTCTAAGAAGTGAGGCACGAGGGGAGATGTAAGGTTGCCAGTGCGAATCCTAGACTTGTGTTTCGGAAATTCTGATTTTCACAGGTCTAGACGTCTTACCAATGTAGGTCTTATCACAGGGACATGTTGTCTTGATATGGGCAAAATCTTCCTCGGGGCCAGCCCTTTGAGAGCAAAAATACCCAATTCAGCCCAAAATACAGGTTCTATTGTGCTGAGCAGTGATCTCATGCTAGTGACAAATGACACCCTCAAAGTTTTTAGCATATTTATTCTAAGCAGTGAATTTCATATACATTTGGGATTCAAGTTAGAGAATATTACAAAGCATAAAACAAAGAGCAATGCAAAATATAGTGAAACATGGAACTTAGATAAACATAGAGAAACATAGAGAAATATAGAGAAACACAGTCTTACGTCCCTTAATCAGCCCTGGGAGACCTGGGTTTTTCATAAGCTAGCTGTAAAACAAGCCCCGCTCATAGAAAAACAAGGCTGGAGGACACCGTGAGAGCCAATTCCGGGCACCTGACTGTACACGAATCAAGTCCACAGGCGATCTCCCCCTGATCCCATGTGTGCATGGATATTTTATAATCTCTTGTTGTCAGTCACCATGACGCATAGTTCCAGAACTTTCCCTGTGAGGCTGGTTCATGGACAAAACCCAGCTCTCTCTGAGATGCTCCCTGCTCGCTCCTACCCCCTCCCTTGTTCCCATCTGCGCTGGCTGAGGAATGTCTTATCAGTACCTTCCCAGAGAAAAGGAAGATTAGCTTGGAGCCAGGGCTACCGTTAGTGAGGCTGAATATTCTAAGGGAAGCAGGGATGTATTAACCCCATCTGCAAGCTCTAAAAGGCATGCACTCATAGCTTAGTGTTTATAGCGCTTAAGACTGGCTATCTAAGCGCTATATAGGTGCCATGATGTTCCAAACACTCCAAAAACCTATTAGCTACATAGCTGGGGGCCCTCCCTGCCTGTCTATCAACAATGCTTAATATGACCTATTTCATACTAGGCCTGCATATCCCTTGTAGCTCACTACTGCATAATGGAAGTGCTACAACAGACTACTGTCAGCATTTTTAGCACATACTTTGAATACACTATTGGCTTTCAGCGGCTAATGCTGTCATCTAAAGCCCTGATTGGCAAGGTTGCAATTTCGTGTATCACTACACATGTAATCGCATATATTACATTCTTGGAGTTACATGTTGTATGGTCCCTAAGGTTTCATACCCTGTTAATATTTACAGTGGTGGTAGCTGTAGTCGACCCGCAGTGGCAACAATATCCACATGGAAAAGGACCATGGACTTTATTCATGTCCCACATCTCAGTGATGGTTTTGCGTCCTGTTAAAAGCGAGGACCTATCAGCCTTAGAAAGCAAGATTTTTACCTTTTTTGAAAGAAAACATGGGAGGAACCAAATCTGAATGGTCCAGCTGTAAAAGATGCCAACGCTTGCTAATTGCTTTCTTAATGGCTGAGTGATGAGTGTTGTAAGTCATCGCCCAAACCATTCTTGACTGTTTAGAATTGTCGCAAGTATTCTTAGATAGAAGAATCTCGTGATGCTGGTGGCGTGCCCTCTTGCGGGATTGGCGCAATACGTGGTGTGGATATCCTCGGTCGGCAAGTTTACTTTCAATAATGTCAGCCTGGTCGGAAAAGTCTTTTATGTCAGTGCAATTACGCCTAGCCCTTAGAAATTGGCCATAGGGAATGCTAACTCTAAGGGATTGGGGTTGGAAGCTTTCAAAATGAAGGATGGTGTTTCTGTCTGTGGGCTTGCGATATAAATCTACTGCAATTGCCCCATCCTTAACTTTCAACAAGAGGTCCAAAAAGGGTATTGTCATGTTGTCAACAGTCATGGTGAAACGAAGGTGATCGTTCAATGAATTCATCCATGTAAGAAAAGTTTCATGATTACCAAAAGTTTTGTCCCAGATTATTATATCATCTATTTATCTTTGGTAGAAGATAATAGATTGAAGGTAAGGATTGGATTCATCAAAGATGGAAACTTTCTCAAACGCCCACATAAATAAAGTGGCATAGTTCGGAGCAAATGCCGCTCCCATAGCGGTACCCTTGATTTGTAAAAAGAAATCCTCCTTAAACCAGAAATAGTTGTTAGTGAGTGCGATTTCTAAGAGGTCAATGAGGAATTCACTAGGGACCTGCTGTGGGTCGCTTCTCATGCCCAAAAAGAATTTGATAATGGGGAGAGGTTCAGACTGTGGAATGTTGGAATACAGCGACTCCACATCTAGAGTAATGAATAAGTTGGTGGCATGTTGAAAGGTAAACCCTCCAAATGTACAATGGCGCCCGTTGTATCTGCCAAATAGGTGGGAGTGTTGGCAGCAAGAGGTTTGAGAAAGAGATCGAGATACTTGCCCAAAGGCTCTAATATGGAGCCACATAAAGACACTATCGGTCTTCCCGGTGGATTGAGTCTGTCCTTATGGATTTTGGGGAGAATGTAAAAGAGCGGAGCTCTGGTGCCTTTGCTGGTAAGGAATTGAAATTCCTTGGGGCTCAAAATGCCAATGTCGCATGACCGTGTAGCCAGGGCAAGGATCTCATTCCATATGCTATCTGTCGGGTCCCCTCTAAGTTTCAGATGGAAAGAAGTGTTATTTAATTGTCTCATCACCTCAGAGTCATAGTATGTGGAGTCGCAGACAACCACCCCTGCCCCTTTGTCAGCCTGCTTGATGACAATGGAGGAATCTTCTTTGAGCCCTTTTAGGCATTCCCATTCCCTCTTGGAGAAATTGTATGACCTTTTATGTTTGGCATCAACTGGAGTTGAAAAATAGAGTAAAAATCCCAAAGTACTGACCGCTCAAAAATAACAGTTTCAGGAGAGACCATTTGCGAAATCAGTGTAAATGTAGACTTCAACTGAAATGGAGTATTACGCTCTTCTTGCACATCAGGATTGCTGGTACCAAAATAGTCTTTAAGCCGGACCTTCCGGAAAAAAATCCTGAGTTCTATTTCTAGGTCCATCTGACTAGGATTTTTCATAGGGATGAATGAAAAGCCCTTTTCTAGAATAGCAATTTCCTGTGTAGAAAGTATATGTTTGGAAATGTTGTAGACGGCTGAGGGATTATTTGAAGTTTTCACCGCCGGTACGCCTTCTTCCTGGTCTGGAATACGTTCTCTATGGGCGGAGGCCCTATATCGGTTGGAGGAAAAGGGAGATTAGGTGGAGGGAACGCAGAATACGGACCTTGAGGGGCATACATGGGCATCTGAGGATATTGTTGAAATTGCCAATTTTGGCATCCTCTTCGCCCTCTGTATTGGCCTCTGTTCTACGGGTGGCCTCTCTGACCTTGTGAATTTTGGTTGTGGAAGGAGCCACTACCATCTGAATAGCTATCAGAAAAAGTGACCCTTTTTCTGTAGTTCTGCTGGCCTGAGTTAACTAAAGTAGGATCATGCCATTGTCCAGGACCAGCATAGTCTGGACTTAAATATGGATAAGCATTTTCTTTGGAGAAGTTGGAAATATCCTTTTGAAGCCTTTCCATTTTTTTTGTGGTGGTTAACTTGGTAAATTCCTTTGTATGTTTATCTATAAGGTCCAGTTTTTCTTTTATGTTCAATATGGTGGTGTCAAGTGCAAAGGCTGCTTCCGCCTCGTCTATTTCATTGCCTTTTACGATACCTTTGTCGGGAGGATGTACATGAAGCATGCCATTTCCTATCGGCACCCTGCACTTGGTTTAAGGGTGATGAGGTCTGAGTCGTACCAGGAGTTGCACTTGGCTTTGGGCTTCAGGCGGATTCTCATGACAGGGGCAAGAATATCAAGAGCATCCGATATAGCAGAGTGGTGCATGGAACGGGCTGTGTCAGGGTGAGAGTCAGCCAAAGGGAGAGGGGGAGGGGGGTGAGAAATTGGAGGCAAAAGCCTCAACTGACACAAGCTTCATGGGTCGGATGACCAAGAAGGTGGGTGGCAGTGATGGAAGTGGCTTGGCCTGAAGGATAGAGAGGGTGAGATGGGAGGAAAGGAGAAAGTGATCACTCCAGGAGAGAGGAGTGGTGAGAGGGACAGAAAGGGGAAGGTCTGAGTAGATCAGAACATCCAGAGTGTGCCCTGCAGAGTGAGTCGGGCCAGAGCGGAGAATAGAGAGTGAGAGTCGCAGAGGTCGCGAGGGAGGACAGAGGCATCCAGGTGGATGTTGATGTTTCCAAGAAGGAGGAGTTGAGTGGTCGAGACCAGGAGTGAAGAGAGATCCGCCCACTCCGAGAGAAAGGAGGAGATCTGGCCAGGTGGCCGATAGATAGTAGCCACAGTAGGGGAATGGATAGGGGAGAGAGAGGGCTCTGTAGACGAGGCATTCGAAAGAGGAGTAAGTCTGCATAGGAATGACAGAGGCAGGAATCCACTCGGGGAAGATCAGGGCTACACCCCCTCCAGAGCGGTTGGACCTGGGTGCGGAGAGGATCTTGTAACTGTCAGGGAGAAGAGTGTCAATGCTTGTGACAGAGCTGGCCGTGAACCATGTCTCGGTGAGACCCAGGACATCGAGGTCAAGTTCCTCCAGAAGGCGGCAGATGTCAGAGGAGGGTTTGACAGCTGAGCGAGAGTTAAGGGTGTCGATATGGAGAAGGTTGCCATCCTTGAAGGACTTTCGGGGAGGGGTACAAATCAGAGGTACGCCCTGCGGAGGTGTAGCAGGAGCCCGAGGGGGTGCAGAGAGGGAAGGAGAGGGCAAGGTAGCCGAGGAGGAGGCAGCAGGGGGAGGCGAGAAAGCTGTGGAGGGAGGAGATGAGACAGCAGGAGAAGAAAGGAAATTGATGAGGCGCGGGAAGCGTCTATCTAAGAGGTGAAGGTTGGACTGAGGGCCTTGGACCAGGACAGTGCCATTCACATAAACATTAATGATGACCTTAGAGGAGTGGAAGGAGGCCAGGAGGGCATCCCGCCGGGTGCCACCACTAATGGGAGAAGAAGAGAAAGGAGTGAGCACAGAGACCAATGTAGGGTCCATAGGTCAGGTGAGGGAAAGACAGAGGATGTTGGTGAAAGTTTGCCTGGAGGAGGCACTGGTATAGGTGTCAGCGATAGGGAGGCCTGGGTTGGAGACCAGGATGTCCTTTTTAAACTTCTTCCTACCAGATTTATTGAGGAGGGCAGGATAGTCCATAGAGAAGCAGTTAGAAATAATAGGAGAGACAGAGAGCACCATAGAGTAGAAGGGGAGAGGAGAGGGGGGAAGGGAGAGGGAAGGGGAGAACACTAGGGAAGGACACTGGGCAGGGTGCAAGCAGACGAGACAGCAGGAGGCAAGACGGTTGAGCAATTGGACAAGACAACGACACTCGGAATGAAGGAACTATCACAATGCAAATTTTAAAGAGACGAGAAAATGCACCTAAGTTTGAGAATCCTGAATAGAGGGAGAAAGGCCTAGGTTTCAAAGCAATTTTAAATACTGAGACAATGCAATTTTGAATACCGATAC
Organism: Ambystoma mexicanum; assembly: GCF_040938575.1. NCBI lineage: Eukaryota > Metazoa > Chordata > Amphibia > Caudata > Ambystomatidae > Ambystoma > Ambystoma mexicanum. The sequence continues at coordinate 575,886,439 of NC_090935.1, forward strand.
AATGCAATTTTTAATGACTGGAGGAAAACACACCTAAGTTTGAGAGTCTGCTAGGTGGAAATCGGTAAGCAGGGAGGCCTGCGGGACTAACCAGGATGACTGGCAAGTGGCGTCCCCTGTGGACACCTGCAGATACTACCAGGAGCTTCATATATGTGAGCCGCACTTTACCGAGGGGCACTTAGCCGCAGGGGCTGCCCAGGGAAGGTCAGTGATGAGAAGGAAAGGCCAATCAGGGTGGGTAGGTGGGGGCTGGGAGGTGGGCGGGAAGGAATGGGAAGAAGCGGCAGGGGAGCAATGCAAGAGGGGACACAGGCAGGAACAATTTACAAGACCACATGCAGCAACAATTCAAAATGCCCCGAGGGCATGCACCAAGTGAAAATTACCGCGCTGCAGTCACCCGCTCAGCCGAGATGGAATGGTGAGTGTGGTGAGCAGCGGCTTCCTACACCCCAGCACGAAGGACAGGGAGCCAATCGGGGGTGGCCGGGGGCTGGGAGGTGGGCGGGATCAAGCACATTCCCCTTGGCCGAAAGTCGACCACATCTTCTACCGATAAGCCACACGCAGTTTTGGAGGGAAAGTCCACACATTCCCTGTCCTCTGGGCCATCGTGGTCGCGATCACCACTTGACAGGCCCCTGAAAGACGTGTCAACAGCCACCGGAAAAAGCTCTAAAATAAGCAACTTAATTAAAAAGCACGTCCCCGACACCCTCCTGAAGGTCAGAGTGCCGAAAAACTCTAAATCTTCAAAGCCCCAAGCCTGAAAGTCACCAAGTTACTAAAAGTGGGGATTATTCGACCCCTGAGGACACCCTCTCCGGGGCAATGCACCATAAACGAACACCTGCCCCAGAGCCTCCACCCACACCTGATCCCTCAGTGTTGCCAAGCTCCTCCCAATGGACCCCAAAACAATTTGATAGGGTCATGAGGAGAATGTCCAATTAAATGTATTTGATGAATACCCATATCCACTCCACAACCTCCAGGCCCTTTCTCAAGGCGTGGCAGCAAGTAAACAGCTCGCCGCCAAAAGAGCCCGCCATATCAAGACGTAGGTCATGACACATATCGTTATGACACTCAAGGCTCACATGACCCTGGTTCATATTCAGACCGAGAGGACCAGAGGGACACAGGGGACTTAGACCAATACTATGACAATGATGACGTATACATCATCCAATCCCCAGACCACGCCTACCAACCGGTGGCTGACTCCCCAGTAGACAACCAGCTGCAGTACGTAGAACACTTTTAAGATGGATACCCAGGAAGCTCAAGTTGATAAAGACTTCTTAGAAGACCTCCTTGGGAATGAGAAATCTGCAGCACAGTTTATCCCTTTGCTTCAATCAGTCCGAGGCGTATTCAGCCCTCACTACTTACCCCCAAACTGACAAAGGCAGCCAACCCACTCATTTAAGATGTTTTGACCAGCCCCTTCTAACCCCTTATACATTAGGGGGCAGCTAAAACCCAGCTAAAACCCAGCTATATATTAGTCACCACAAGAAAGAGAGCGGGAACACCTCTAGCCTCTGCCAAAGCCCTTCCTGACAAATAAGAAGATCTACACCCTGGGCAGGAAAGTAGTTTCCTCAGCTGCCTATCAAATAAGAATAGCTAATAATATTGCGATATTATCCAGCTACAGTTGTCACAAGTGGGATGAGTTTGCACAACAAATAGACTTGGTTCCAGGGCCCCTAAAAACGCAGCTCTTACAAACTATCGCTGAGTGGAGACCGGTAGCCAGCTGCACCCTTAAGAATAAGTTTCTTAAGGGTGCAACAGACCATGCGGGGCAAATCGTGACAGAATGTACACTAATCAAACGCCATACATGGCTCTGTCAATCGGGTTTCAAATTGGAGCCCCAGGCTACCCTATTTAGCAGAGTGGAAGCTCAAATACACGCAGGTTCAGAAGAAAGAACTCCCAGCATTCCTCCAATTACAACCAGGGTGGCCAGAGTCCTCCTGGGGTTCTTCACAAGGGCAGTCCTCCCAACTGGGTTTTCAAAGGGGTCAAAGAAGGTCAAAAAGTAGGGTCCGATTCTCCTCCTCAAGTGGGGACTCAACCCCTCCTAAGCTATGACCACCTGTTACAGGTTCCATCCCATGCATCTTCAGTAGGAGGTTGTATTTTTCTCTTTACCCAGGGGGGCTATTGCATAGAGCTAATACAAACACCAGCCAACCACCCTCCAAGACAAAGACAAACTACATGGGAAGAACAAAGCATCCTGTTAGAAGAAGTTAAAGCACTGCTAGTAAAGGACGCCATAGAAATCAGCCCGGCAAACCAGGTAAACAAGGGTATTTTTTCAATGTACTTCCTTGTGCCAAAACAAAAACCGAACAATGCGCCCTGTCCTAGACCTGCACCCTGCAAACACCTATGTCAAGCCTCAAAACTTCTGCATGATAACGCTACAGGAAGTAATCCCACTGCTTAAACAGAAAGATGCATACTTTCAGATTTCAATGTTCCCAGAGCACAGAAGATACTTGCGCTTCAAAATAGCTAACCAACACTACCAATTCAAGGTGCTACACGGTTATTCACCAAGGTACTAGCAGTAGTGGCAGCGCACCTATGTAGAGAATCAATCCCAGTGTACCCTTATTTGGACGACTGGCGGATAACCGGGGATTCCCCCCCCCCCCCCCTCACTCCTCCCTGAATTTGCAAGCAAAATACCCAAAGAGCAATCCATCTTCTGTTCCAATTGGGATTCTCAATCAACCAGAAAAAAGTCTTGTTCCAAGCAAATCACAACAGTTCTTAGGAGCCGTCATAAAAAACGGAAGAGTGTCTCTTTCCGTCAAACGAAAGAGTGCAAAACCTATTGCTGCAAATACCTCGGTATCTAGCCGGTCTCCAAATAACCGTACGCAAAGCAATGTGTTTGCTCAGGATAATGGCTTCATGCATTTACCTGGTCCTACACGCACAGTTGCGCATGCGCCCAATGCAAGAGTGGTTAGCAAAACAGTGTTCTCAGGCAAGCGGTCAGTGGGATGATCTAGTGGTTGTTTCGCTAACCCTAGTTCAAGCACTATGTAGGTGGACAAAGGAAAATCTGTTGAAGGGAAACCTTTTCACAACCCTACAGTGCAAGCGATTGTCCCAACAGATGCATCACTCACCGGGTTGGGAGCCCATTACCTTCACCACATACCACACACACAGCACACAGCCTGTGGACCAATATCACAGCCCAAAATCACATTAACCTCTTAGAGCTACTTGCAGTGCTCAAAGCCCTACACGCTTTGCAAGTGCATCTGTCAGGGCAAACAGTTCAAATCCTCATGGACAGCACCACTGCCATGTTTTACATAAACAAGCAGAGGGGCACTCACGCTCAAGTCTGTCCGGGCTAGCACAAATAATTTGGAAGTGGGCACTCAAGCGCAACATGTTCCAGGGGAACTCCATTCTCTAGCGGACTCATTAAGCAGAGATCCTCTACCCAAAGAGTAGCAGCTTGGCAGAAACATCTTAGACAATATTTTCTCCCTCTGGGGCCATCCTCCCTTAGACTTGTTCACCACAAGCCAAAACGCACAATGCCGAGACTTTGCATCCAGCTTTCCCCAACCCAGATCCAATGGGAACGCCCTGTGGATGAACTGGTCAGGGAAATTTGCCCATGCTTTCCTCCCCAACCCCCAACACCGCTACTGAGCAGGATAGTGAATAAAATGCACCAGGAAAAAGTGACACTAATCCTAGTTGCTCCTATGTGGGTGAGACCACCTTGGTTTGCACATGTGTGCAAACTGGCGATGTGCGATCCAGTCACTCCTGTGCCCCTACAACCTGTTCACCCAGCATGTGGGGACAACATTACACCCACATCCTCAATCCATGAACTTGGCAGCTTGGCTCCTGAAGTCATAGATTTTGGCCATTTAAAACTACCTCAAAGGTGTATGGAAATCCTCAAGGAGGCACGCAATCCAGACACTGTTATTTTAACAAATGGAAAAGATTTGTAATATGGTGCCAGTCAAAAAATGTAAACCCGATCAAATGTACTCCATCAAACATTCTTCATTACATGCTCCACTTACTAGACTCTGGTCTAGTATTCAGCTCCATCAAGGTTCACCTACAGGCTCCATCCGCGTACACCACTTCTGAAAGCAAAGTGTGGTGTTGGAAGGTCCCTGTCATTAAGGCATTCATGGAAGCAGTGAAAAGGCTTTATCCCCCTTTTCAAACCCGCGTCCAGGGTGGGATCTAAATGTGGTGCTTGCAAAGCTCATATATTCCCCCACCCCCTTCTGAGCCTATGCACAAATCCAGCCTTAAACACCTAACAAACAAAACAGATTTTCTGGTGGCCATCACCTCCATAGAAAAGTCAGTGAACTACAAGCTTTGTCAGTGCAAGACCCTTTCTTTGTTATCCACAAAGACAAGTTGGAACTACGAACACACCCTAGGTTCTCACCGAAGTTAATATCCAAGTTCCATACCAACCAGTCCATTGAACTACCCTTTTTCTTTCAAAACCCTTCAAGCTCAGCTGAGAAAAACCTCCATGCGCTAAATGTATGGAGGGCGGTTCTTTATTATGTAAACAAAATAAAACCGCAGTGAAAAACAGACCAACTGTTTGTCTCCATAGCACCTGGCTGGGCAGGGGATACGTTAAATAAAAAAGCCATCTCCAGATGGATAGTAAAATGCATACAGCTCTGCTACTCTCTATCAAAACTCTGCTTTCGCACCAAGGGCTCACTCTACCAGGGGTACAGGAGCTACTTTGGCTTTCATTTCAAACGTCCCGCTGGACTCCATTTGCAAAGCAGCTACATGAGCTCTATTCATACTTTTACTCAGCACTACTGCATTGACGCACACTCTAAAGCAGATTCACAGGTGGGACAAGCAGTGCTAAACATCTATTTGCCGCTGTACCTTCTCACAACCCACCATTTTCTCCAGACACTGCTCACTAATCTATGCATAGCATGTGAACTAAGCAGATCCACAGGCCTCAGAAGGGATCCATTACTCACCGTAATCGTATTTCTGATGCTTGTATCCGCTTAGATTCACAAGCACCCCCTCCCCCTATGGAGTAGAATGTGCATAGATGTTTTTGGGCATTATCTACTCTTAGCTGCTTTATTTCATCTGTACTCGCGCTACACTTCATGCTACCTTATATCAGAAACAAAACAATCTGAGGGACCTTGACGCATGAAGGGCCATGGGTACAGTGGACGTCACACTAGAGATAGTATTACTGGCACCTCCTGTCAACATCCTTTTTCGAGTTTCGAAAACAACAACTGCAATACTCTGCAGCTACCACTAGATGTCGGCCTATGCATAGCATGTGAATCGAAGTAGATACAAGCATCAGAAATACGATTACAGAAAATAATATATCATATTTCTGAGGCTTGTCGATATGCTTGGATTACATGCTATGCATAGGCCGACATCTAGTGGTAGCCTCAGAGTATTACTATCTCTAGTGTGACGTCCACTATACCTATGGTCCTTCACTCGTCAAGGACCCTCCGATTTGGTTTTTTCCCACCATCATAGTTGGACGCAAGTTGCAGAGTTCCTTCTTGCTAACGCCTTTGATTATTCAAGTTTAAATTTAGACCTTTTTCTTTCCTTTCGACAGCCGTACCACCTTAAGATCTTCGGCGACGGCTTTTGAGGACGGATTCATAGTCAATGACTACTTTTACGGTCTTGATGAACTTTGACTGTGGTCTACCTAGGCCTCGAAGGGCCTCGGCCCTTAACAGTAGGGAGAGTTGGGGAGGCCATAACTTTCCTCTCTTTAGAGAATGCCTGCTCTTTCCCTATTCTTCCTTTTCCATCAACGGGCTGCCATCTTTCCGTATTATGGAAAATGCAACTTTTTATATGTTGTCCTTCCTGCAATAGGAAGTATCCGAGGAAGGACACACACAAGGTGTGTAACCTGTCTCCCTAGGGACCACCCCGAAAAACATTGCAACTCTTGCCAATTATTTTGGGCAAAAAAATTAAAGGACTGTAAAGCCTAATCGCTGGGCCCATCATGCCATGCATGCCGAAGCCGCAATGGACTGGGAAGGAGGATCCACAATGTCAGCGTCCTAAGTGGCACCGACGGCGAACGGGACCAGACGGTTTCCCCGCATGTGAGCCCCCGACTCCATCAGGCAGGTCGGTGGTCCTGCTAAAGAGACTACACCCGGCGGCTCAAGCACTCACCTTGCACGCCACACAAAGCACATCCCCCTCGGCCGACAGTCGACCGCTTTATCGACCGTTTAGGCACACACAGTGTTGAAGGGAAGGGCCCCAAATTCGTCCCTGTCCTCAGGGCCATCGCGCTCGCCACATGACAGGTTCCCAAAACAGACGTCCTAAGTCGGTTTCAGACACGAAAATAAATCTGGCCAACTTTCGGGTGCCGGAGAAGGTGGGTCAAAAGACGCTTCAACGGTCCCTTCCACTACCTCCAAAATGAACATGTCCGTGACACACTCCTAAGGGCCAAAACGTCGAAAAATGTGCAATCTTCAATGCCCTCATCTTCTACTTCCAAATCTTAAGCTCGCTTGCTCTCTCGCTTTCGCTTGCTCTCTCGCTTTCGCTTGCTCTCTCGCTTGCTCTCTCGCTTGCTCTCTCGCTCTCGCTTGCTCTCTCGCTTGCTCTCTCGCTCTTGCTCTCGCTCTCGCTTGCTCTCTCGCTCTCGCTTGCTCTCTCGCTCTCTCGCTCTCGCTTGCTTGCTCTCTCGCTCGCTCTCTCTCGCTCTCGCTCTCGCTCTCTCTCTCTCTCGCGCTCGCTCGCTCTCGCTCTCTCTCTCGCTCTCTCTCTCTCTCGCTCTCTCTCTCTCTCGCGCTCGCTCGCTCTCGCTCTCTCTCTCTCTCTCGCTCTCTCTCTCTCTCGCGCTCGCTCGCTCTCGCTCTCTCTCTCTCTCGCTCTCTCTCTCTCGTGCTCTCTATCTCTCTTGCTCTCTATCTCTCTTGTGCTCTCTATTGTGCTCTCTATCTCGCTCTCTCATGCTCTCTATCTCGCTCTCTCATGCTCTCTATCTCGTGCTCTCTATTGTGCTCTCTCGTGCTCTCTATTGTGCTCTCTCGTGCTCTCTATTGTGCTCTCTCGTGTTCTCTCTCGCTCTCGTGCTCTCTCTCGCGTGCTCTCTCTCTCGCTCTCGTGCTCTCTATCTCGCTCTCTTGCTCTTTCGTGCTCTCTATCTCGCTCTCGTGCTCTCTATCTCGCTCTCGTGCTCTCTATCTCGCTCTCGTGCTCTCTATCTCGCTCTCGTGCTCTCTATCTCGCTCTCGTGCTCTCTATCTCGCTCTCGTGTGCTCTCTATCTCGCTCTCGTGTGCTCTCTATCTCGCTCTCGTGTGCTCTCTATCTCGCTCTCGTGTGCTCTCTATCTCGCTCTCGTGTGCTCTCTATCTCGCTCTCTCGTGCTCTCTATCTCGCTCTCGTGCTCTCTATCTCGCTTTCGTGCTCTTTCGTGCTCTCTATCTCGCTCTCGTGCTCTCTATCTCGCTCTCGTGCTCTCTATCTCGCTCTCGTGCTCTTTATCTCGCTCTCGTGCTCTTTATCTCGCTCTCGTGCTCTTTATCTCGCTCTCGTGCTCTTTATCTCTCTCTCGTGCTCTCTCTCGTGCTCTCTCGCGCTCTCTCGCGTGCTCTCTCTCGCGTGCTCTCTCTCGCGCTCTCTCTCGCGCTCTCTCTCGCTCTCTCGCGCTCTCTCGCGCTCTCGCGCTCTCTCTCGCGCTCTCTCGCGCTCTCTCGCGCTCTCTCGCGCTCTCTCTCGTGCTCGCTCTCTTGTGCTCTCTATCTCGCTCTCTTGTGCTCTCTATCTCGCTCTCTTGTGCTCTCTATCTCGCTCTCTTGTGCTCTCTATCTCGCTCTCTTGTGCTCTCTATCTCGCTCTCTTGTGCTCTCTATCTCGCTCTCTTGTGCTCCTCTCTTGTGCTCTCTATCTTGATCTCTTGTGCTCCTCTCTTGTGCTCTCTATCTTGATCTCTCTCTCTCTCCCCCTCCATGCTTTGTAGACAACTTTGACTGCAGCCCTGATCAACCCTCCAGCCTTAAAGTGCCCTCACAAGGGGAAGCAGCTAAAGCTAAACCTGCTTCCAAAAAACTATGATTGGACACCTTCCAGCCCAGCACCTCACAAGACACTTCTCAGGATCTCTACTATATTGACACTTCGAGCTCTCAAGATCCTGGTTTTCAAGGGGACTAATATGATCCTGACCAGTATTATGATGACGACATCTGCATCATACAATCTCCGGACCATCATGACCAACCTGGGGCTGACTCCTCTGTGGTTAATCAGCCACAGTACAATGAGCTCCTCCTAAAAGCTGCCGAACATTTCAAAATTGATACACAAGAGGCCCAGGTAAAGACTTTGTAGAGGACATCCTTGGGGATTAAAAGTCTGTAGCACAATTCATACCCCTCCTGCAATCTCTTTAGAGGCGCATTCACCCATCCCTACTCACCCCCAACCTTATGAGGGCATTTAACCCCTGTATTGAGTAAATGTTCAGGCAAGCCAACTCCGACCCCTTGTACATCAGGGGTCAACTAAAGCCTGACTCTTGTTACAACTACCAGAAAGAGGGTGGGCACATCTTTAGCCTTTGCTAAGGCCCCTCCTGATAAGGAAAGTAAAAAGATGTATACACTGGGCAGGAAAGTGGCTTCCTCGGCTGCATACCAAGCAAGAATCGCAAATAACGCCACTCTTGGCTAGTTACGACTGCCGTAAGTGGGATGAAATGCTGCAACAAGTTGAAACCGTTCCAGAGCCATTGAAATCACAGCTCTTGAACACAGTGGCTGAGGCTAAGCAGGTGGCCAATTTCATCCTGAAAAATCACCTGGACGCCGCAGATAATGCAGACTGTATAATAGTAGTGGGCACTCTTATTAAACACAATGCCTAGTTAATACAATCCGGCTTTAAGTTGGAAACTCAAGCCACCCTACTCAATATTCCACTTGAACCAAAAGCCTTATTTGGGAAAGCGATTCGAGAACGCACTTAGTGCTAAAGAAGAGTATGATTCCCTAAATTCCCTTGGACAACTAACTAACAAGCCCTTTGTTCAAAGAGGTGCATTCAACACACAGTGGTTTCAAGGACACAATACTCGACGCTTCTCTAGCTATATTCAGGGTGGACAAATGTCATCTTGGGGTTCCTCGCAAGGGCAGTCCTCACCCGGGAATTTTCAAAGTGGTCATATAAGTCTTAGCAGTGGAGGCAGGGCCTCCTCAGCCAGACGCTCCACCCCACCACTAAAACAATGACACCCCACTCCAGGTCCCCTCCCATGCCTCTCCAATAGGAGGTTGCATTTCACCATTTACTCACGCATGGGAGGGGATCACCTCAGACAAGTGGGTACTATCCACCATGGCAGGGGCTACTGTATAGAACTTAGAGCCATCCAGAACCATGACAGAAAAGAGTTAGCTGACCAGCAGTCCAAAACGCAGCGGCAATCAGGCTATAATACAGAGAAGAATAAGGACTCGATCTCAAGTCTTGCTGCAAAAATAGCCCTTTATTAATTAATCTTGCATGGACAGTGTGGGCAGCAAAAAGAAAAACAAAACTATGCGTTTCACCGTTCACGGGCTTTGTCGGGTTTAGACACAGACAGTGTTACTGGGTCCTTTATAGCAGAGCTAGTCCTACATTACTGTTGCTGCTGGTGAGTACTTAATACCATGGTTCAGTGGAATCGTATGCATACAGGCAGACATCTTGAAATATCCTATGTCACTATGTAGCGTTCTGTTTAATATTCCTCTTTGTCATAAAAAACGAAACCGATCACTCGTGCATTTCAACATAACGTTATGTATGAAAAATAAGAGCATAGAAGCCTATATAACTGCTATTTAGTCGTTCATTAAAATAGTATACAACGTTTACCATCCATTGATTTAACAATCTAAGCCACCTTATGCATGACACAGGTCTCATGTCCATGGTTTGATTATTTTCTATGCACAAACGCAATGCAATCTCTGGAGTGCTAAGTGGTTGTAATAGGGGATTTTGTAATGTCAAATCGCGTATACAAATTGCAGATCTTGTATTGGCATGCTGAATAGCCTGTTTTACCAAATTTCACAATATTGTAGCATTCACAGGTCTACCTCTGTGATTAATTTTAAAGTGCGATGTGCATTGTGCAAAAATGCCAAAGATGCCAACCCAATAAGTTGGACATGGTACTAACCTTTGCATGTTGTACTGTGCAAAGCGCACACCCTGCTCTACATTTGAATATAGGGTGCTGTACGCCAGATGTGAAGCGTCCCCTTTGGAGCTGTATGATTGCTCTATGGTTCGCAAGGTGGTATAGACATAGCCTATCATCCCCAGTGGGCGCCTCCTACATCTAATATATTAAAATGCAAGGTGCTATGTGCAAAAGTAGTACCTCAGAATGTGCGTTTCCGCATTTTATGCTGTACTGTACAAGTCGCATACTTGTAGGTAAAGTGCAATGTGCCGAATGTAGGACCCATGCCTTCACCATACATGACATACTCTCGCGACCTTCAGAGTTTTGTGCAAATAGCGGATTTACCCCTGTGGGTACTTATAACGTCTGGAAAACGTAAAGTGCGATGTGCTCTGTAAACTGGTGGTACCCAACTGTTAACCACATATTGCTATTAGGTACCTGAACGTACTATACCATTAGGCTGATGATAAAATGCCATGTGCTAACATACTGTTCAGTGTATTGCGAGGAGGGATTGTGCAAGTTGCAAATCTTCCCCCGCTGGTACTCTTGACATCTTGTAAAGTGCTATGTAAACTGATGATGCCCAACTAAAACATTAACCTAATAAAATGCCATACGCTAACATACTGAACAATGCATCACAAGGGGTTGTGCAAATAGCAGATCATGCAGTATAGGTACTCTTAACATCTAGGAGTTTAAAGTGCAATGGAAAAAGCCTGCTGCCTGAATAAGGGCGCTGCTGTTTGGAGCTGGAGAGAATTCAAAAAGTGTTTTTGTTGTGCTGCGCGTTGCCGTAAGGATTGGCTCCGCCCCCTGCACACGAGGAGTTTAAATTGGACAGTAGCAGCCCTTGCGGCGAAAAGCCTGCTGCGTGGATAAGGGTGCTGCTGTTTGGCTGGTTGACTGGACGGCCGGATGTGCTAATGTTTGGAAACCACTTCGACGTTGCAGCGTGTAATCAACTCGAGCACCCTAAAGTGCAACAGGTGGGTCAGATTTTGTAAATCAGTTTGCCGTTTGCAGACATTTCACAAACTAAATAACATACATGACTATACATGGCTTTATGACTACATGCTTACACGCTCAGTCTGACAAATACGTCAATTTTACTTGCCATTTTTGTCCTCATATGCTGGGGTAGGGAGACTGTTGGGGCTCGACTCCTTTGATCCCACCCAGTGAAACGTTGACTTGTTATTCAACAAAAGGGAGACTGCCGGGGCTTTGACCCCTTTGATCCCACTTACCGCTACTACCTGCTACTACCAACATAAATTGTTAACGGAAGCAAAAATCATATAAAAAGATCAACTAAATCGTACATATTTGACGCAAGTGCCTAAACAACTGGAGCGCATCTTGCGACTTAGAAAAACACTAATAAGAACGTCTGGAAAATGACAAGCACACTTGAAGGTTTTATACCATTGTACAAAGACAATGAACACATGACCCCTCAACACCCAATGGCAGAGCCAGTGCCGGCAACCAGACAGGGGGATCATCTACGAACAAAAGACCACACAGAAGACACAATATTACCCCACGACAATGACAATGAGGTGACTCAAGTTGTGAAAAGCATGAACCTGAGTCCGGGAATTAAAGACTCCAATCAGGGGGGAGTACCACTGCCTTTCATGATAGAGGTAAAGATCGGCAATCAAACTGGGTGGAGCCTGCCACAGGAAGATATACATCCAAACCTAGAGAGCAACTGGGCACATTCGAGCATGGATAACCACACAATCCATCAAATAGACAACGTGAATGAGATCGACCAATTACCTCAGCCTCAGGAAAACATCCCTGATGCAAAGGAGAGGAAGGAAGCTTCCGCCCCCAAGCTAAATGAAATACCCGACAAAAACAAACGAGATAGAATCAACAAGGAAAAACGATTACTCAAAGGAAGAAGTGCTAGAGAATTAATCATTTGCACTAGAGACGAGACCAAAAAAACTAGCTGGAAATATAACTAAGGAAAATGATTTAATTCAACTTTCTGAGGAAATTGCAAGGTTCAAACTCAACACTATGGCTGAAGACTCAGACAAAATAGCGAAAGGAACCCATAGTGTAACAAAAGGCAAAACAATAACGCCCAAACCAATCAGAATGGATTTCATAAGATATACGGATCTAGAAAAAAAAATATGGAAACCTCGGACCTTATCCTCCGGTGATGCCCAAGACAGAAACAACCATTTCTTTGGGAAACAATCCCTACTAAATTGGGGGACGGGTATTACTGCTAATACACCTAAAAGGAAATCAACCTGTAAAAACATTACGCTAAATGAAATCCCTGATGCAGTGATGTTGGAAAACTCAGGTTTAATTGACAAAGAGCCCCAGACCGCAGAGACGGCAGTACAAACCATGAAAGGGGAAACGAAAAATCAGTCAAATCAAACGGACAATGCTCAGAAATTAGATTCGATTACACTACCAACAACAACAGAACCACCCCCGATACAGGGGGAGACGAACTTTAAGTCTGCGACAGTGGGAGAAAAACGTGAAAAGGACAATTTCCTGATGATTACAACAATGGCAGCTATATTGGCTCCCTATATGAAATTACATGAGGATGCCACGGATACTTTAAAAGACCATACTACTCTGTTAGCAATGGTTCACTTGAAGATAATTTTCATTGAAGGGTTTATAACGGCCATTCAAAAGAACATGCAAAATGTCGAGCAAAGAATCTGACATGCTGCACACTATCCTGGAACCGATTATGAAAGAGAAGGAAAACCGGTGGAAAAACCCTAGGAGAGACTCACTAGGCGGTCCTGACTTCTCCATACTTCAATCGAAAGAACTAGTGAAATTACAACCACAAACAGAGGAAAGCTCCAAGGAAGAGCGATTGAAAGAGCGCCCCCAAAACGTCAATGAAGAGGGGACCCCAGAAGAACCAAAAAATCTGATCGAACCCCCAATTACATCTTCGGTGGAAGGACAGATAAATGAAGACATGACGGAGATGGTAACAGGAGGCGAACAAAATATGGAAAACGGTGAAGCGACGCCAAATTATCTCTAAAACCTCAACTGCTAACGAAGATCAGAGAGGAGACATACTAAACAATGACCAGAAAGTAAAACAAAACACAAAAACTGGACAACAAACACATCAAATAACATTGGATACCTCGTAACCTGAAAGGGATATTGAAGTAACACAAATTGCCAATCAGAACTCAAAATTGTGTGAAATCTTTAAAAAAAAGAACGCAAAACAGAAGGGCGGTAACACATTGATTCAATCAAAGGAGCAATCCATCATGAACGAACAGAAAGTTAGATGTACTCAAACATTACAGAGTCAAAAAAACAAAAAATCATCCTCCGCAGAGGTCAAGTAAATCAAACAAAAGTAAAACATTTTTTTAAATGCTTAAACGTACCAAAGGAAGCAGTGACACCTGTAGTCAATCAAAACACTTGTAGTCGGATAGAGGCTAATATGCAGGTAAATATGAGTCAAAAGAACAAAGAAGCAGTAGCAACGGATGATTCTGAGCAGGAGCTAATGGACATGTCCATATATTCCATCTCGGACGGAAATGACTCAACCTCTAGCTACTCAGAAGAAGAGGAACTCGACTGAGGAACAAGCACAGACAGAACGACCAGTACAACTTAAATCAAAAACATTGCAGGATGGAAACGGGACGATTGGGGAAAACTTAAATAAACCCCAAACAACTAAAAAGGAAAGTAACACAATTGAGCCCGAAATGGCAAATAAGTCTGTACATAATAATCCAGAAGGTGGTCACAAGAAAAAAATAAAGACAACGTCGACTGGAGGCTTAAATACTCCAGTTAAAATTCCAACAATGAACCTGGAAAGTCAAAATAAAAACAACTTCCTACCTATATGGGAGATTAAGGAATACAACACAGAAGAAAATGAGCCTATTACGGGAAATGAAAAGTTCTTGATTAGCCCCTTGAGATACCAAAACGCAGGCTAAAACCGTAAAAAAAGGTTAGAGGTCTCCTTTTGGAAAGACTACTACACACAAATGATGGTCTTATCCTAAACCGGGCTAATGTCCTAAGGTTGTTCCCCCATATACCAACATTGAGATTAATCACCTCCAGCGACATAACCCCGATAGAATTTCCAGATAAAACGTATATGGATAGAATACGGGTTTCAACTTGCTCTCAGGTTTTACATCAGCTATTACTATCTGAAGAGAGGACCATATGGAAGATGGGGTTTAAGATAACTGAAAAAAGCAACAAAGAAGTAGAACCGGATGTACCTGATCAGAAATTATTTCAAAGAAAGCCCGATTCCAAGAGGCGTATGACACGCATAAAAAAGCCATGAAACAATCTCAAGTAACCCAACATCAAGACGGAGAACAGGAGAGATGGGTATGGTTGGCTAACTTAGCAGCTCGAAAAATGAAGCCCCTACAGTGCCGGAAAGAAATACTAAAGGAAACTTGGACCCTCACTACTTGGAACACAAGGGGATTCAACCACCTTCTAACAAAAAATGAATTTGTATAAAACATGCCAGACGTACTATGCCTGCAGGAAACTTGGTTAAGAGAAATTCCCCTGATTGAAGGTTATTCAGTAAGCATAAACCCAGCCAAGAAAGGTGAAAGAGGAAGACCAATGCCTGGTTTGCTGATGGCGATAAAAAAGGACCTAAACTGGAATGTGATCCTTTCTTCGAACTTGTCCTCATACATTCAAGTCCTAGTCGTGGAAATACCTGCGTACCTAGACGATCACTACTCTCAGCACATAGTGCTGATGAACATATATTGGGTGCCAGGCGCAAAAGCGAATAAACCACTTCCAAGGGACGTAGCACCTGCTATCGACGATCTGAAAGCCAAATGGCATGACCCTTGGATCATATTGGTGGGTGACCTCAATTGTACTAGTCTTGATGAAAACAACAATGCACTCGAAGATGTACCCAAAATGGCCACTACGAAACACAAAAGAGGAGTCAATTGGAGGTCTACCCTCCAATCTAGAGACTGTATAATCCTAAACGGAATCACGCCGGGAGATATCCTGGGGAAACCGACGTGGCGAGGCCAGAAATCAAAAGCCATTCTAGATTACGTGACAATTTCATCTAACTTGTCAGCGTTTATTCAAAAACTCGAGGTGAAATCCACTAAGGCAAGTGACCACAACGCGATCAAACTTACATGCTTAAGCTTTCTCCTGAAAAAGGAAAAGGAAATATATCCGTTCAAGCTAGATATCAACTAGGGGAGAACTCGAATAAAAATGAATCCAGCGAAACTACCAACGCTGAACGGAAATCTGACAACAATGATAAATGAACTACAGTTGCAGGTACCCCTGCAAGTCATTGACATTTTTTTTAGCAGTGGAACATAATCCTACTACAATTAAGTCTGGAATTACAAAACCAATACTGTCACACCGGCATATATATGATCAAGCCGTGGTTGAGAAGAAAAGAATTATGAGGAAACATCTAAAACAACTGAAACATTCGAAGGAGGCAAACAAAATCGATAAAATACGAAAAATAAAACAAACGTTCCGCAACTGGATAAAGATGCATAAGAAATCAATGCTAAACCACGACTCTCAGGCTAAGTTAAGCACGATATGCAAGAGAAACACTGCAGAGACGTGGGCTTTGGTAAATAGTAAGGAGACGCTTCAAGACGCCCTAACAGCAAATCCAGTTACAGAGAAACAATGGCAAGCTTATTATAAACAGAGACAGCCGATATTAAGACCTCTCTCAAACTAATGGATCCCAGCAAAAATGGAAGAAAGCTTCCTGAATATAGACAGTGGGACCTTTAGAAGACCTGATTAAAAAACTAAAGAATTCAAGAGCACCAGGACCTGATGGTCTGACGAACAAAGGTTTGAAAAAAGGATCCAGCGGAATGGGCTAAAATCTTACACCATTTGTACAAATACATCCTGTCATCAGGGAAAATACCAAATTCATGGAAAACGAGCGTTGTGGTGCCAATTTTCAAAAAGGGACTAAGAACAGCCCCAGAAAATTATAGGCCTATTGCCCTCCTGGACGTGGCTAGAAAAATCTTTGCCTCTATATTATTAAAATCCTTGACCAAATGGGCAACGCAAACAGGCCATAAGGACGAATGGCAATCGGGGTTCGTAAAGGGACAAGGTACCCCCTTAAACATCTTTATTCTAAATCTATTAAAAGCTTGAACCCTGATTAACAAAGAGGCGAAATTCTACAAAGCCTTCGTCGAACTATCAAAGGCTTTTGACGCAGTAGACAGAGAGAGGATGTGGAGGAAATTTTAAAAAAAATGGAATTGTCCGGAAATTCTACTCTACAACATAAAGGAGTTACATACCAACACTTCGATCAAGGTGAGGCTAAATAAAGCTGGCCTCCTATCCGATACAATTCCCGTGACAATTGGGCTCAAGCAAGGCTGCCCCTTGGCTCCAGAACTATACAATCTGTACTCCTCCAACATGGAAGAAGCTTTTGCAGACATAAGAACTTTTCTTGCAAAACTCGTTAATACAGCAATTGGAAGACTAATCTACGCGGACGATCTAGTTTTAATCAATCGGACCCCAATAGGCCTTCAACATCAGCTAAAAGCTTTAGAGGCATATGTAGCCAAAAACAAAATGACCATCAACCTGGAAAAATCCAGGACTTTGACTTTCGTCAACACCAAAAAGAAGAAAAAGACACTTAACCAACAAAAAGATAATGGAAGTGACAGCCATTACGTATCTGGGAGTCTCCGTTAACACCGACAGAAACGAAGCACCGAGATGTTAAGATCTAAGAAATAAACTCAGAAACCTAATAGGACAAGCAAAGATCTTATTGGCGCGATTCTGTTGATTTTCCATGAAACCTATGATAGACTTCTATCGAGCAAAGGTAGTTGCAATCCTCACCTATGGATCACAAACCTCGCTTCTCTTGGACATGAACTTATGGTGGCGTCCAGAAGGGAAATTCTGGAGAACTATTTTGGGATTACCAAAATCCTTCCCAATTCAAATAATTCGAAGAGAGTTGGCACCATCTTCTCTGAAAGTCATCGTAGAGTGGAAGATAATGTCTTTCTTCAGAAAATGCCTGGAACCAGCAACAATGGGGGGGGTTTGCAGCCATAAAAAAAGCAATGGCTGAGAAGTCAGAACCGATATTGACTGAATGGGCCAAAACATGCCAGATAATCCTCTTTAATTTGAATGAGACAGAGTCCCTACTAAACAACCCAGACCAAGTGAAAAAAAAATGTATACCAAAGACTGGATTGATACACTGGAAGAGCTTAATAAATATCAAGGCTACAAAGAATTCTGGGCAGTCCTGCGAAAATTGAATATGCCATCAAAATATCTAACTCTCTTTTTTTTTTCCCAACTGGTTCTTGAGACAGGGTTTCTTAAAGCTACGCCTGACCCTCTGGCCAAGTAGAACAAATCACTACAAAAAAAGCGCGAGAGAAGAACCAAAGGACTGTAGATTGTGTAAAAATGTAATGACAGTGGAATCACTGAAACATTTGTTGCTGGAATGCCCAACAGTGAGAGGGGAACGACGGACCTATTTAGGCCACATCTGGCAAGACTACAGATTCAAGGAAATTGATCTCTGGTGGTCACCCTTGCTGGAAGGAGATAAGATTTCAAATAACCTTGCGGTCATAAAATTTATCTTGGTCATCTTCGAGAAAATGGAGAGAGATCACTTAAATCTCGGAACAGCGATAAGGATTTGAAAGACAGCAGACTTTTCCAGTTTCAAGCACTAAGCAACGTAAAAGAACAGAAAGAGAAAAGAAATGAGACTGGCAGTTACACACATTTTTATTAATATTTTAGCATACTTTTAGAATGGTAGTTTCTAAAATGTAATTTTTGTTGGTTTTATATGGAATTCTTATTGTTTCTTACATATTTCATTTTTGCTTTTTCTTTTTCCTCTGTTAGTCCGTCTCGTCTTCTAAAACATTATCCAAGTTTTTGATTAATGATTGGATTAATTGTTGGATTGATCTGTTTACCTAAGTTCTCTTTGCTGTTTTTTTGTTGTCCTTTGTTCTTTGTAAAAATAGCTAAAGGTTTTCCTTGTGAAAACCAAAAGAGCTAATAAAATAAAAATAAAAAATAATAATAATTAAAGTGCAATGTGCTATATATGTTAATGGTTCACAACTGGTAACCATCTATGGTTGTTAGGCATCCCAAGTATACTAAAGCATTAAAATGTTAACACAATCTATCCACTCTGATATCAAAGTGCCATCTGCTTGAGCATCACCAACCTAAAAATTCTGACCTGGATACACATACACATCAAAACAATCGCAAATTTAAAAATTGAGCATCAACACTCAAATAGAATATCAGTGAAAGTCCAACAACAGTATAAATCTCAAAGCTACATAGTTTCATATTCTCAACACATCAGCTGGAATCTAGGAGCTATTTTGGCCTCGAGGCTTAAAAAAATCCACTTTTCATTGATATAGTCTTTCCACTGCTAGTGGCAAGACTTGTCTACACCGGTCTTATTCAGTCACCTAAAAACGTATATAGTTCTTCATCTCTATTATGCCCCGCTGGACATTTGGTGTGGTAGTCCTATCTCTATATATATTCAATGAAAAAACTTTGTTAAAGGGACGTTATGGTTCAAAGTAAAACCGAAAAACCTGTGAAATTCGGAAGTTATGGTAAGATAAGCAACCATAACTCGCGCCACCGTGCACTGCTAACACTAACACCCAGGACATCAAAGATGACATCACAAATGGCTCACTCTTTTTTTTCTTTTGCTGACATACATAGGCCACATGGTTTTCTTCAGTAACAGTCAGAAAATAAAAATTGTATTTTATTTGTAGACGTATCCTACAAGTAGGTTCTTATAGTAATTCCCTTAGAGTCCAGTAACATCATATGAAACATATACATAGGGGAAGACACAAGCTTTAAAGACAGCATTATTTTCAAGCAAATGAATGATGATTTCTCTGTTTCAAAGCTGCTATTTACCCTATGTATATGTATATTGGTATGTGTTCTTGTTTCTTTCTGTTTTCTCTATAGTAATGCAATTATGTAATACATGGGTTTTATTAGCTACTTATTACATAGTTCACAGTACCCAAAAATCTATTAAGAAAACAATTATCATTTCATTATTCAGCATATTAACATTACGAATATTATACCTTCATCTTGTACGCTGCACACAATGCTATGTTTCTGCATTAGTAGCTTAGTATACTAGATAGAACCCCATAATAGAATGCTATTTATATCAATGCATCGTTCAAAGCACTAATTAGGGTATGATATTTATTGCAATGATCCTTGACACTTTTTTCGCAACATTTTAATAATAATCCCTTGTACACATATTTCATGAAAAGTACATACACGTGATGTCATCAGTGACATTTGTGATGTCATCTTTGATGTCCTGGGTGTTAGTCTTAGCAGTGCACAGTGGTGGCGCGAGTTATGGTTGCTTAGCTTACCATAATTGGCGAATTTCAGGGATTTTTCGGTTTTACTTGGAACCATAACGTCCCTTTTAACAAAGTTTTTTTATTAGCACGCAAACAATATACAAAGATGGAGTGTAAAAAGCAATTTCTCAGAGATGGCTGTACACAGAATGTTGCAAACTAAGAATTTATGGTCGTTTACAGTGAAGGTCAGCTGCTTCAATTTTTTGCTCGCGTGCCGGAGAGGCCCACGACTCGCACTATAAGGTTCTATTGTTTTTTGACCTTGACAGACAGGGATCGTGCTAAAAGACTTCTTTTGAAGGAGTGTTGCAAAAACGTAAGACACGATAAGGATGACATTTCTGAAACGAAACCACTTTTATATATTATATCACTATGAGAAAGATCGTTGGCACAGACAGTCGTATTTTGGGACTGCACTACGCTTAGACAATGGAAAATGCTAATATAATGTAAGTAACCCTTTAGATTATTTTATACCGGAATATAATAACAATAGCGTGGCGTTAAAGCCCGGTTAAGTTGTACTTGTTCGTTCAATGTGGCATAGTGTTTTCTACCGCGCACTATCACCGCCGAATTGGTCCCCTGTCGCTTAGAGGGCTCTGAAAAAGGCAGAGGACAGAGGGTGGGTTAATGGGAACAAGTTAACATACTCCGTTGTACTATCCTCGCTAGCAAATAGTTTCACACCCTAATAAATAGAATGAATATTTTTAATGAAGATCGGCTGGTGAGACTAATTTATGTTTTTTAAAACAGGTATGTCCTTCCGTACTGTCAATGCCACGATTTTCAGACCCCGGCCGACAGATTTTTTAACTGCCAGGTGCAGCTAATTCTAAACAACTTCATTACCCTCACCATTTTATGGGACAATCGCCAAGGACCAATATGCCCTTACGCGGTACTAGCGGCTAGAAGCAACATACCAACCATTATGGTGGTCTAATGCCTCGTTGTTGGAACAGCCTTCCGATTATCAGTGCGACCATAGTGCTTCTTTTATCATAAACCAACACCCTGTGTACCGCAAAGGAACAGCGCGTGACACAAGATGAACTTTTGCGGATCGACAGCAAAGACAAATGCAAATCGCTGAATATTCTCTAAACATTTGATGTCAAATAAAAGTACTTTACGAAATGTACAATCTTGCTGTTTGCTTTTAAATCACAGTTTCATATTTCGAAGTGTGGCGCACTGTGTTGTGAGATGATCTGTGTTGTTTTCCGGGTTCTGTGTAAAGTCGCGTAGGACTGGAGACGACTGGGCGCATTTGGCTACGCACCCTGTACCGTCACGGAGAGAGACGGGAAATATGAATGCTTTGATAATGTCAGGCTTAGGGGCGGGAGATATGATTTAGTGTCGCAAAAGCAGGTCAGCCAGGTCGATGGGGCAAGTGATAGGATTATCACATAATGTTGACGCACAGCAGCCTGATTTATCGTTTGTTTAGTGGACAAAAAGTCGGGTAAGGGCCATAGGAAATTGTAATGTCAACGGCCATAAGGAGGGTTCTTGGAACACTTTCAACCTGACAACGAACAATACGAACAGCATTCTCAGAACACCCCCGTTTTGTTTAATTGCAAACATTACCTCCACGTCCACTCTTCCTCGTCCCAGTGCTTACTTCATGAGGCCCCTGCCTCCGACACAGGACCTTCTTCTATTTCTTTAAATTCCTATAACTCCTCCCCCACATCCACATCACTCAGTTTCATATTACCAAGCCGGCGCATGGGACCTTCCCCGCAGGGAGGGTGAGGAGGGTCGTCAGTACTGTGACGAGGAAGAGCAGGACTAGGAGTAATGAAGATTACCGGTAAGTAATCAGAGCATTTCAGGACACCGCGAGTGTTCTTAGAACACATTCAACTTGCCAGAGTACAATACGGACAGCATCCTCAGGACACCCCCATTTGTTTATGTACGAACATTTAAGGACACCTCAAGTGTTCTTAGCTCAATTTTAGCTTGCTTGCGAACAAAACGGACACATACTCCGCCCTCAGAACACCCCACCATTTAGTTTATATAGAACATTTCAGAACAGCCGTGTTGTCCGCAGACAAATCGAACACAACAAAAGTGTCTAGCATATAAATAAAACAGAACATTGAACCTATCTCATACTCCCCACCCTCCCCAAACACTCTTACACACCAACACACTCCACTAAATACAATTTTCAATCCAAGTTTCACCGCGCTGTCCGCGGTCGTCCGCGAATGCAAGATGGCGGGCGCCACAGAAAATCTGACGCGCTTCACGCACCACGCCGTCCAATCAGCGAACTCGTCGCATGTCCGAACTGGGAAGTCCGTCCGCGGAGCGAACGGAGATATCACTAATTTTTTTGTCTTACATTTTGGTCATTTTAGAAAAAAACTACTGGACGGATTTACACCAAATTTGCAAAAGCACTCTTTGGTGTAAATCCGTCCAGCGGTTTGGGCTGTAGGCGTGCGCAAAGTTTTTTTCCCATTATGTCTATGGGAAAAAGTTCTGGGACCCCCCCCCCTATAACTTTGCCCCCCCTGGACGAATCCTCACCAAACTTTGCAAAAAATTCAGAGTGGGCCATATACTTTTTTTGCAAAGTTTGGTGAGGATTCGTCTAGGGGGGAACGAAGTTATAAGCCGCCCAAAAAGTGCTCTTCCTATGGAAACGCCAACTTAACCATAACTACATGGACGCTAGTGCGTCCATGTAATATATCACCGTTGATCCAGAACAAAACGAGTCGATACCTTTTATTAGGCTGACAAAGTCATTTAGTTTGCATATTTGCAAGCTTTCGTGGAATGTCTCCACTTCCTCAGGCAGATGAGAAATGAAGCATTTGATGAACATCACAGCATTACAGCTTACATCACCCCTCCTGCACATACCGTTGTCTGTGCTGTCTGTACCTGATTTGTAGTTTTGCTCAAAGGCATGTGCATGTTCAACTCCCCCACACATTGCAAACTTCAAGGCCTAAATGGTACGTTGTGTTAAATAGGGCAATGGTCAGTGAAGTGGAGAGCCTGGTAAAGAAATGAAAAAACACAACACCCTGTTAGTGTGCTCTCAGGAAGGCAGGAGGGGTTGGTTGGGTGTCAGTCTTTGTATGTGCAGTCCAGTTGAAGCTCGGAATGTCAGGCCAGTCGCTTTACACAATCAGTGTTACCCCAAACACCTGCATATCAGGCTTGTGCCTCTAGAGGTCTGAAAGTGGGGATATACAGCAAGTTTGTGTTAAGCCTGTGACTCGTGGAGCCCAGTGTGGTAACTTTGTGTCAAATACCATATTGGGATTGTGTTACATCCCAATAAAGAGGAAAGGGTGGGGTTTGGCTAGAGACAAGGGCCATTACAGGTTTCTTGAAAGCTTTCGGCAGATGGGGCTGGGTTGGAGGGAGTTTGACAACTATTCATTTCCTTAGAGAGGCGGGTGGGACTGGTGCAGCGCCAGTTGAATGTCTGTGAATGGCTTTGGAAAAAAATATGGAAAGTGGTGGGTCTGGATGTTGTGATTCCTGTATCTCTGAGAGGAAAAGGTGGAAGTCTGTTATTTGGAATAGTGACTCATGAAACCGTGATGTCTGTTCAAACCCCCTGCCAGTGTATTGAAAATATGCATGTATTTGAATTCATAGGTCTTTCTGGCTTTGTCAGTCCTGAAATTACCCCGGAGTACAGCAATCTTGAGATCAACGGTATGATTAGCTTCTGAAAAATGCTCACCCACTGGACTCTTGTTAGTACATCGCTTCACACTTTGACAGTGGAGGTTCATGGGTTTATTTATAAGTTGACTAGTTTCCCCAACATAGTAGCCACGTCCGGAACATTTCATGCACATAATCAAGTAAACAATATTGCTGGATGCGCATGTAAACTGTCCCATAATTTTGTAGTCCTGCCCTGTGTAGGGTTTCTTGATTGTGTCTGAAATGTTGATATTTGGGCACGTTAGGCATCTTTTTTGTTTCTGCGAGGTACAGTTCCATAATCTGTGCTATTTGTGTGTAGTTTGCTTCTGCCCATCATTCCCTTCAGATTGGCTGGTTGTCTGAAAGCAAGAAGGAGCATCTCCGAAAAAACCTCTGACATTCATCTTGTTGCAGGGTGAGTTGGAGTTTCTTAGCATTCTTGCGGATGGCTTCGAGCTCTGGATTGTATGTGACTACCAGTGGCAACCGGGTTTGTGTCTCTTTCGCTCTTTATTCTAAGAGGTTGCTCCGGGGGATCTGTGTTGCCCTGGCTGTCCACAATTCTGTGGTTGTATCCACGATTTATGACGTCTGATCTCAAACTTTAAATATTTGTATCCCGGTCCCTTGTTTCTGAGCATATTCAATTGTATCTTAATGCTTGGCTGAATATTGTTCCATGTTTGTGTGCACAGGGTGGAAGCTGTCACTCTTCAAGTAGCTGGCACGGTCAGTTGGTTTGCGATGTAAAGTGATCTTTAGCTGGCCATCTTTTATTTTTATGGTGGTGTCGAGGAAATGTACTTTTTCAGGAGAGTAGGAAAGTGTGTGGTTGATTGTTGAGCGGAATTCATTAAATCTTCTGTGGAAATTCAGGAGGTCCTGTTCGCCAGCAGTCCAGATCAGGAGGATGACATTGATGTAGCACAGGTATTTCAAAGATCTGCAGTCGCAGGTGCCAAGGAAATCCATCTCTAATAATGGCATGAATAAATTTGCTTCTGATGCTTGTGGATCTGCTTAGAAAACACATGCTGTGCATATAGTCCGACATCTAGTGGAAATCGCACAGTGTTGCATCTTTCGAAGATTGAAAGGGACGTCGACATGGGCGTGACTGTAAAACTATCCCTAATGTGACGTGTAGTGTACCCAAAATCTATCATGCATCAAAGTGCCACTAGATTGTTTTTTTTTTTCGCCAACCTATTTGGTCACTTATGTGGAGCGTGTAAGCGTTTATATTGCTGGTTCATTTCCACGACCTATGGTCGTCGAGTCAATTCAACGACTGCTTCGTGGGTTTACTGCCACCAACGACATTTACAACTGTCGACCGTGTGGCCTCGGCCTTAGAGTACAGAGTGTGGCCCTGGCTTTTATTCCTCTCTCTGAGAATGTATTTCCTTCACCCCTCTCTTTCTCTTCTTGGTTTGGCTGCCGCTAACCTGTGCTATGGAGAAGACTCTTTTTAAATTCTGCCCATCCCGTAACAGCAAATTTCCCTGGAATGACAACCATCGCCGATGCAATCAGTGTCTTCCTCATGACCACGACGAGCGCTCATGCAAGACCTGTAAGTTCTGTTGACTGAAGACGTTCAGACATGCGGCCTAAACGGTGGGCGGCCGACGCTATGCAGGCCGAAAGCCTTTTCCCCGACGGCGCTTCGGATGATGAGGAATCTGTTGGCAGCCATGGCTCCGAATTGGAAGCCATCAACCTCTCAGCAGAGCCTGCAGACTCTCAGGTGCCTGTCCTCGGCCCCGACAGTCAGGCCGCTGGCGCTGTTATGGGGAAATCACACCCCAGCAACAAGGGCACCCATGCACCACGTGTACACAAGAACACAACCCCTCAGGCATCTTTGACAGAGTTGTCAAAGAACCGCTCCACGCTCACAGGACCGCCGAACATTTCAACAGCACCTGCTAAATATTGCAGTTCAACTCCCTCCACGCAACCACATTCGCGGCATGCGATTGAGCACCCTTCTGGAACGGGCATTCCGACTAAAATATCCTCGGTCGTCGACCCGCCATCCGAGGGCGCACAAGCGTGGAAGGAACCGGAAGAGTCACCGACCATGTTGCGCCTTGAGGCGCGTCGAGACTCTCTACAGCTGCCGAAGCTTTGCTAAAGCCTTTCAGAAATCATTTAGGTACCCAAGGAGTACACGGGCACCCCCTCCCATTGAGAGGACTATTCTGAAGCCCCCAAGCCTCTCTAGGGCCTTATTGGAAAAATCTTCCCCTTATGGGCAGCTCTTCCCTCCTTCTGACCATTCATCTTCCTCTCTATGGACTAGAGAAAGGTTTGAGCAATATATGGACAAGATGTCCCAGTTCATTGACTTTTCAAACCGATATATTATACCCAAGAGGCCTAGGGAAGTGGATTCTTGCCCCATCCCCTCCAAATTGCAGAAACTTCCCCACCTCTGCACAAGGACACCTAGAAGACATCTTGCATGTCCCAGATGACCCAACCCAGCAGGATTCTTATGAAGAGCTTAACCCTTTTGATCAAGACCCAGCTGATCAGGAAACCGACTGGGACCAGGCGGAGGACCAGGGTCCTTGGCTTACACCGACACATACTGCCGACCCAGGCGCCATCTGTCTGGATCCCTCTTCTACTCCTCCACAAAGAGAATCATCACCCGTTGACAACCATATGTTGTTCAACTCCATTTTAAAAAGAGCAGCTGACCATTTTAAAATTGCAATGCACGAAGCTGCTCCGGACTCAGACTTTTTGGAGGATATCCTCAAGGAAAAGGCTCCAACTAGCCAAGCTATCCCTTTAATGAATTCTATAAAGAAGTGCCTGGCCCCTTCTTTGCTGCCCTAGTCTCTAACACGGGCAGTTAACCCCCGGGTAAAGACATTATTTTGCCCATCGCCTTCTGGCCCCCTCGACATCAGAGGTCATGCCACACCAGATGTCACCGCCTCTACGGCCTACTCCACAAGGATCACAAATAACACCGCACTCCTGGCAAGTTACAGCAATATCTAGTGGGGCCTAGTGCAGGATGGTCTTCAGGACCTTCCAGAGCCCACACGTTCACGCCTGATGGCGGTCATGGCTGAAGGCAGACAAGATGCACAAAACATACTGAAGAACACACTGGACTCGGCTGAGCCTGCGGGACGCACCCTAGCTCAGGGTACCCCGCTTAAAAGATATGCTTGTTTAAAAAACTCTGTGTTCAAACCCGAAACTCGGGCCCCTCTAATTAACAAGCCAATGGAGGATTCAAACCTTTTTGGGAAAGCAGTTGACGATGCTCTAGAGACGGCAAAGAACAAACACAAGAATCTAAAGTTACTTGACCAAATCATGCCTAATCCCTTTCACTAGCGTGGAGGCTCTTAACGCACACCGGTCCTTTCTTTGACAATCCTTCTCCCACTCGCCCCAGGGGCATTACGGCTCAGGAAATAATCCTGGTCCTCTGGTCAAGGTTCCTCTCGTAACTTCCAATACCAGCAAAGAGGCTCTTGTAGGGGCAAGTGTAGAGGCAGAAACTCTACTCCAGAGGCTCCACTGCCTCCACCTCAAAGTGACTCTCCAGTTCAGGTCCCCTCCCACGCTTCCGTGGTCGGGGGTCGCTTGTCTTCATCCATCCACGCCTGGGAGAAGATCACTTCAGGCCAGTGGGTACTAAAGACCATTGCTCATGGTTATTATATCGAGTTTCTCCCTCCCTCGCTACCACCCACCGATAAGCAGGCACCTGTCGCCAGAACACCTGCACAACCTGCTGGAAGTTCAGGTCCTGCTGGCAAAAGGGGCCATCGAAGTTGTCCCCCCTTCTCCAGGTAAACAAGGGTATTTATTCAGTGTACTTCCTTGTACCCCAAAAAGGATCTCACCATACGCCCTGTTCTAGACCTGCGCCCTGCAAACACGTATGTCAAACCTCAAACGTTTAGGATAATAACACTCCAGGAGGTAATCCCACTGCTGCAGCAGGGGGATTACATGGCCACATTGAACATGACAGATGCATACTTTCCTATTTCAATGCTGCCAGCGCACAGAAAGTACTTCAGGTTCATGATAGAGGACATGCACTATCAGTTCAAGGTTCTCCCCTTTGGCATTGCCTCAGCCCCAAAGGTGTGCACAAAGGTACTGGCGGGAGTAGCGGCTCACCTGCGCATGCAGTCCACCCCAGTCTATCCTTACCTCGACGACTGGTTTATAACTGGGAATTCGTACGGAACATACCAGGCAAATACCTTGAGGATCGTAGATCTCCTCTTCAGCCTAGGATTCTCCATCAACGAGAAGAAAATCCAGTCTAGCCCCCCAGCCAAGTCAAACAAATTCTGGGAGCTCTAATTCGACAGAATACTGTCTTGTCTTTCCCTCCAACGAGAGAGTTCAAAACATGCTGTTCTAGAGCCCTCACTATGTAGACAGTCACCAAGTGACCGTATGCAAAGCCATGCGACTGATGGGGATGATGGATTTCTGCGTCGACCTAGTTACGCTCTTCTGCGCATTCACCCCAAGCAAAAGTGGCTCTCGAGCCAATGGTGTCAGGCCAGCGGCCAGTGGGATGATTTAGTGGTTGTCTCGGCAGCCCTTGTTCAGTCTCTGCAGTGGTGATCAAGGGAAAAGCTTCTGCAGGGGAAAACCTTCACCACCCCTGCAGCAGAAGCTACTCTCGCCACAGACACATCTCTGATACGGTGGAGAGCTCACCTCCTTCAACAGACAGCGCACAGCGTTTGGTCTCCAGCAGTAGCATCCAATCACATCAACCTGTTGAAACTGCTAGCAGTGTTCAAGACCCTGAAGGTCTTCCAAACACACCTCCAGGGAAAAACCGTTCTAGTCCTCACGGACAATACTATGGCCATGTACTACCTAAACAAACAAGGGGGCACTCACTCTTTAGGGCTGTCTAAACTGTCCCAAAACATTTGGAAGTGGGCACTCAAACGCATCATGTTCCTCCTTTCACAACATGCTCCAGGGGAACTCAATCTTCTGGCGGACATACTCGACAGAGACATACCTCTACCCATAGAGCACGAGTGGCGGCTCCGGGATGACATTTTACTCAGTGTCTTCGCAGGATGGGGTTTCCCAGAGATCGACTTATTTGCCACTCTATAGAATGCCCAGATTACGCCTCCAAGTACCCACAGAACTGCTCCAAAGGGAACGGTCTTTGGATAACATGGTCTGGGAGATTTTTTTTTAATGGTCTTCCCCCCTAATTCCCCCTGCTCAACAGAATAGTGCTAAAGATGCACCAAGAACCAGTCATGATAATCCTGATTGCCCCTATGTGGGCCTGTCAACCATGGTTCTCCTGGCAATGTCGGTTTCCCCTCCCAGGAAGATGCTGTGCCTGTACAACATGCTGTTTCATGATCAGGGAGAAACACTACACCCATGCCCTCAAACTCTCAACTTACCAGCCTGGCTCCTGAGGTCATAGAGTTCGGGCACCTTCAGCTCCCTCAGAGATGCATGGACATACTCGGAGAGGCAAGGAAACCCACCACCAGATTGCTACTCCAGCAAATGGAAGCACTTTGCCATCTGGTGTAATGTCAAGGGCATCAATCCTATTGATTGCTCACCTAAGGATATCGTCCTTTACCTAACCCACCTGTTAGATTCAGGACTGGTTTTCAATTCTCTTAAAGTCCACTTAGCGCGCATTCGGCGTACACCACGTCCCAAAGCAAGGTCTCATGGTGGAAATTTTCTTGAAATTAAAGCCTTTCTGGAAGTGGTAAAGAGACTTCACCCTCCTATCTCCAACCCAGCTCCTGGGTGGGACCTGAATGTTGTTCTTACCAGACTAATAGGACCTCACTTTGAACCAATGCATAAGGCTAGCCTTAAAACACTCGCCTACAAGACCACCTTCCTGGTGGCGATCACCTCCTATAAGGAGGTAGTGAACTGCAGGCCCTTCCAGTTCAGGACCCGTTCGTCATGATTCACAAAGACGAGGTGGTTTTGCGCCCACACCCTCGCTTTGCGCCCACGTTTATCTCAAAGTTCCATGTAAAACCAGTCCATAGAACTACCCACCTTTTTCTAGAACCCCACTAATGTGGCAGAAAGAAGCCTCCACACACTGGATGTAAGGCGAGCAGTTATCTACTATCGGGTAAAAGAGAAAGCCACTAAGAAAAACAAACCAGTTATTCGTTTCAGTGGCAGCTGGTAGAGAAGGGGGCCCTGTCTCTAAATCAGCTATTTCCAAGTGAATCGTAAACTGCATCTTACTGTGTTACACTCTTGCCAAGAGAGATCTACCCTTCATGCCTAGAGCACACTACTTGGGACACAGGGGCTACCATAGCATTCATTGCAGATGTTCCTCAAGCTTCCATTTGCAAAGCAGCTACTTGTATATCCAGGGAGCACAACACTACTGCCTGGATACACACTCTAGGTCTGATTTTCAGGTGGGACAAGCAGTGCTAAGACATCTCTTTGCTACTGTTCCTTCACACATCCCACCACTGTCTTTGGGTACTGCTCCTTAGTCCATGCACAGCATGCGATTCCAAGCAGATCCACAAGCATCGGAAGACCTGCATTACTCACCGTAATAGCATTTCTGATGATTGTATCTGCTTAGATTCACATGCGTCCACCCTTCCTCCCCTCGTGGAGTAGAAGGAACATAGACTTCTTACACCGTCTCTCTTCTGTACTCGCTCACACAGACTATAAGGCTCCCTCACGGCAGACAAAAACAACTGGTGGTATCTCGACGCGTGAGGATTTTGGGTACAATACACATCACGTTAGGGATAGCGTTACAGTCACGCCCATGTCAACGTCCCTTTCGATCCTCGAAAGAAAGATGCAATAATCTGCGATTTCCGCTAGATGTCGGACTATATGCACAGCATGTGAATCTAAGCAGATAGAATCATCAGAAATGCTATTACGGTGAGTAATGCATGTCATAATGCAGCTCCATCGGAGTGCCAATGGCCGACCCATCATTTGGTGATAAGTACTAGTACCTAACGTGAAATAGTTTTGGGTCAGGATGAATTCTATGAACTGGTCTATAGTGTGGGCAAGTGGGTTTTGATCGGAAAGAGCATTCTTGCATGCCTCCGTGCCATCAACGTGAGGAATGTTTGTGTAGAGTGATTCCACATCCATTCTTACATCATCCCGTATGGCACAAGTATATCAAACATTGAGGAATTAATATCGATCACATTTTCCTCATATGGAATGACACATCAGAAACTCTGTCTTCCTTTCTAACATATCTGAAATTGATCGATGAACAATTCAATTTACATCAGAAATCGGCAACCCTGGGTTACACTATCTGGATGTTCAAATCACTCCAAAAGCACCTGGTTTCAAAATAAATATTTATCACAAACCTACGGATAGAAACAATCTCTTGCATAGACTGAGCTTCCACCCTACAGCAACACACAAATGTCTCCCATTCAGCCAACTCTTAAGAGTGAAACGTGTAGTTAATACCATAAGTAATTGTGAAATCGAACTGAATTTTCAAAAATAAATTCCAAACAAGAGGATACCACGAAACGGAACTCAAAGAAGCAAAGACTAAAGTCAATTTGAAGAAGCGAGGCACCCTGTTAACTCCCATAAAACAGAAAACAAGACACTGACACTGAATCTCCATTGGTATTTGTTAGTAAATACAGCATACAGTCTTCAAACATCAAGAGATCTATATTGAAACATTGGCCGTTACTCAGCTGTAACAACAAACTACAGAATCAATTTACCACCAAGCTAATCTTCGCCTTTAAGAGAAGTCGCAATCTGAAGGACTTGTTGGTGAAAACACAAACTGACACACGAAGTAAACACAGCCAGCATCCAGGAACTTACCCATACAATTGTTGCATGCTTAGCATGCAACAATTGTAATAATGTCACCAAGGGTAATATCACCCGTTCCAGAACAGGAGAGAAAATAAAATTGAAGGACTACGCAACCTGTGAAAGCCAGAACGTGATTTATACCATCAAGTGTCCATGCAGATTAACCTATGTAGGACAGACCAATTGGAAAGCCTGGATAAGGTGGAACAAACACATATCAAACAGAAGGACTAACAAACTGCATTCACTAGTTGCAAGGCCAACTTGCACAAATACCTTTTCAGATATTAGAAGTGATTAAAACCAAAGACCTCCAGACAAATTTAACAAAGCTGCTAGAACAGAGGGAGGCTTTCTGGATCGACTGACTCGACTCTCTCTCCAGTGGGCCTTAATGAAGAACTTGATTTTATACTGTTTCATGTGATGATCTATATGCATAGGCCTTAAAATTGATTTTTACTATTTTTTGTGATGACTATTAGATATAGATGGTATACAGATTATAACATCCAACAAGAAAGACAACAGATGAAACATATGGGCCTCATAACAAGGTTTGACAACTACAATGCTTACTGACTCACACGGTTCGCAGAGCATGCATTATGGAGTAGGACACAATATGTATCAGCGCTGAAGTATAAGTGTGTTACCTATTACGCTGTTCAGGAACATTAGCTCCGATCCTTGTTCCGTATTAGAGGCTCATCATCCTACTTAATTTAACTTGGTGTCTGTAATCTAGTTGGCTGTTTAGCTTCCTCCCTCACTTTTTGTTTTTTTATATTTCTGTAATTACTTTTTGCTTCTGCTCAACACTACTTACATTTTGGGATGTTAAATTGAATTGGACTCAGAACTACCATCGTTTGTCGTCTTAGTCCCAAAATATAACCTCATAGTTATGACAATAGGTATTGTTCACATCTTCACACGCTAGAAATCACTCCCGATGCGAGCCTTCATCAGATTGGGCTGACATGACACTAGCAAGTGTGCAATTGACTGCTTTATTCAGTAACCTAATATGATTTCTATCACTCATTCCCTATTTCCCACGTTACAATTTTCTTGTAATTAAAATGGACGCTGCTTGTAATTCCACACATTAGCAATTGCCTCGCATGCAAGTCTTCCTTACGTCTGTTTGACATGATACGTACAAGCATTCAATTGACTGTTTCATTTAAGTAGAGATACAAGATGCTGCGTTATAATCAGAACATGAGAACCATTCTCGTTAGAACATCCAACATCTTTGAGGACGTCTACATACTTCAATCCCCATCATGCACAGCAAGAATATCAACACATCACGTTTTTACGTGATGCCGCACCTATATCTATTCCTATTAAGGGTTGCGGCGTCCCGTTGTCATAGGCAACAACCGTTGCTGCAGACACGGAGAAGCCGCCTGACGCAAAGATGCTTGTTTCATAGTAAGTGATCATAGTCTGCTTTTGCAGCAGAGTAATACCATTTCGAACAACAGTAATTTATTACAGGCACTGACGTATGCTCTCCCTCAATACTCAATAGGACAAGGAAGCCTTTTTCCCTGCTCGCAAGCAACACTTGTGCCACAACACTTCTAGCAGAGTTATAACTTATGCCCATAGAAGGTAGGACAAAGCGTATTTGAGCACATTATGCAAAAAAATGTAATCTGCATATAGATATGTAACATTCAGTATGGCACATCTACTGACGTGTGCTCTTTCTTTCTATATAAGGTTGAAGAAGCTTTAATACCGCAACACGCTACAGCAAACCTTTAACTCTCTTGCAAGCACAGAATATAGCTTTTCACAACAGATATGCCGAAGTACATTATGTCATTACACAATTAGCTAAATCTATGAATGTGGTTCTTGTAGTGAACACGCTTTAGAATATGGCATTTCTTTACTCTCAAAAGACGTACCAGAGAGTGAAGGTGACCACCATTATTTGCATCACACTTACAATACACCCAGTTTCCTGCATCTGAGCACCAGGCAGGTGGTCTGGACAAAGACTAAGGTAGTAGACTTACTTCCAGAAATTAGCTGCTAGAATGAACTGATAATATGTACAGAGGTTGTCATCATGGAATGGTTGTTTTGTGTGCAGTATGCAGCATGTATGCAAAGATGTTTGATTAATCAAGATAAAGAATGATATAATGAAAATGGATATTGAAATTCTCATAGACAGGATTTCTATTTGACAGGCATGTTTTTCTGAGAAGATGTTAATCTTTTTTTATTGGTTTTACAACACAGAATGATAGATGCATTCCCCAACTCCCACCCCCCAAAGGCAGCTGTTTTGTGTCCGTAGCCCATTGGTACCAAAGACTAGGCACTCCAAGTCATCCAGGAAACGATCACCCCGCAATACCCCCCAACCACCCCCCCCCCTCCTCCCTCTTAGGCGGATCCTTCTTGTCCATCATCCAGTAACTTCATGGGTCATTTGCCATCGCTCAACACAAGTCCAACAATCGTAGGCGTTGAGGACGCCATCCAATCCGAAAGTCGTCTCTAAGAAAGATCAGTCTCCTCCCAGTCCCTTGCAAAAGACTGTAGATTATTGTCCTTTGCATATGTTGCAAGTTCAAGAGCCACAATTTCCCAGAGTTTTCGCAATAAGTCCTGGAGTAGGGGCACTTCCCTGCTCTTCCATCTTTGTGCTATTACTGTCATAGCTGCAATCGTAAGGATCGCCCTTGCTTTACCCCGGGGCTTAGGCTCCCCGCGCTGGTAGCCCGGCCAACTCCCAAGAGGACCTCCTCAGGGGGCCTGCTACTGTCTACTCCGTATGCTTGCTCCTGAGCCCTCTGAACCTCTAACCAAAAAGGCCTAATTTTTGGACATGTCCACCATATGTGCTGGGTCGTGCCCACCATCCCACCATCCCACCATCCCACATCCCCGCCAGCAGTTCACAGAAGTAGTAGGATAGAACTCCCGGAGACGAGCCGGCGTATAATGCCACCCAAATAAGATTTTATACCACATTTCCTGAAGCTGGGATGCTTTGACTAACTTGGGAATTTTCCTCCATAGTCTCTCCCACTCGTCACGCTCAATCTCCCTTCCCAAGAGCTGCTCCCACCTCCGCATATACGGCCATGGACCTCTGACAGTTGCATCATCCAAAATCTTCTATAAATTAGATATTAGACCCTTGGACCCATCATTAGACAGAAGGAACCTCTCAAACCATGTTGTGTCCCTTGTTGCGGCCTGCTTGTTCACAGGATTAAGGACCCAGTGATGTAGCTGTGCGTATCTGAGTCTTTATCCCTCTTTCACCCCGTATTCCCTCTTACACTCCTCAAAAGAGATAATCCTCCCCTCCCGAAACCTATCACCCAGCCGGTTACAGCCCCCTTTTTTGCCATTGCTGAAATGCCCCTCCCTCCATCCCTGGGGTGAAGTCGCCATTACGAAACAAGGGAGTGAAAGGGGAGGGAAAGGTTGTGATTCCTTTAACCCTCATCAATTTATCCCAGTTCTCTACCATCAATTTCGTAATAGTGCTTTCGTATAGATGCTTGGGCTTATGCTCTTTTGGGAGCCATAGAATTTCCGCCAGACTACGATGCGCCACTGCTCTATCCAGTGCCACCCATTGCTTATCCTAAGTGGCCACTCCCTCCCGAAGCCACTCTCTAACTACCCGTAGCTGCGTCGCCTCATAATACTGTTGAAAATTCGGTAATGCCAAACCTCCCTCTCGCCTAGGTGCCATCAACAGCTGCACACTGACTCACGCTTTTTTCCCTCCCCACTTGAAGACACCATTCAGAGACCTCAGTTCCTTAAAGAAACTCGATGGAATTGCCAGAGGTAATGCCTGGAAGAGTTACAGCAGCCGCGGGAGAGTTACCATTTTAACCGTAGCCACCCTGCCTAGCCACGATATCCAAAGCCCCCTCCACTTGCGGAAGTCTCGTGCGATATCCTTCAATACCGGTGGGTAATTGGCTCGGTATCAGCATGCTAAAGTCGGTGTGATTTTTTTACGCCTATGTATCTAAGACCCCCCAGGCTCCATACAAATGGGATAGCCTCCCTTAATGATTCCCGATCCGCCGCCCTTAGAGTTAAGTTCAGGAGCTCCGATTTGCCAAATTTGATCTTAAGCCCAGAGGCCTCCCCGAAATCCTCCAATAATGTCCTGCATACCCGAATGGATTCATGTTAATTTCTTTTGTTTGTGACACTTGATATTGGGATCAAGAGTAATAGAGGTTTATTTACCTCTCGTTTGTTAATTTGTTTTAGAGCCCGCCCTAATGAAGGTCAAAGTGTCCAAAATGCATCGGCTAAGGGCCTCTGCTGATGAACATTGAATTAAAACAAAGCTGGTTACTTGAAAACCAAAATGAATGTGGAAGTAATTATTTCTTCTACCACTACAGGTTGATTGAAAGATTTATACAGATGAAACCATTTGATATCAAAGATTGAATTTATTGACGTAGTATTCACTACACCTCTAGGCATCCCCAAGCTCAGTGAGAGCCTCACTGAGCAATTCTATGCCTCCACATCCATGGTTGCCAGTAATGTGCCCCTTGGGAAGGGGCCTATATCATCCAGTTTGTTGAGTAGCTCAGTGGTGTCCTGGATGTAGCTTGGTGTCACTCTTACCGGTGGCTTCAAGGTATTCTCAACCCAGCCAGAGATATTAAGTCAGCATGCCTGACCCAGAGATAATTGGGCGTCCAGGGTGGTTTTCTTTGTGTATTTTGGGAAACATGTAGAAAGCACCAGATATTGGGTTATCTGGTATGAGACTCTGAATGTGTTGCTGGAAGTCATCCTGAAGTTCCTTAATGTTCTTGTTGAGTTCTCTTTTGTATTGTTTTGTTGGGTCTTTCTGCAGCTTTTTGTAATATCTTGTCAGAAAGTTGCCTGTGAGCCTCCTGCACATAGTCACAGGTGTTCATTATGACAACTGATCCTCCTTTGTCTGCTGGTTTGATTGTAATACTCTTGTTGCTGTTCAGAGATTTCATAGCCCGTCTTTCTGGAGGTGTCGTGTTATACAAATGTTTAATGCGTTTGTCCAGTATGGCTGATGTTGCTCTATGTCCAAAGCTTTCAATGTATCGATTCAGTTTTGGGTTGCGTCCGATGTCCAATTGGAATTTTGTTTTCTGGCTTTGTATGTGTCCCAGTTGACTATTTCATTGCTGTCTTGCTGTCATCTGGTTTGTCATGAAATAATTCCTCCAAACTGAGTCGCCTGAAGAAGGCCTCAAGATCGCTGCACGGTTCTTTTTTTGTCAATGGATTTCGAGGGGCAGAAAGTGAGACCCCTGGACAGCACTGAACTTTCTGCCTTTGTTGGGATATAATCTGAGAGGTTGACGACCCAGTCCTGTTTTTGGAGCATGTCGCCCTTCTCTGTCCACACATTGTCAGGAGCTGCTGCACTGTTTCTCACTCTCTGTCTCAACGCTTCAAGATTATTCCGCTTGTTGTTTAGAAGAGATTCTTGGAGCCTTTTTGTTGATACTCTGAGTTTGTTCCATATATGTGTGTGCATTGCCTCTGACAAAAAAACGTTGTTAAAGGGACGTTATGGTTAAGTTGCACTAGCAAAAACCTATGAAATTCAATGGAAACCTTTGTTACAGGGACGTTAGGGCTACAGGTTAAACCGAAAAAACCTCGAAATTCGTCAGTTATGGTAAGCTAAGCAACCATAACTCTCACCACCAATGTGCACTGCAATGATTAACACCCATGACATCAAAGATAATTTGATTTGGACAAACTGACACAGCACTGGCACGCCTGCACATGTACTCCTTCCCCATGTTGGAGCCCGCCATTCCCTCAAATACCGGTTCATGGGAGACCTTGCGGTAATACATCAATCTCTTCCTCCCCTCACAACCAAGTTGTGCAAATCCCCATTTCCCCACAATAAGTACTTCTGCTACCCCTTCCTTCCCAAATGGGGTGTATGCATGTGTACAAGGAAAAGCTAGCATGTATACAAGGATACGGTAATAATGAGAATGTTGCTGAGTGTTTGTGTGGTATTCTTTGTTACATGAAATGGGGCTCTGACTCAGCAGCACACAGTCCTTGTTGCAATGACTGCAAGTAAGAAAAAGGTAGGTGTCCTACGGACACTGCAGCTGTCCGGCCTATCCACAATGACAATGGAGGTATCCGTACGCCGCCAGCAGGCTCCTTGTGTCTGCATGTTGTCCACCACCTATCAATGCGTGTGGGACTGGATGTTGGTGTGTAGTGCAAGTACACGCATTTGTATCTGTTCCTCTGTGTCCTGGGGACATCGCCACTCTGCAGCATATGTGAAGGAACGTTAATTAGGTCGGGGTGTCCACCCACGTCCTACAGGTAGCTAGCTATACAGATAAACATCCCACCTGATGTACCCTATAAATAGCCAGTGTCACCTTAAATGGTTGACGCACATATGGCACACTTTTAGTCAGTAGAGAGAAGGCAATAGTGTGCATAGGACACCCATGCATGTGCGCACAACAAATTCCGCTCAAAAACACGTCCAGTGGACAGCTTTCCCAAAGGAGAACAGTGGCGACGTCACCATGTGACCCCACCCACGCTGTGCGTGAGCCCTTATTTCGGGGACAGGGGCCGGACCCTCGAACAGTGGGAAAGTGCAGGGTTCAGCAATGTACAGAGTGTTTTTCGGAAAGTACACGCTTACAAACACACCACAATGTGCAGTTGCACATGTATGTATGTTTTGGAACAATGTAGGCCTGCTTTCCGGGTGAAAGTTGTCCACAGCAACCCTACAAAAGGGCACACCCCAGAGGTTCTGTGAAATCTGTTTGCAGCTTTTCAGAACAGAGTAGCAGGCCACATAGGTTTGCCCTGTAAGTAATGATGCACCAAATCTGCTGTGCTACAGTGCATCTGCAACTAATAGCAACCATGTCAGTCCAGCTGACTACGCACACTAATGGAGAAAATTATGAACGGACCTTGCTGTGTCTGTTCCGCTCACCTGCTCTCTGTGGAGGCGTTGGGGCATGGCTACAGCCCTCCCTGAACTTGAATCACCCCCTTCTGGCCTCCTCAGTAGCAAAGCTGTGAGAGGTGGTACGTGATGATAATGCTCTTGCGTGGAGATAAGAGTGTGTGAGTGCGCCAATCTGTGATTGTTGTACTTCTCGTACCCTAAAGTATGGTTTCTGTGAGCATACGTTGCCCCATAAAGCTCACCTATGAATTATGGAAGATAAGCACTCCGTCCTGCTACTTCTGGCAGAGGCGCGTCGAACGGGATCTAGTTCCTTCACTGATCCCTGATAACAATTAGTCCAGTCCAGCTGCGACTATGCTTCTCCTTATGATTGGTAAGTCTTTCTTGAGCTCTTGTGATGCTGTTTGTTCTGTTAAATGTCTTTAGATGTTGCTCCTATTTATGCCCGCAATATTGTCTCTCTTCTGTTCTCTTCCCTTAGATGGAAATGCTGCCTCAATGCAGCTGTGAGACGTGGCCGGATGGAAGATGCATGCTACCACAATGTTTGACAGCAGAAGTGATGGTTTAAGGAAAAGCACGAAGTATGGCGAAGCGCAACCTTAAACTGGCTGTTTTTTCGATGCCTAACCTTGTCTTCTGTTTTTCCTTGCAGGCGCTGCTGTCGATGATGGAGCGTGCCGTGCTGCGGTGCCAAGATGAAGATTTCGGTGTTCCGGAAAGTGTAAAGATGAATACTTGGTTTGCCAAAGAGATGTACAGGTAAGAACAGCTTCCCCCAGTTGGTAAGTATGCTGGCAGGAAGCAGAATGTCCAGGAAGCAGGATCTTCAAAGGTAAGTCTGACCTCAGGCGACAGTGAGCGTTACGCTGCTTGCAAGTGCAGAATAACGCGAAGCGTCTGTCTTGAGGATCGGGGCAGCTTATATAGCTGAGATCGTGGGCATGGCCATTGGGGCCGGCTTACCAGCCACACCCTGCCACTCCTAGAGAGTGAGCATGTGCAAAGGCAATCCATTAGCAGCCACACCCAAGAATACATTTAGGGCTGCTTCAAGGTTAATGCTTCCTGCTTAATGGATGGAATGTTCAAGGTTAATGTATCTGAAGTGCTATGTCCACAATAGAAGCCTTTTGGTGTTAAATTGTTTACTTTTGTTCATGGGCCTTGCGACAAAGGCGCCAGGACAGTGTACACCCAGGTCTCCTGTGCATGTGACCCCTGCATGCCTGTGCCCCTGACTTCATGACCATGACAGTGACCCACACCTGCAGCTCCAGTAGTCCCCATTGTCCCAATCTCACGGGTACCTAACGGCAAAGGGAGTATGCACACATGCGTTTGCCCAAGGACGGCGGGGGCCGTGTCCCAATGAAGCATAAACATTCCTTGTTCCCTTTCCAGTTTCTTCTTTGCAGCACGCTGTCATTGTGTACTGTTAAAAAGTTCCATGCGCTTCCACCAATGACATTGAAGAGCTCTCCATGTAACAGTACCAGTTCTGTACAACAGTCCCCTGCGTACACACCCTGCCCAGAAGCATTATTGTGCAATCCCTGTGGCTCCACAGTCACATTTCCATCGCCGCCATCCTGAAAATCCCTGGATGTAGATTTCGTGCTGCGTGCGAGTGTGGGGGAATAACTTGCAACCAGGGTAGGAGGAGTTTGTTATAAGGGGCAACTTTTAAAAGAGCCTTTAAAAAAAATAAATATATATTTTTTTTTAGATGCTTCTGGAGGAACGCCTTTTTTCACTTTTTATTTGGTTTTGTGTTTTCTTGTGCAGACATTGTTACAGTAAACTCTTCACCGCATCTTGTAGATGGGCAAACAAAACAGCATTACCAATGGGTGACAAAGAAATGCCATTTGCTTGGAAAAAATCTGCATTTCCACAACTGAGGTCATTGTTGCAGAAGAACATCCCAGCAGCGGACAAAAAAGTATACATGCTTCTGTTGATGAGACACCTTCCTGCGCCTGGCTCGGAACAACATCCATAAGCAGTGGCCCATACTCTTCATGGTGTTATGGATGAGAAAAGCACCTTGGCAGTGGGGAAAAATGCCTCTTCACTTGATTTAGCAACTTCGTCAGTCGATGGAGCAAGCCTAAATACGACATGTAACACATATGCATGCTGCCGTAGTGGA
Organism: Ambystoma mexicanum; assembly: GCF_040938575.1. Classification (NCBI taxonomy): domain Eukaryota; kingdom Metazoa; phylum Chordata; class Amphibia; order Caudata; family Ambystomatidae; genus Ambystoma; species Ambystoma mexicanum. The sequence goes on from NC_090935.1 coordinate 575,926,997, forward strand.
TGACTATAACATTGGCTCTAGCAAAAGTGGCCAGGTCTTTGCAAAGTGCATCCATGTCAGCCAAACTGCGCTCGTAGAACCCGTTCCACAATGCGACCACTCCTTTCCAACCCGAAATTGCCATCAAACTTTCTTTCCAGGGCATACTCGTGCAAATCTAGTAGAAAGGCAAAACCTAAAGGCAACAAAATGGGTTTCGCCATGTCAACTAGCCTCACTACGCAGAGTATAATGTACAGCAGTTTGACCGCCCCTTCCTGTGAACCACACTCACAGTACCTAATTGGATAATCCGGAAAGTCCCATGTCCATTGACGGCAACGTAAGGAGCGCAGATTGTGACACGTGCAGTGCCCAAAGTACTGTGAAGGCCGCACCCCAGTAAAGCAGGAGCAGTCCTACTTCCCTTTCCACTACCTTTTTGTCCAGCACCACCTCATTGGGTACGGGTAAATGGGCACATAAGATTCCCCCAATGCCACCCAAGACGTTACCATCTAACATTTGTCAGTTCTGCACAACACTTCATAGGTACCGTTACAAATTCAGCATGCTAGTGTACTGTCACTTGACAGCACGTCCATCAGAAAGTACAGTGAAAGATTGCAAGATTTGTGCATTCACATTCATCTACTTGCGCACCGATCACCATAAAATGGAGGTATGGAAACTTTTTCTGCACTATGTGTATGACTGTGTTATAAGTGCCTCTGCGCACGGTATCCACCACTGAGCCGCCATTACGTTCTTTAAAAACATACTGTTTTTTTCCCCCCATCACTTACCATGAAGTGACACTTCAGTGATATGTGCTTGCAGCAACATTCTCATTTACCCATATCATACAGTGTAATATCAACACAGGAACTCCCTGCTTTGCTTCCGACAATGCTACGAAATGTTTTCCCACTAACCCACCTCCTACATAAATCGTAAACAAATGCCATCAATAGCAGCATTGAATGTATCGTACCAAGTGAAAGCAACTTTCCAAAAGATCATTGTCTGCACAGCTGTACTTCTGTGTAGGCTGCACTATTGAAACAGGCTCTTTTTAAATCTGCCCCCTTCTACTCTCCGCCCTCTGGAACACATCCAGAAGAGGAGTGCGCGACTTGGGATGGTATCTCTCGTGCACTGAGATGTCACCAATAGCTCCCAGTGATTGCGAGGAATAAAGTGAGAAGACTCTGCATTATCTGAGGGTAACTCCCTATATATCTGCGTGCGCGAGCTCTTCCCTCATCCGCCTCCAACTCCCTCGAGGTCAGGCGCTTCTGCAAAAAAAACAGTTGGTGGTAGATGTGCTTTTACGCCTGGGGCCTCCCTCTGCAACAACCTCCCAGCCTCCCCGACAATTGAGGGGAACCACCGCCGGTTCCGGAAGCACCTGAAACTTTCTCTTAGCATCTGCTGTTTCTGCTCCTCTCCTCGACTAACTGCCTGACATTAATTGGTTCTGCGCTACTTTCTGTATGCCTAACAGTGCATCCACCACCTCATGTGTGCACTTATACGTGCACTTGGCACTTTTGGCCCATATTTGTACTTATTGTCATTTGTTCTTCTTCCCATGTAGTGTACCTTCCTGTCCCTCCACCCTTGCACTTGGGCGATCAAAGTCACACCTGGCCTTGTAGGGTTGTTGTCTCTGCCCCCCCCCTGTTTCCCCTCCCTTGCCTCGTTGTGCTTTGCTAGACGTGTGTGTAGGCGCATTACGAATGCCGTAGCATAAAATTGCACATCATATGATATCATACACACAATGCAAAACAGGTTAGGGGTTTGGGTCTGTAGTAATCTCTTTCGATGAGTTTGTCTGCTTCTCCTCCTGACATTTGTACAGACTGAACGTCAACGCTTCTCTTACAGTTCGACAGGATTGTACGCAACACTGCATGCAGAGTGGCAGACAAAACAGCATTGCCAATGGAGGTAAAAAAATATCTATTTCTTTGGAACCACTGCAAATCTTGCTCGTTAATGCTGTTAATGCTGTCATAGTCGGTGCAGAACATCCCAGCACTGCACATAAAGTCACACATGCTTCTGTTTATGAGACCCCTCCCGACCTGGTGGTATGGAGGAGAAAACCACCTTGGCAGTGTGAAAAATCTGCATAACTGCTGTTATCAACTTCTTGAGGTGACGGAGCACACGTGAGCACGACATGTACCCCAAGTGTAGTGCTCCATAATGCACGACCACAACATGGACACTACCGGCAGAAGCCCCACAAGCACAAAGGAGAACCATGGCTCTGAAACCCCACTCATACTGTGCCCCAAAAGCCTCCACTCCTTCTAACTGAAAGTTAGCATCAAAGGCTCTTTCCACGGCATACCTGTGCGGATCTTGCACAAAGCTATCACCTTCGACGAGCACTCTGCGTCTGTCCATCTCGGTCAACCTCACTGCATCGAGGTTTGGGGAAATATATCACTGCCCCTTCCTGTAAACCACACCGTCGATAACTGATTATATAATCCCCACAGTTCCATTTGCAAAGGCACCATGCTTAGAAGGGCAGATTGTAGCACATGCGCCTTCCCAGCTACAGCGAGGGCCACACCCCAGTGAAGCACAGGCACTCCTTAGTCTGTTTCCACTATTATGTATACAACACTCCGGCATTAGGTAGTATTCAATAGTCGCACACGCATGTACCGTTCACATCCAAGAACTACGCATCGAACACTATCATTTCTGCACTGCACTGCAGACGTACCTTTACACACTCACAGTACAGATCTTGTGTCA